>NW_026590468.1:652954-679050 GCF_907164565.1 Psammomys obesus
ATATAATATAATATAATATAATATAATATAATATAATATAATATAATGAAAGAACTAAAGTATAGTGTACAGAAAAAAATCACTTAACTGCAAAAAAAGTAGCTGATAGAGGAGAAGAAAATATGCAAAGAGTCTATTAAAATGTAGAAATCTAACAGTGAGACTGTGTCTAAACAGCAGGGCAACAGTGACTGCATAGTGACCAAAAGACTGAACTGTGGGCCCCAAAACAGTGGAGACTGGGTCTCCCAGTTGAGAGGAAACCCTATGGTGAGGGAAAAAATTAGGTCTAATTTCAGGGCACCTAGCTAATCCCCAGAAAAGTTCCTGGGTTCCTGCAGGCACAAGGTATCCAGTATTTCTCCACACACTTGTGTGCTGTGCTCATCAACAAGTGGATACTTTCTGTATATTGGGGTATGAAGCCCCAACCTCAGGCCTTCAAATGTGTGGAGCCACGGGAATAGCCCCAGACACTGATCCAAAGCTCCACCTGTCTCCGTAGGGAGACTGACCTAACCCACATTTGTAAAAGGAACATTAATAAACCACATATAGATCTCCACACATTAAGAGTGGAAGACTTCAATACCCCACTCTCACCAAAGGACAGGTCAACAAAACAGAAACTAAATAGAGAAACAATAACACTAACAGATGTCATGACTCAAATGGACCTAACAGACATCTACAGAACTTTTCACCCAAACACAAAAGAATATACATTCTTCTTAGCACCTATGGAACCTTCTCCAAAACAGACCATATAGTCAGTCACAAAGCGAGCCTTAACAGATTCAAGAACATTGAAATAATCCCTTGTAACCCTTTGTATAGACTAAAGCTGAATCTCAAAAACACAAACAGCAAAAGGCCTACACACGCATGAAAACTGAATAACTCTACTGAATGACAGCTGGGTCAGGGAAGAAATAAAGAAACAAAAGACTTTCTAGAATTCAATGAAAATGAAGGCACAACATACCCAAACTTACTGGATACAATGAAAGTACTGCTAAGAGGAAAGGTCATTGTACTAAGTGCCTTCATAAAGAAATTTGAGACATCTCATACAAGCAATTTAACAGCACACTTGAAAACACTAGGGGGAAAAAAGAAGCAGACACACCCAAGAAGAGTAGACAGCTGGAGATAATCAAACTCAGAGCTGAAACCAATAAATTAGAAACTAAGACAACAATTCAAAGAATCAACAAAACCAAGAGCTGGTCCTTTGAGAAAATCAACAAGATAGCCAAACTAGCTAAAAGGCAGAGAGACATTATCTAAATCAACAAAATCAGAAGTAAAAAGGAGGACATAAAGACAAACACTGAAGATATCCAAAGAATCATTAGGTCTCATACACCACAAAATTTGAAAATCTAAATGAAATGGGCAGTTTTCTTGATATATTTCACTTACCAAAGTTGAGTCAAGATCAGGTAAACAGATTAAATAGTCCTACATCCCCTAAGGAAATAGAAGCAGTCATCAAGAGTCTCCCTTAAAAAAAAAAAAAGCCCAGGGCCAGATGGTTTCAGCACAGAAGTCTACAAGACCTTCAAAGAAGAGCTAATCCTAATACTCTTCAAACTATTCCACAATATAGAAACAGGAGCATTACCAAACTGATTCTATGAGGCCACAGTCACCTTGATATCTAAGCCACACAAAGATCCAACAAAGAAAGAATTTCAGACCAGGTTTCCTTTGATGTAAAAATACTCAATAAAGTACTCTCAAACTGAATCCAAGAGCACATAAAAAGATACCATCCACTATGACCAAGTAGGCTTTATTCCAAGTATGCAGGGGTGGTTCCTATTACCAGAGATATCCAACAATGTAATCCACCATATAAGCAAACTGAAAGAAAAAAAACCCCACATGATCATCAACTTAGATGCTGAAGAAGCATTTGATGAAATCCAACACCTATCCATGTTTAAAGTCTTGGAGAGATCAGGGATACAAGGCACATACCTAAACATAGTAAAGGCAATATACAGCAAGCCTATAGCCAACATCAAACTCAATGAAGAGAAACTTAAATCAATTCCATTAAAATCAGGAACAAGGCAAGGCTGCCCACTCACTCTGTATCTCTTCAACACAGTACTTGAAGTCCTTGCTAGAGCAATAAGACAGGAGATACACATTGGAAAGGGAGAAGTCAAAGTATCACTGTTTGCATATGATATGATAGTATACATGAGTGACCCCAAAAATTCTACCAGGGAACTCCTACAGCCGATAAACACATTCAGCAAAGTGACTAGACACAAAATTAACTTAAAAAATTTAGTATCCCTCCTGTATACGAAAGACAAATGGGCTGAGAAAGAAATTAAGGAAACAGCACCCTTCACTATAGCCACAAAGAATATAAAGTACCTTGGTGTAACTCTAACAAGGCAAGTCAAAGACTTGTATGAAAAAAACTTCAAGTCTCTGAAGAAAGAGCTAGAAGAAGATATCAGAAGATGGAAAGATCTCTCATGCTCATGGATCACTAGGATTAACATAGTAAAAATGGTCATCCTACCAAAAGAAATCTACAGATTCAATGCAATTCCTATCAAATTACCAACACAACTCTTTACAAACCTTGAAAGAACAATTATAAACTTTATATGGAAAAAAACCCAGAGTAGCTAAGACAATCCTTCACAATAAAAGATCTTCTGGCGGTATCTCCATCATTGATCTCAAGCTGTACTACAGAGCAACAATAATAAAAACTGCATGGTGGTGGCATAGAAACAGATTGGTGGACTAATGGAATCAAATTTGGGACCCAAAAAATAAACCCACGCACCTATGGACACCTGATTTTTGACAAAGATGCCAAAACCATACAATGGAAAAAAAGACAGCATCTTCAACAAATGTTGCTGGTCTAACTGGATGTCTACATGTAGAAAAATGCAAATAGATCCATACTTATCACCCTGCACAAAAGTAAAGTCCAAGTGGACCAAAGACATCAAAATAAAACCAGATACACTAAATCTGTGAGAAGAAAAAGTGGGGAACAGCCTAGAACTCACTGGCACAGGAGACAACTTCCTGAACAGAATACCAACAGCTCAGACTCTAAGAGCAACAGCTAACAAATGGGACCTCATGAAAGAGAAAAGCTTGTGTAAAATGAAGAACACTGTCAACAGAACAAAATGACAGCCTATAGACTGGGAAAAGATCTTCATCAACCCTACATCTGACAGAGGGCTAATGTGCAAAATATATAAAGAACTCAAGAACTCAAGAACGCCAACAAATCAAATAATTCAATTAAAAATGGGGTACAGAGCTAAACAGAATTCTCAACAGAAGAATATTGAATGGCAAAAAAGAAAAAACTAACAAAACTTTAAAAATGCTTAACATCCTTAGTCATCAGGGAAATGCAAACCAAAACGACTCTGAGATTCCATCTCACACCCATCAGAATGGCTAAGATAAAAAACCCAAATGACAGCATATGCTGGAAAGGATGTGGAGAAAGTGAAACAGTCTCCCATTGCTAGTGGGAATGTAAATTTGTACAACCACTTTGGAAATCAGTCTGGTGCTTTCTCAGAAAATTTGGAATAGTGCTACCTCAAGATCTAGCTATACCACTCCTGGTCATATACCCAAAAGATGCTCCACCATTCAACAAGGACAGAGCCCAGCTATGTTCATAATAGTTCATATGTTCATAATGTTCAAAATACCAAAAATCTGGAAACAACCTATATGTCCCTCAACCGAAGAATGGATACAGATATTGTGGCACATTTACACAATGGAATACTACTCAGTTATTAAAAACAAGGAAATCATGAAATTTGTAGGCAAAGAAAGGAAAGAAATAGTAGACATCAGATAGAAATTACAAAAGCAATATAAAATATGAAATAGTTATTCCTTTGAAAGCTAAAATAGGTATATTTCTAGCTAAAGTAAGAAAAAAGAAAACTTGAAATCAGAGATGAAATGGTAGAGACATTACAATTGATACCACAGAGATATAGAGGCTCATAAGAGACCATTATGAACAGCTGTATACCAACAAATTAGAAAAGCTATCCAAGAGATGGATAAATTCCCAGACCATACAAACTACCAAAATGAATCATTAAATATTCAGAAAACCAGAAGACAAAAACAA
Source organism: Psammomys obesus (assembly GCF_907164565.1). Lineage (NCBI taxonomy): Eukaryota > Metazoa > Chordata > Mammalia > Rodentia > Muridae > Psammomys > Psammomys obesus. The sequence continues at coordinate 657,114 of NW_026590468.1, forward strand.
AATCAAATCAGTAATAAAAGTCTTCAATAAAAGCAAAGCCCAGTCTTTGTTGCTGAATTATATTACACATTAGAGAGAAACTAATAGCAGTTCTTTACAGAAATTCAACAAGGGAATTCTTCCAGCCTTTCTCTCTGAGGCCAACCCTTGCCTAATACCCAAAACAAGTAAGGTGCAATAAAAAGGAAATCTACAAGCTAAATTCCTGATGAAAATAGCTGCAAAATCAACTAAATAGTAGGAAACTAAATCAACAGTATTTTACAAGGATCTTTCACTATGATCAAGTAGGAGTCATCTCAGTGATACAAGGATGGTTCAACATATACAGATCAGTAGAGATGATGCATGACATTAATATAATCAAGCACATAACAAAATGATCATTTAATAGATGCAGAAAATAATTTAATAAAAATCAATAGTTTTGTGATTAAAAACTCCTCAACAAATTAAATATATAGTAGAAATGAATCCAACACAATAAAGGCTCTATGTGAAACACCAAATGAGGAAAAGCAAACAACTTCCTAAGACCTAAAAAGCATGCCCACTTTTGTTGAAATGGTACTAGAAGCCCTCACCAGAGAAATTTAGGAAAGAGACATAAAGGGCATTCAAAACAGAAGGGAGCTGGTCAACTGCCCAGTTTGCATATGGCATGATCTTGTTTATAGAAAATTCTAGGAAAGCTCCAAGATGAAACTTAGAGCACACAATGAATGCCATTCATTGCAGGAACGAGTCACTGTAGCAGGAAAGCAGCTATCATCTGAATTAGGTGGTAGGAAAGTTGTGAAGAACTGTAAACAGGCTTGAGAAAAATCAGAGCCTTTGGAAAAAAAAATGGAACAGAGCAGAGAAAAGTGCCCCAGAACCAGTAGTATTTTAGAGGGTGGGGGATAGAGATAAAAGAAAGACAGAGAGACTCACAAAATACAGTTAGCACTGTTTTCTTCACTCTGCAGAAATGAAGGCTAAAAGGCTATAGGCAATGCAGTGGCTAAGTACACTTCTACTCTTGCAGAGAACCCAGGTTTGCTTTCTAGCACCCATATGGTGACTCACAACTTCCATTAACTCCAGTTACAGGAGATCCAACTGTTCTGGCTCTGCAGGCACCAGACACACAAATAGTGCACGTATAGATATTCAGGCAAAAGACACATATACATAAAATAAATCCTAAAACAAACAAAACAGGCTAACCCTTTAAGGGAGGGAGTCTCTGAGGACTTGTGACTTGCATACTGGCTCTGGGAAGTCCTTTTGATACAGCATCTCCTACAGAGTTAGGAAGCCATTTTAAGGTTTTGTTTGAGGTTACTGCTCTGGGAGTCAACAGTTTCTGTATTTTCTCCATCTCCAGGAGCTTACAGTCATAAACTGATCTAGTGAGTGATGGCCTAGAGGTCTAGTATGGCTAAGGGAGAAATACTTGGGATCAGAATCATTGAAAGCTCTTTGTAGTGGGAAGCTAGACAGAGAGACAAATGGGAACAAAGATCCCTTGCCATCTAGGGCCATTTATTTTGGAACTTGATTAAGGAAGCTGGGACACACCCAGAATGAAACATTGCAAGTTATTATATGTGATAACTAAGTTCAGAACTCCAGTCAGAAGATGAGAGTGCCATGTTGGACCCAATGTGGATGGTTGCAACTCCATAGATACTCTTCTTCCCTGAGGAAGAAATGTGAGAAGAAAACCAAAGGGAACTACTGCTGGTGGAGTCTCAGCCAGGAGAGCTGAGTGGAGATTGCAGTGGTATGCTCCAAGCCAAAGAAGGAAATGACAAGTGGAACTCAGCCCATAGGTGCTGTCCAAACAGCACATAGCCCAAGATTCTACAGAGGTCTATTTAGCACAGACAAAATTTTCATATTTACCATATACTTGATCTCACTGTTAGAAAGGAAACCTGGGGTTCAGGGTTTTGTTTTTGTTTTTTTTTTTTTGGATGGGGTGTATTTTTTTTATATAATTATTAAGACTCCTGGGCCATACCTGCTTACTTTGAATATTCATATCTAACATTTTTTTTCTCTTATTTATCCCTTTCAGTATTTAATTCTAACACTTTTCCAGCCTTAAATTCTTTTCCTTCCCCCCTTTAAAAACACTTTTAATTGAATCACTCCCTCTTTTCCTCTTTTCCCTTTGTTATTTTATTTTCTTTTTCTACTTTTTCATTTTACATCTTTTAAGCAGACCTTCTCTCTTTTCCTTATCCATCTTTTATCTTTTTCTTTCTTTTTTCTTTTTTCTTTTTTCCTCCCTGGCTTTACTCTTTATTGACTAGCATCTTTTTAATTTGTTCTAGGTTATCTTTGCCCCTTGTTTATTTTTATTGGTATTGTGGTGGGTAAGGTGGATAATTTTTGTTTTTAAATGGTGATTATATATTTATATTGTATTTTTAATATATATGCCATTACTACAGTTTGCTACTTCTTTCTGAGTGGTGGCACTGGTGATTGAATTTAGTACCTTGAGCATTTTAAGGAGAGTTTGTTGCTGAGCTCACCCCAGCCCAGCTATGACAAGCCTCAACCAGCTATAACTTAATCCCTCCTGAACTGTGGCAAACACTCCAATTTAAGGATTACAAAAGATTGAAACTTCCAGATAATGCCTTAGCCCCAGGGATGCAAATCTCAATGTAGAAATATAAGAAATACAGAAAAGCAAGGCAACATAACCATCCCCTACCCCACAATGTTGACTGTCTGTAGTATTTAAATCTAATGATATTGATATGGATAAACTACTACACAAAGAATTTTTAACATGAACCTAAAAACCAACAAACTCAAGGAGAATATAATGGGGGTGGGGGATGGCTAGGAGGGTAGTTTAATTGAAAAAAAAAAGTCTGCAAAGTGCTTGTCTTGCAAGCATAGGAATCTGAATTCAACCCTTAGTGCCCACTGAGAGAGAGTGTGTGTGTCTTTTGCTTATAATCCCAGCATCAGAAACTATAGACAGATGGTTCCCTGAGGCTCATTGTTCAAGCCAACAAGCCTAGCTTACCTGACAAGTTCCAGGCCAATGAGAGATCCCATCTTAAAAACCAAAAACAAACAAACAAACAAAAAAACACCCCCCAAAACCCACAAAAAAAACAAAACAAAACAAAATAAAACAAAAAACACTGCATAAAGAAGAGGAAGAGAAAGAAAAAGTGGACAACGTCCAAGGAATAACACCCAAGGTTGTTCTTTGGATTGTGTATGCTTGTAGGCATACACTGAGAAAATATGAATAGACATCAAATCAAATAAGACAATTTGGTATATGAAAGTAATTCAATAAAGAAGAGGTCTAGGAAAAAATCAAGTGGAAATCCTGGAAATAAACAGCTCAATAAATCAAATAAAGGACTGAGTTAAAGCCTCACCAAAGACTGGATCAAGGGGAAGAATATCAAAGCTTGAAGGAAGATTTGTGAATTAGAACATTCAGACAGTATTACAAGAAAAATAAATTATAAACAAAACATGAATGAACTTTGGCATATGATTAAAAGACAAACTTAGAAATCTTGGCATAGACTCAAATGTAGAGATACAGAATAATGACATAGAAATTCTGTTCAGCTGGAAACAACCCAGATGTCCCTCGATGGAGGAATGGATACAGAAATTGTGGTACATCTACACAATGGAATATTACTCAGCAATAAAAAAACAAGGATATCATGAAATTTGCAGGTAAATGGTGGGATCTGGAAAAGATCATCCTGAGTGATCTATCCCAGAAGCAGAAAGACACACACGGTATATACTCACCCATATAGATATATACTATAGGATAAACCTACTAAAATCAGTACACCTAAAGAAACTAATCAAGAGGGAGGACTCTTGCTAAAATGCTCAATCCCTATCCAGAAAGGCAAAGAGGATGGACATCAGAAGAAGGAGAAAAGAGGGAGCAAGTCAGGAGCCTGCCACAGAGGACCTCTGAAAGGCTCTGTCCTGCAGACTATCAAAGCAGGTGCTGAGACTTATGGCCAACCTTTGGGCAGAGTGCAGGGAATCTTATGAAACAGTAAGATCTGGAGAGGACAGGAACTCCACAAGGAGAGCAACAGAACCAAAAAATCTGAGCACAGGGGTCTTTCCTGAGGCTGATACTCCAACCAAGGACCATGCGTGGAGATAACTAGGACCCCTGCACAGATGTAGCCCATGGCAGTTCAGTATCCAAGTGGGTTCCATTGTAATAGGAACAGGGACTGTCTCTGACATGAATTGATTAGCCTGCTCTTTAATCACCTCCCCCTGATGAGGAAGCAGCATTACCAGGCCACAGAAGAAGACAATGCAGCCACTCCTGATGAGACCTAATAGACTAGGATCAGAAGGAAGGAAAAGAAGACCTCCCCAATCAGTGGACTTGGGGAGGGGCATGCGTGCAGAGGATGGAGGAAGGGAGGGATTGGGATGGGAGGAGGGAGGGAACCACAGGGGGGATACAAAGTGAATAAAGTGTAATTAATAAAGAATTAAAAAAAAAGAAAATCTGTTCAGTAAAATGATCACATAAAATTTCCCAAGATGAGCCAGGCGTGGTGGCAGGCACCTTTAATCCCAGCAGTCAGGGAGGCAGAGGCAGGTGGGTCTCTATGAGTTTGAGCCATCCTGTTCTACAAAGCAAGTCCAGGACAGCCAGGATTGTTACACAGAGAGACCCTGTCTAAAACAAACAAACAAACAAACAAACAAATTCCCAAGTTGGGGATAAAATATGTACAATCAGACACAGAAAGTATTAAGAACACCAGACATGACTAGAAGAAGAACCTCCTCATGCCATATTATGTTTAGAATGCCAAGAGTACAGAGAAAGAGGGGAGAACTGTAAAGTTGCTTATAAAGGCAAACATGTTAGGGTAACAACAAACATCTGAGAAGAAACTCTAAAGGTCAGTAAGGTATAACATTGTATTTCAAACTCTACAAAAAAAAATAACTCAACAAATTTTATTTTATCTGGCAAAATTATCCTTCAGGGTACAAAGAGAAATAAATACCTTCTAGGTATAAACTAAAGTTATTCATGATCACTGAGTCAGAATTTCAGAAGATATTTATGGAATGTTACAATTTGAAGAGGAAGATAAACACATTATGAGAAATTGGGAAAGAATAAATTCCATTGAAGCAATAGGTAAGCAAATGAGAAGAATTAGGAAAGAATCAAACATTAGGAGAGTAACAAAATACCAAGAACTAATAAATCCTTCCCAATAATAAACAGAAATGTAATTAAAAGATAAGGATTAGATTTAAAAAAGGAAAAGTAGCCGACAGTTTGCTGTCTGCAAGAAACTCATTTTGTGGGACAGTCCATGTATTAACTAAACGTTAAAGCATAGAAAATAATGTTCCAAGAAAATTAAAAATCAAAGCAAACAGAAATACCTATACAAATACATGATAAGAACTATGAAAAGGCCAAATAGTCAGAAGAGGTAAATAAAGTCATTACATATTGACAAAGGGAAGAATCCACTAAAAAGAACATGATGATTGTGAGTATGTATGCACCAAATATCTGTGTACCAAAGCTCATAAAGCAAAAACAACTGGACCTAAAGAGAGAGAGATTTTGAAAAAACAAAAGTAGAAAATTCCTTATCTACTCTTACCAGTATATTGGTCATTGTGACAGAAAAAAACAAACAAACAAAAACTGACCTACATTATAGGTCTAATGGACTTGCTAGACAGCTACAAAATATTCAATCCAGTAGGCTACAGAGTACACATTCTTCTTAGAAGCTTATAGAAATTTCACCATGCAGATTACATTGTAGGAAATAAATAAGTTTGAACAAATGCAAACAAATTGAAGTAATTTATTGTTAATATCAGTAACTTATTTGATCATAATTGGATGAACCATTACTAGAAAGTAACAGTGATAGCAATTATAGAAACTATACAAACACATGAGGACTGAACAATATATTTTTGAATGATAAGTGGGCCATTGAAGAAATAAAGGAGAAAATTAAAAATTCTTATAATTAAATAAAAACAGGAACACAGCATACCAGAATCTTTAGGATACAATGAAGACAGTTCTAAGAGGAAAGATTATAGATATGAGTGGCTACATTAAAAAAAAAATCTTAGAGATATCAAAAGGTAAGCTAATGAGTTATCTAAATGTCTTAGAAAAATGGAAGGAAATCAAAACCAAAACCAGTAAAAGAAAAGAATTGATAGATTAGCTCAGAAGGTAATAAACTGGAAACTAAAACAATAGCACAAGGAACCAGAAAACAAAGAGAAACAAAGGACAAACCCTTAGCCAAACTCACAAAAAAAAAAAAAAAAAAAAAAAGGCCCAAGTTAATAAAAGTGAGATGAAAGAGAGTCAATCAGACAGCGAGCAGAGCTGGAGTAGTGAAGACCACTTGTTTTTTTCTGGAGTTCAGTTCCCTGCAGCAGCATAGTGGCTCACACTGTCTATAACGTCAGTTCTGGGATGTCAGATGCCCTATTCTAGCCTCCATAGTCACAAGCATGCACACGGTGCACAGATATGTACTTAGGCAAACCTTCCATACACATAAAATTAAAATTTAATGAAAAAAAAATGCTCCTGAAACCCAGAAGTTTGTTAGAGATAATTTTTTAAATTTATGTTCCAATTAGTTGAAAAAAATATAGATGAATTGAACAAATTTCTGGGCAAATACGATTCTCTAATATCAAACCAAAAAGACATAAAATCCTATATATCAGGAGTTAACAATACGGCTGAAGTAGTGAAGTCCTCCATCAATGAGAAACCTGGACCAGACCTTTAGAAAGTAATTAACACTAATATTTTTCATGCTATTTTATAAAACAGGAAGGCCAAGAATTCCAGAAGATTCATATGGACCAAGTGTTACTCTCATACCAAAACTGGATAAGGATGCAACAAAAACAATGGCATGATGAAAACCATAGAACAGTGTGCTTGATGAATATAGATTTAAAATATTCAAGGAAATACTCATTAACCAAATTTAACATCACATTAAAAAGATGATAGCCAGCCAGATACCATGGCACACACCTTTAAATCCCATCACTCAGGAAGACAGAGGTAGGGCAGACTTCTGAGTTCAAGGACAGCCTGGTCTAAAAAGTGAGCTCAGGACAACCAAGGCTATACAGAGAAACCCTGTCTCAAAACAAACAGAACAAAACAAAACAAAAGAAGAAAAAGAAAAAATATCAAGATCATAGTTATGATGGAGTTGGTCTCATTCTAGAGGTGTAAGGATAGTTCAACATGCACAGATCAACAAATGTAATGTGGCACACGAACAGAATGGGGTGAATTAAATGACAATTCCCAATAGATTTTTTTTAAAGCCTTTGACAAAATTCAACATCCTTTCAAGATGAAAGCTTAGAAAAAGCTAGGATTTGAAAGATTATACATGAATGAAATAAAGGCTGTGTATGACAAATATATAGTCAACACTCTACCGCACAGAGAGAAACTGAAACCCTTCCTATGAAGTCAAGAGTAAGACTCTAGTGTCGACGTTCATCACTCTTGTTCAAAATATTGTTTGCAACCTTGGCCAGAGTAGTTAGGCACAAGAAAACAATAAAAGGGATATAAATAGGAAAGGGAATATTTAAATTATCCCTGTTTGCAGTTGATATACTCCTGTACCAAAAGACCCTAAAAGACTTAGGTTTGATAAACAATTTTTGCAAAGTAACAAGATATAAAATCAGTATACAAAAATCAGTACCTTTTCTGTGCACTATAACATTCGAAAAAGGGAATTAGTAATACAGTCCTGTTCACAATAGCCTAAATCTATAAGACCTAGGAATAACCTTAGCCGAGGAGGTGAAATATTTCTACAATGAAAAGTATACAACACTAAGAAAGAAATCAAAGACATTAGAGAGCTATTCCATCTTCATGGATTGAAAAAAAAATTAGTATTCTTAAAATGACTTTAGTGTTGAAAGCAGTCCCTGAACCCAATGTTGAGATTGAGGGAATGCCTAACTAATGTCTGGCCCAACCAAAGACCCAACCTATAGGAGAGTGCCAACCCTTGACACTATGAATGATACTGTAGCTCAGCTGGTAGACAGGAGCTTGACAAAGTTGGCCCCCGAGAGACTACCCAGCAGCGCCTCAAGACAGATGCCAAGACTCACAGCCAAACATTGGGCAATGTGTAGGTAGTCTTGTAGAAAAGTGGGAGGAAAGAGAAAAGGACCTGGAGGTGACAGGAGCTCCACAAGAAGACCAACAGAGCCAACTAACCAGGGCCCAGAGGGGCTTGCTGAGACTGAAGCATCAACCGGAGGACCATGCACAAACTGGACCTAGACCTTGTACGAAGATGTAGCAGATGGGCAGCTTAGGCTTCATGTGGGTTCTTTAGTAAGGTAAGTGGGGACTGCATGGGACACAGACTCACTTGCCAACTTTTTAATCACTTTCCCATGGCAGGACTGCCTTGCCAGACCATAGGGGAAGAGGATATGCTCAGTCCTGATGCAACTTGATGAGCTGGGCTGGATGGGAAAGGGAGTCCCTCCCCCATTTTCTGAGAGGAAAGTGAGGACGAGGGAGAAGGAAAGAGGAGAAGGTGAGATAGGAGGGGAGGAGGGATGGAGTTACAACAAAGATGTAAAGTGAATAAAAAATAGTACAGCTTGAGGTCAGGGATGGAGATACCTCCAGATGCTCTGTTGTTGTACAGGATTGTTTTAGCAATTCTGGGTTTCTTGTTATTGCATATGAAATTGAGAATTTTTCTTTCAAGCTCTGTAAAGAATTGTGTTGGTATTTTGATGGGAATTGCATTGAATCTGTAGATTGCTTTTGGTAAAATGGCCATTTTTACTATGTTAATCCTGCTAAGCCATGAGCATGGGAGATCTTTCCCTCTTCTGATATCTTCTATTTCTTTCTTCAGAGAATGAACTTTTTTTTTTTCATCCAAGTCTTTGACTTGCTTGGTTAGGGTTATGCCAAGATACTTTATGTCCTTTGTGGCTATAGTGAAGGGTGTTGTTTCCCTAATTTCTTTTTCAGCCCATTTGTCGTCTGTATGCAGGAAGGCTACTGATTTTTTTGAGTTAATTTTGTATCCAGCCACTTTGCAGAAGATGTTTAGTGGCTGGCTCTTTGATCACCTCCCCCCGAGAGGGGAGCAGCCTTACCAGGCCACGGAGGAAGACTATGAAAGACAGTCCTGATGAGACCTGATAGGGTAGGATCAGATGGAAAGGGAGGAGGTCCTCTATCAGTGGACTGGAGAAGGGGCATGGGAGGAGATGAGGGAGGGGATGAGGGTGGGATGACAGCTGGGATACAAAGGGAATAAACTGTAATAAATAAAAAACTATATTTAAAAATGTACTACAAAAAAAGAAAAAAATAAACCATCAATCTGAAAAAAATCTTCTATGAATTTTGACATTTTTATAGAAAAACTTTTGCACATTGAGATTAGATTTTATAGACAATTTGGTTTAAGCATATAATTTGAACCTACAAAATTAATGAAATATGTGTATAATTTATGTCCATTAAAGTAATTGAAAATTCTCTTTAGCTGAAAAAGAAGGTCCCCAGCTTGTTGCCTTCCATTCTGTCATTGTTTCTTTCTGGGGAGTCTCAGAAGTCTGTTTAGAGTTTCCCAATTCCTGTTTCTCAGAAGCCAGTGTAGTCACACCTTTAAGTTCCTGGTAGAGCAGAGAAAGTGAGAATTTGTTTAAAACCAGAACAGCTGAACTAAGGGCCTTCCTCCTTCCCTGAGGAACAGTGCCCTGCCTCCACTCACCTTGGGCACAGTGAGAAGATGCAGTACAGCGGAGGCCTCACCCTATACTTCTTCAAATTTGTTTTAAATGGGTGGCATTTGACAAGGCCCTCTATATATTATGTGTATATTCAATGATGTGAGATTTAATTAAAGCAAATTCTTTCTAATTCAACTTGTATATACAAATTCTAATGAAAGTGAGTGCTAGGCCTTAAACTTACCTACATAAAGCATCCAAATATAACCTGTAACTTATCACTGAAATAGCAAGGAAATTGTCTCCTGAATATATATCGTTTAGCATTTCCTTTGAGTAAAGCTAGTTTTCTTGATAGTGATTTTTTTAAATAATATATTCTGGTCATAGAATATACTGTTCCCTTCCCCCAATTCATCCCAAATCCTTCCCACCCACCTAACACTACACCCTTTTTTCTCTTTGAAAAACAAACAACCAAAACCAAACCAAACCAACCAACCAACCAACAAACAAACAAACAAACAAAAAACAAAACAAGAAACATACACAAAACGCACAAACCCACAAAAACAGAAATGAAAATTTACAAATTGCCCAGAAAAAGCAATTTGAGACAAAAGTCCATAGAAATACCACTAAGTTCATTTTGTGTTGGCCATTTACTGCCGGGCATGGGACCTGCCCTGAAGTGTGGTTAATATACTCAGTGACACTCGCTTGGAGAAAGCTTTTTTTTTTTTTTTTTTTTTTTTTTTTTTTTTTTTTTGCCAGTGTGTATCAATTGCAGATAGCTTATTGGCTGAGGGTGGGAGCCTGTGTTCATTCCCCCACTCAGCACTGAGACCCCATCCCCCATCTGGCTTGAACCTGTGCCAACCTTGTGCATGCTGCCACAGTCCATATGAGTTCATATGCACATCTGTCCTGACATGTCTGGAAGACACTGTTTCCTTGAGTCATTACCCCAGTGGCTCTCACAGTCTTTCCACATCTTCTTTCACAGAGCATGGCTCCCTGAGCTCTGAGGGAAAGGTTTGATCAAGACATCCCACTAAGGACTGAGTACCCTAAAATCTCTAGCTTTCTGCATATTATCTAGTTTGGGGTCTCTTGTGTTAGTTCCAATCTATTGAAAGAAATAGCTTCTCTGGTGATGGCTGAGTGAGGCATTGATTTTGTGGAATAGTAGAATGCCATTAGGAGCAATTCCTTTAGCAGAACAATACTATTTAGTTTTTTCCCTTAGATGTCTTTCATATGTGTGTATATTTTTGGAAGCTTCTATGATAAACGTTTTACATATGGCCCCTCAAACGGCCTTAACTGTTGGTTGTTCCTCACCAAAAGAACCTCACATTAAGATCCTTTTTCATTTTCCCCCCTTTGCAAGGTGATGGTACTCAGGGACAGCAATGTTCTCCTGTGTATATCTTGTTTTGTATGTGTGAAGAACATCAAGGCAAGGCTCCATGTTGTTAGAAACCCTCTAACTGCAGAAACAAAGCCATACTTGGCTTTATCTGATAGCTTCAACTTTCGCTCCTGCAGTGTTTTTTCATCTTCAGAAAGGACACTTGGCAGAGCACTGCTTACTGCAGTAGCACGACTTTCAACGTTAGTCCCTTAGTCAGTCCTGGTGTGGGGCATCGCTCTTTTATTACACATAACCTCGTAAAACAATTGGAGGGGAACAAACATCTGTAATTAAAGTGGAGCTTCCCATACAGTGAAGGAAGGACTAGAATCTAGATGGAACAGAGTCATTTGCAAACCTGAACTCTTGCTTCATAATGGAGAAATCTCTTAGACATTAAGTTGTTTATTGGACACAATCTTAAATCTTGGCCTTGGTCAATGAAAGTTATTTTGTGATTATTTTCTTTTGTGATATTTTTGTATAGACTTTTTGTATAGGCCTCATGGTTGCAGGGGGTGACACATGAAGCAAATACTCTAACAAGGCTGGGGCTCAGAAACAGAAAAGTTATTTTGATGGATGATAGGTGTTCTCGTGGTGTTTCTCCAAAGAAAAAGTACTTAAACTTAGTAACACCTAAGTTTAACCACTGAGTCATAATATGGTGAAAAAAATCAAGTTTCTTTGAATTTTAGCTGAATAGCATAAAACATTTTTTCCTGAAAAATTAAATTTTAGCCTTCTGAGTCCAAAAGAACCAATTATATTGTGAAAATTTGGTGTTACTTTTATAATTTTTGTCCATTTTCCTATTATAGTATTGAAGGATTGCAGTAGGGCATCTTTGTCTGTACTATCTAGTTTTCTGTCAGTCAACTTGACAGCAGCTAAATTCGTCTGAAAGGAGGACTTCTCCATAAGATCAGGCTGTAGTAGGCCTGTAAGGCATTTTCTTAATTAGTGACTGATGGGGTTGGATCCAGCCCACCGTGAGAGGGGCCACCCCTGGGCTGGATCCTGGGTCCTATAAGAAAGCAGGCTGAGCAAGCCATGAGGAGCAACCAGTGAGCACCACTCCTCCATGCTCGCTGCATCAGCTCCTGCCTCCAGATTCCTGCCCCTGTTTGAGTTCCTGTCCTGATTTCCTTCAAATTGAATAGCAGGCAATGTGGAAATGTAAGCTGAATAAACCCTTTCCTCCCCAATTTTCATCATAGCAATGGACCCCTGAATTGGACAGTGACTAATAACAGAATGTGGAGTATCTTAATAATGAAATGTGCAGGCAATCCGTGATGGCTGCTGGGACTCAGACCCTGTTGTTTGTTTGTTTGTTTGTCTGCTTTTACCACCTCCAGCATTTTGATGTGGGGCGTCTCTAGGCCTCCATGCTCTTATTTGTAGTAACATCCTCCACTGAGGTGATGAAATCAGGCATTGAAACACTCTTGACACGATGTTAGCTACAATTGCCTTAACTATCATATTACTAGAAATTTTATATAGAATATTATCAGAATTTTATTTTTCCTGATTATATCAGTTTCCTTTGACCATATATATGGATAAACTAGTAAACAGAAAAATGTGAAGTGAAGCAATACTTCTGACCATTCGGAGTTTGGGAGTCCCGTGGGGCTTTGTTATTGTTCTGATTCTTTCCATCCTTACCTGGAGGATGTCTCATTAATGTCCTTGCCTCTATTGTTGTGGGTCTCTGAGAACCAGAGGTTGGCTGTTCTCCTCCCTCTAATGTAGGTGCTTGTGTGATGTGCTTTAGCTGAAGGAACAAGTCTTAAGGAGTGTGATCGAAGCAGAGACCCCAAGTGCCTGCATGATGTAACGTGCTTTCTGGGTTTCCTGCTACCTGCCACAGGAAGCCATGGGTCTTTGAGTTATGAAGATTTTTTCTGAAACACATTTGAACTCTATCCACAGCCTTAAGTCTAGCCTAGCAAGGCCAAACCCTGCAATTTATAAAGAAGGAGTATTTGTTCCAGACACTTTTACAGTTGCTTATTATATAGTAGAGTTAATACAGCAGGTCAAATGGCTACTTTCTGTTTATTTCCTTGGGCTCCTGGAGATCAGATCCAGGGGCTCACGCATGTTAAGAGCTATATTCCTTGCTTAAACTGGAAAGGCTTACTTTTGAAGTTGTTATCAGCTGATATTTGGGAACCTGGATTTTAGGTGGTTGCTATAATACCATTGTGAAATTATTTGTGAAAACAACATTATTTATGCATGTGTGACCAGTCCATAGTAAAAACCCCAGGCTCTGTCTACAAAGCCTGCAGATAGATATTTCAAGCACAGTCACAACTGACATCCAACAGGTGACAAAGCCTGGGTGACTCCAGTGGTAGAGAACAGGAGCTTGTGCCTTCTGTCACCAGACTTCACTCCATCTACCTTCCCCCTCTTTGCCTCTCTCTCTCTTTCCTTCCTTCCTTCTTCCCCCCTTTCTTTCTTTTGTTACTTTGTTTTGTTTTGAGAGAGGGACTTACTATGTAGTCCTGCCTGGCCTTGAATTCACAGGAATCCTCCTGCTTCTGCCTCCTGAGTGCTGGAATTTACAATTGTGCACTGCTATGCCTGGTATACCTTTTCTTTTTCTGGTTATGCTTTGCATCTGGCTGCCTTGTGAATAAGCAAACTTGACTCCTGTTCACAGCAAGTCTTCTATGCCAAAGGGACTGGAACTGTTGTTCCCTCCTTCCACCCAAGCACTTTCTGGATGAGGCTGAGGCTTACTGCCCGCTTATCCACCATCTCCTAGGTGAAGGACATATTGGAGAATCCTTTGTTTCCTTCCCTCCGAAGCCCACCTTTTACTCAGCTGTCCCAGGGGCCCATGGCTGTTTGGCTGTGCACAGAAGGCTGACTCTGAAGAGTAGTGCTCCCCGTCTACACGTGCTCCTTGGCCTCTTCATCGCTGCCTTTCTGCTGTCGTTGCTGCATGTGTTTCACCTGTGCAGTTACAAACTGCACAGAAAACGGATCACTTTACCTTTAAACTGTCATGTCTATTTTCCAAAAATTAAGAGCAAAAATGTCTTTTCTATTTACCCAGCTATTTGCATTTATGCTGTTCTTCTTTCCTTCAGAGGGTCTGGGTTTCCATCTGGCTTCATTTCCCTTCAGTTCCATGGCTCCTTTGCATTCCCTCTGCCACTATCTGCTGCTGAGTCCCTCCATTGACTTTCACCTGGAAAATTCTGTTTTGCCTTGTGTGTTTTAGGAGATTCTTTGTGGAACTTTAGGTCTGGTAGATTTTTGTCTGTTTACTTGGTCGGTTTTGTTGGTTGGTGATTTTTTTTTTTTTTGGTCCACATTTTATTTTATTTATTTATCTGTCTATTTAGTTATTTTAGGGGAGGAGGTTTATTTCAGCTTACAATTCAAAGTTACAATCCATTGTATGTAGAAGTCACAATACAGAAACCCAAAAGTCACATAGCACCAACCCTTCCCTGGGGGTCTTTTCAAAGGTGGCTCTGGGTTGTGTCAATTTGACAACTAAAAAACCATCAAATTTATCATCATTTTCATGACAGGAACTTTAGGGTATTCCACATTTACATAATTCAAGATGGTATTTTTCCAAATTGTATACCAAACTGAGTTGGCCTTCACCCACAAAAGAATAGACAGTTTCTGAAAATGCCGTTGTTTCCTTAGTACCAAGGGTCCACATTTTAAAGGCTGTTCCTGTGTCTTCTGGTTCTCAGGTTTTCTTAGGAGTCTGCCAAATGAAGATAATCTTTCTTTCTGTATATGATATCTCCTTTCTCTGGACTCGTAAGCCTTCCTTTGCATCTTTGGTACTGTGATATTGCTAAGCATGCTTCTCACATATTTATTTATCCTTCTTGGGTTTTTTTTTTGTGGATCATGAATGTGTGGACTTGATCTTCAGCTGTTTGGGGGAGGATTTGCCATTTTTTTTCATGCCCTCCAGTTCCAGGTATTCATATATGGGACAGTTTGTGATTGCTCTAACGGTTCCCTCAGGCTCCATGCAGGTTGTCACTTTGCATCTGTTCTTTTCCTTGGCTCTGATCAATCAGTGTTAAAGTTACTGACTCACAAATGATATCATCAAGTAGAAGGGTCTTTTTAAAAAAATTTTGTTTTTGAGGAATTTTGGATAGTTGAGGTCCTTGAGATAGGCTGATCTTGGACATGCTACATTGAACAAACTAGCCTTGAAATTGTAGCAAATCTCCTGCCTTTACCTCCAAATGCTGAGATTGCAGATATAAATCACCAACCCAGGTTAGAAATTTTTGTTTTCTTTTGTTTGAAACAGGTTTTCTCTGTGTAGCTCTGGCTGTTCTGGAACTCACTCTGTAGTCCAGGCTAGACTCAAATTCATAGAGATCTGCCTGCCTCTGCCTCCCGAGTGCTTGGATTAAAAGTGTGCACCACCACCACTTGTGTTAGAAAATTTAAGTGAAATCATCAATGTCATTTTAGAAACTACCAAAACAGATATGCAAAAAAAATGGAAAACCTAAATTGTTTTGTATTTATTTATAAATAAAATCTTTAAATTATAATCTTTTATAAATCTTTCTCAAATGAATTCAATGGTTAATTTTATTAAATGTTTAATAAAGAAATGAGGAAACTCACATAAACCTTTAAGACTGTTGCACAACAATTGTATAGGGTAAGAACAACATTAATACAATAGGATAGGGATATTACAAGAGAAGGAAACTGTTAGCCATTATCTCTCTTTAATGCAAACACAAAAACCCTGAGCAAAAACTTAGCATGCCATTTGGAATACTATTACAAAATAAAGTGATAAATATGACAAACTATTCACAAAATATTTTGCATCCAAATTCACATAAGGAGAGATATACTATGTTCATGGATTGAAATAGTATGGTTAGGCTGTCAGTTCTTCCCAAACTGATTTGTCACTTTAAACCAATCCCAACTGAAATTGTCAAAGTGTGATTTTCTGATTAAAATTAGAACACATTTTTCTAATTAAAACTTATTTGTAAGTACATTAAGACCTGGATCAGCCAAACTAAACTGAAAAAAAAGACTACATTTTCAGGATTTATTTACATGGTTTGATTTCAACGCTTGCTATGTAGCTTCAGTAGTCAATAGCATGTCGCATTTGTCTAAGGACAGACAAGTACGTGAATGGATAAAAGTAGGTATACAGAAACAAACTCATTCTTGCATGACCAGTTGAGTAAAGTCTTTAAAACATTCATTGGAGAAGAAATGGTCTTTTTATTTTTTATTAATTTATTTGTTTAATCAATTTACAGCCTGATTGCAGGCTCCTCGCCCCTCCCCTCTCAGTCCCACCTTTACATTTTCTCTCACCCAAATCTCCCTTCCCACTTCTTAGAGAAGGGGCTGCCCCTCCATGGGTACCAATCCAGCCCGGCATATCAACTAAGGCCAGAGAAGGGAACCCAGCTATGGGAAAGAGATCCAAAGGCAGCTAGTAGAGTCAGAGACAACCCACCCTCCAGTTGTGAAGGGATCCACATTAAGAAAGAGCTGCACATCTGCTAATAACGCGTGGGGACCGAGGTCCAGCCCATGCAGGCTCTTTTGTTGATGCTTCTTTGTGAGCACCCTTGGGCCCAGGTTAGTTTACTCTGTAGGTTTTTAATAAATAGTGCTACAGTGTTAGGCCATGTAAAAATTGAAAATTTGATCTCCTAGCTGAAAATGAAAATTAGTTTGTGATAGGTAGACATAAATCTGAAAGTAAACTATAAAATTATAAGAGACTATTTTCATCCAACCAGTTGTCAAAGATTCCTCAGGATACAGAAAGAATTTAAAGTTAATTGGATAGGCTTCATAAAAAGTAAGCACACCTGATCAATGAAAGCATATGAGGAAAGCAATGACCGAGCTTTGAGAGAAATGTTTTTAAAAATTTATCCAATAAAGGACTGTGTCCAAAATATGTTGGCTGTTACTGTGGTGGTTTGAATAAAAATGGTCCCCACAGGGTTATATATATTCGAGTGCCTAATCCCTAGTTTGTGGACTGTTTTTTTAATTAAATTTTTATTATTTTTTATATTAATTACAGTTTATTTTGTATCCCAGCTGTAGCCCCCTCCCTCATTCCCTCCCAATCTCACCCTTCCTCCCTCATCTCCTTCCTGCCCCTCTCTAAATCCACTAATGGGGGAGGTCCTCCTCCCCTTCCATCTGATCCTAGCTTATCAGGTCTCTTCAGGATTGGCTACAATGTCCTCCTTTGTGGCCTAACAAGGCTGCTCCTCCCTCGGGGTGGGGTGGGGGAAGGTCAAAGAGCCAGCCATTGAGTTCATGTCAGAGACAGTCTCTTTTCCCCTAACTAAGGAACCCACTTGGATACTGAGCTGCGATGGGCTACATCTAGGCAGGGGTTCTAGGTTATATCCATTCATGGTCCTTGGTTGGAAAAACAGTCTCAGAAAAGACCCCTGGGCCCAGATATATTTGGTCCTTGTGGAGTTCTTGTCCTCTCCAGGTCATACTAACTCCCCCTTCTTTCATATGATTCCCTGCACTCTGCCCAAGGTTTGGTTATGAGTCGCAGCATCTGTTTTGATACATCGCTAGGTAGAGTCTTTCAGGGGCCTTCTGTGGTAGGCTCCTGTTCTGTTACTTGTTTTCTCCTATTTCCAATGTCCATCCCATTTGTCTTTCTAAGTGAAGATTGATCATCTTATCGCGGGTCCTCTCTTTTGTTTATCTTCTTTAGGTGTACAGATTTTAGTATGTTTATCCTGCCTTATAGGTCTAGTATCCACTTATAAGTGAGTTTATACCATGTGTGTCTTTCTACTTCTGGGATACCTCACTCAGGATGATCTTTCTAGACCCTACCATTTGCCTTCGAAGTTCATGATTTCCTTGTTTTTAATTGCTGAGTAGTATTCCATTGTGTAAAAGCACCACAATTTCTGTATCCATTCCTTTGTTGAGGGACATCTGGGTTGTTTCCAGGTTCTGGCTATTACAAATAAAGCTGCTACAAACATGGTTGAGCAAGTGTCCTTGTGTACTTGAGCATCTTTTGGATCTTGGGGAAACACTATTCCTAATTGTGCTGGTCCAACTGGATGTCTACATGCAGAAAAACGAAAATAGATCCATATTTATCACCCTGCACAAAACTAAAGTCCAAGTGGATCAAAGACCTCAACAGAAAACCAGACACACTTAAATGGGTTAGAAGAAAAAGTGGGGAAGACCCTAGAACTCATTGGCACAGGAGACAACTTCATGAACAGAACACCAACAGCACAAGCTCTAAGAGCAACAATCAATAAATGGGGCCTCATGAAACTGAAAAGTTTCTGTAAAGCAAAGGACACCATCATCAAAACAAAACGACTGCCTACAGATTGGGAAAGAATCTTCACCAACCCTTTATCTGACAGAGGGCTAATATCCAGTATATATAAAGAACTAAAGAAGCTGAAAAACAGCAAACCAAGCAATCCAATTAAAAAATGGGGAACAGAGCTAAACAGAGAACTCTCTGTAGAGGAATATCAAATGGCAGAGAAACACTTAAATAAATGCTCAACATCATTAGTCATTAGGGAAATGCAAATCAAAACGACCCTGAGATTTCACCTTACACCCATCAGAATAGCTAAGATCAAACACTCAGTGACAACACATGCTGGAGAGGTTGTGGAGAAAGGGGAACCCTCCTCCACTGCTGGTGGGAATGTAAACTTGTACAACCACTCTGGAAATCAATCTGGCACTTTCTCAGACAATCAGACAGAAATGGTATTAGTGTTTGTGGACTGTTTAGAGAAGGCTGAGGTGTGTGCTTGTTGGAGGAAGTGTATCACTGGGGGTGGGCTTTCAGGTTTCAAAAGCCCAAGCCTGGCCCACTGTCTCTCGCTCTCTGCCTCCTGCTTGTTGATATGGGTGTAAAACTCTCAACTACTGCTACAACACCATGCCTGTCTGCTTCTCACCATGATGATAATGGACTAATCCTCTGAAACTGTAAGCAAGCCCCCAATTAAGTGCTTTCTTTTATAAGAGTTTTCTTGGTTATGCTAGTTCTTAATAGCAACAGAACAATAACTAAGACAGTTATTATCACTAAGCAATGATAAGAAAACTAAGTTTTTAAAACATCACAGGACTTAAACAGGGAGTTCAGACAGGGAGCCAACAGCATGTTACAGATGCTCCTCATCACAGCTGTAAGGAAAATGTAAGTACAGCAGCAAGACATCACTACATACATATCAGAATTAAGGACTAGCCACTCTAAATGTTGGCAAGGATGTGGAGCGAGTATATTTTTCCTACATTGCTGATAGAAATTCAGCTGTACCATCTGAGGAATCTTTTCAAATACAAATAGTTGTTAGTTACAACATTAAACATTCACTTGTCAGTCATCCAGTGATCCTAAACATACAGAGAAATTTGTAAACTACCTGAAAAGATATGTAGAATGTGTTTATAACAAATTATTATATAGCCTAAGAGCAGGAGCAATGCAAATGCCCATTAATTGAAGAACAGGTTCACATATAGTGGTATGCTCTTATAATGGAATATATCATGTTATTATAATAGAAATTACTTGGCCAGAAAAAAATGAATTACCAATGCCTAGACGAATATTT
Source organism: Psammomys obesus (assembly GCF_907164565.1). Lineage (NCBI taxonomy): Eukaryota > Metazoa > Chordata > Mammalia > Rodentia > Muridae > Psammomys > Psammomys obesus. The sequence goes on from NW_026590468.1 coordinate 676,980, forward strand.
AAAACCTTAAAATAATATAAGAATCTGCAAATATATTAATAAAGAATTTAGCTAGGGATGGAGAAATGGCGCAGTCAGTAAAGTATTTGCTATGTAAGAATAAAACAATGAATCCAGATCGCTAGCAGGTATGTAGAAATTCAAGTGTGGTGGCATATGCCTGTAATCCCAACACTGAAAGGTGGAGACAGGAGAATCCTGGGGATTGTTGGAATAACAATATAGCTAATTGGTAAGAAATCTTATCTCAAAAAATAATGTGGAGGCAGGACAGATGGCTCAGAAGTTAAGAACACTTGTCTGATCTTTCAGAGGACCTGAGTTTGGTTCACAGTACCAACGTGACAATTTGCAATTTCCTGTAACCACAATTCAAGGGGATCTAGTGCCCTCTTCTGGCCTCTTTGACTACATGTACACAAGTGGTGCACATACATACAGGCAGACACTCACACATACACATAAAATAAAATTTTATATAAAAAATGAGGCGAGGCGCAGTAAAGACACCTAAAGTCAACACTGGCCCTCAAAGGCACACACATGGGTACACAGACCTGCATTAATGTGTACACGTGCACACACACAATTTAAAAACTTAAGATTTTAAAATTAATTTTAATGTGTGCATGTGACGTGATATGATGTGAATGCGAGTAACCAGAGAGGCCAGAAGAAGGTATCTGATCCTCTGGGGCCACCTCACATGGATGGTAGGAACCAAACTCTTGTGCACGAGAACAGTGTGCACTCCTAACTCCTGAGCCATCTCCCCAGCCACACAAATGCTTTAAATTAAATTTCAACTAACATTTTAAGCAAAAGATATCAGACACAAAGGTTCACACATTGTACTCTTCTCTAATTTATATGATGTTTTAAGAGTCAAAACTAATTGTGTCTAAAAACATCAGAACACTTGTGGCCCCAGAATAAAATAAGAGAACGGACTGGGAGTACAAAGGATCTTTACAGGGGCTTAGTCTTGGGGAGGAGATAGAGCCCAGAGCCTTGGGCACCCTAGTGCTCACCCGCAGATCACCTCTCACCCTGAGTTGTCTCCTGTGCTGTCAGTTACCTGGTTCATGTGTTTGTCAGGACTCCTCAGAGCATATTTGTGATTCGTGTATTCTACTGTATATAAATTATACCCTCACTGCAAAGAAAAGAAAGCTATTTACATCTTTCTCTAATTTGCAAGTTAAATTTTACTTTCATTAACTCCAATGCAAGACCCAGATCTTTATGTGGCTAACCTTGTAAAAGAAAGTCTGCAGATTCTCTCTCATTCCCTCTTTCCTCTCCTTTTCTTGTGTCTTGGGAAAACTACAGGAACATGGGATAAGGTGGGTGACCATTGTGAGCAAAACTATAGCAGAAAACTTGTATCAGATTTTGTCATTTGGACCTTGTGCAGGCCTGTAATTTGAATGTGTGACTCTAGAAGTGGTTGCCATGGTGATAAACCACTTTACTTAAATAGCATGTATTTTACTCAGAATTCAGAGGAATGGTAACAGTTTCTAGTAATCACACTCTGGTATTAACTTGCAGGATGTGCTGAAGGCGCACAGGCTTCGCATCCATTATCACCAAATAAGTTCATCAGGTTGAAGCTACACCAGTGAGCAGTGAAATGTGTATATTCAGCCCAGTCTCTTGTTACATATCTTTCCTTAAACACAGGGACCCTTTCATGATTAATAATATGAACTGCAGAAATCAGGCCAAGGGTGCTGAATTAGAAAAGGCAAAACTGGGGGCTGGGAGAACTTGTGGGATCATCTTTCCCATCTCTCTGTATTCAGTCAGACCAGCTGCTCTCCAGCTGTCTCAATGCTGTGACTCTGTCACAGATGAACAGTTAAAATGCTGCTGGGAGCAGCTCTAGCATGACCACTGACCACAGCACACAGAAGTGGCATGTAGCTCCACAGTGCTGGGTCTGCCCCTTCGTGCCATGCTATAGTTTTGTTTTTCTTTTATTATTATTCTTACATGCTTATGTGACATGGTGTGGGATGGTGTGTGTGTGTGTGTGTGTGTGTGTGTGTGTGTGTGTGTGTGTGTG
>NW_026590468.1:679060-735288 GCF_907164565.1 Psammomys obesus
TGTGTGTGTGTGTGTGTGTGTGTGTGTGTGTGTGTGTGTGTGTGTGTATGCACTCAGGTGCCTGAAGTTAATATCAAGTATCTTCCTTGGTCATGTTCAACCCTCTTGTTGAGTTCAATTTAGATAGCCAGCTCACTCCCGGGATCCCCAGACTCTGCCTCCCAATTGCCATGATTATAGGTGGCTGTTCACCTGTACATAGCTCCTGAGAACCCAAACATTGGTTCTCAAACTTGTGCAACAATCTCGTCAGCCCCGAGTTTTCTCTCCCTCTCCCTCTCTCTCTCCTCTTCTCCCTCCTCCTCTCTCTCCCCTCCCTCCATCTCTCTTTCTGTCTCTCTCTTTCCTTTTTTATATAGTCTTTTCTGTATCTTTTTTGGGAGAAGAATCTCTACAGACAGCCCCACCTGCAATCATTTTAGTAGCCAGTTTTTAAAATGAGTCTGGCCCCTTCTCTGTAGGCTAGTATGACTTCGCCATGGTTTATATAAGGATAAAAGTGTTCCTCCTGAGTCTGCGGATGCTTTCTCATGGCAGCAGGTTTTCTTGGAGCTGTTGTATGTGCACTGTCTATAGTATGCAGTTGACAGTGATTTCTCAGTCCTCTTATGGGCTGACAAGTAGATGACCTGCAGTCCCAGGATGGTCCTCTAGGAGCTTTCCCCTGGGAATGGTAAGGGATTCCTCTGCCCTCTTTCTCCTGCTCTGTGCAAGCTTCCAGGGCCACTTCTCCTTCTGTTTGCTTTTCGTGACCTGTAAGATCTCATAGCCCTGACAACTTCACTTTTCATTTCTTTGTCCTATTATTTAAAATACTGTAAAATAGCATCAGTGACAACAAAGGTTCCTTAGGGAATCCCAGCAGCCATGAGAGAAGAGAAGAGGAAGCCCCAGACTTAGATGGTCTGTAACCTAACCGAAGAAATGTCTGAAAAATAAGATTGGCATAATTCTAGAAAAACTTTGGGAGCTGAAATTTGCCTTGGCCTTTTATATTCCAAGGAGTTAAGAGGCTTGGTTCCCTGTGAAGAGAACCTGCCCAATGGTGGTTCTGCACCTGTGATGAGCTAGCATCAGAGATGATTCCAGAAAGAAGGAAGAGCAGAGGCTCAGACTCTATAGAACCTTGAGGATTCTGCTTCCTGAACAGTTGCCCACCAGCTGTGATGCAGCTGCAATGAGCAAGAGAAGTGGTGAGGACACAGATTATTCCTCCCATAGACACAAAAGCGTCTATGCAGTAAGCCTTTGCACACGGTTAAGTGTGTTTGCATCCATGCTGACAGGGAGTGAAGGGACAGATACCGTGATTTCAGTGCAGATGGCTGTTGGCAAATTCTCAGGCTTATTTAAAATATGGCTGCTGGGACTAGAGAGACAACTCACCAGTTAAGAGATCTTGCTGCTCTTCCATGGGTCTTGGGTTGTGTATCTAGTACCCTTGTGGCTCACAGAAACTGTAACTTCAGTTGCCGGGGATCCAGTGACCTCTTCCAGCTCTGTGAGTCCCTCACACATGCCGCATACACTTACACACATATACACATAAATAAGAACAAATCTTTATCTTTATAGCAACATTAATATACATGAAACAACCTAACCTAACTGAAGAAATGTCTGAAAAATAAGATTGGCACAATTCTAGAAAACTTTGGGAGCTGACATTTGCCTTGGCCTTTTATATTCAAAGAAAGCAAACAGTCTTGCTGAGGGGGAGAGTATGAACTGGTACATCTGCCTCAGAAGTGTACTTTTCAGTACTGTTAATGCTAGTGAAAGAGTAGAGACAACTGCAGCATCTGCTGTGAAGGGTCTACCCGACTAACTATGGCTGATCCGAAACCAAGAGATTCACTGCCCAACCTGAAGAAACAAGAAGCAAATTGTATAAATTTAGATAAGAATGGTCTGCAAGATAACCATCAGGTCATTCAAAAAGACCTCAGGTGTGAAGGTATGTTTGCAGTGCAATACCATTTGTGTGAAAGGGTAAAATAAAGCTGGGATAAATTAGGCTGAGCCAGGGGAGGTTTTGACCTGCTCCCCATGGAAGTGACAATTGAATGACAGCAATTCATTCAGTTGTACAAATGTGCTTGTTGGTATATATGACACCCTGAGGAAGATGTACAATTCTAAAGGAGTCCTTCTCTGCTTTTTGGTTATGGTCACTGTATGGCCAGTGTTTCTCAGGAGTTGCCACTGCTCACCTCAGGTTTATAGCCCTGAGTAGTAGCTGTGGTCTATGTTAGGCAGGGGGGGATCTCCTCTTACCCATAGAGTTTCTCAAGACAGCTGCCCCACTGCTGGGTTTCTTGTTATAAATTTAGTGTGCTGCTGCTCACTAAATTTCCATGTACAGTCCTCTTGAAGAACCTGCTGATTCCCTAGCTGTGGGGTTTTCTCCCAACAGGGAAACTCAGTCTGTTATCCTGGGGTGCACAGTTCTGTCTGGGAAAGTGAGAGGTGCACTCAGGAAGTCTCTGGGCCAGAGGCTGATTGCTCTGCTCTGGACCTGGAGAATGTGCACCTAGGTTGAGTTGGCGCCTGGGGGCGCTGCTCTGGTCTGGAGGCTGGGTGCCTCACTCTGGACCAGAAGCTGTGTGTCCCTGTCTGGGATGGCGGCTGCAGGCACTGCTCTGGTCCAGACGCTGTGGGTGCAGCCCTCTTGAAGGACCAGGGATTCCCACAGTTTTGACAGTCTAGCTAGGGATAACTGGTTGATCCTTGGCACAGTATCTGAGGGCTGCTGTAATGGCTCTCTGGCTTTTGTAGGTCTGAGGATGCAGCTGTGTGTCCCAGTGCCCTAGGGGAACTCAATAATGGCGGCAGAGCACAGCGCTCCTGCCTGCACTAGAGTCTGCGTGAGTCCAGGAAGTGTTTTGGTGCTGGGTGTCCTAAGCGTTAGAGCTGCTGACCCCCTCCGCTGGGGGTTTCCTCCTGCCAGAGACACAGCAGTCTGGTGCCCTGGTGCCCTGGTGCCCACAGTTCTATCTGAGGCGGCGAATCAGGCGCACAGGCAGGCGCCTGGGTCCCGGCTCTGGGTCCGGACTGGCTCTTGGGGCACCCGCGGAACCCGAGTCTTTTCCAGGGGATGTCTGGGTAACCTGAGGTTGGTCCCAATTGTTTCCTGCTCTGTGGGGTTATCTCTCGACTGGGAAATCCAGTCTATGGTGTTGTGGGCCCACAGTTAAGTCTGGGACCGTGACCAGATCGCGCTGGCGTGTAGCTATGGGCTGGCGACCAAGCGCCTGGCGGAACCGGGATCTCTTCCGTGGTTTAGCCGGGTGAGTTAAAGCTGATTGAATCCCCCACCGTGGGGTATCCTCTCACCTGTGAAACACAATCACTTGTGTTTTATGGCCGCGAGTTCTGATTGCTGGACACTGTGCCAATCCTGCTGTGCTGCTCCTCAGAATGAGAGTCCTCCCGGCGCCGCCATCTTGCCCCGCCGATGTACAACTCTAAATCAACAGCATTAGCTGTGTTTTATGATGGCTGGGTTTGAATTAAGTAGGAGGCAAGAGAGAGATTTTCATTAAACTATGAGTATGTTCTATGTATTTTTTTAAGATTACTAAAATTGTAAATAAACACATGTGGCTGAGGGATGTAATTTTCCTCAACTTGCTACATAAGGAAACAGAAATACCATGTTTCTACATCAATAGCAACTAGACATTTTGGTTGTTTCATTTCTCCTACCACAGTTATTTTTTTTTTCACAAAATTTCATGAACTACATTGAGATACTGTATTCTAGAAAAAAAGTTCTAGAGTGCATAGAGTTGGAGAGAAAAATCAACATTGCCATTTAAGCATGTAAAAACATAGCATTTGTTCTTGCTGACTGATCCCTGAGTGCAGTACATTAACAGAGTGCAGTTGCCCAGTGGGGACAGTTAGGTGGCTCAGCTTGTAAAGTTCCTCCTACCAAATATGATGACCTGAGCTTGATCTCTGGAACTCATGTGGTAGAAAGAGAGAACTGATTTCTACAAGTTGTCCTCCGACCTTCACACATGTACCATGGCACATGCACACACAATCCCACAATCAATCACTTAATTAAACAGTAAATAAGTAAGTAAATGAACAAACAAATGAATGAGTAAGCATAATTAGAAAACCCACAGATGAGGAGTGGAAGCATTCAAGCAGACGTGATATCCATGTGAAAGCCAATGGCTGAGCCTCTGTCCTCTTTCACAGAGTGCTAGTTGTAGTGGGCACGTTGTATGTTCCTTAACTACTCGGAATCCAAGTTGCAACATCTAATGTGACAAGGTTTGCATTTAGCCTTGCCTTTAGATAGTATTTATGTGTAAAGTTAGTTAAATTTCATGAGCTGAAAGTTTCAGATTGATTCCGTGTCTTAGGAAAGCAAGTGGTCCCCAGCCAGACACCAAAACATGAGGTTGGTTTGTTTGTAGCCTGTGAGTTTTCAACAGGTGACAGTAACTACTCTATCAAATGGTAAAGATTTTTTTCAATTTTCTGTTTCTTGAAAGAATTCAAGGGGGGCAACTTGCATATTTTTTTGAGGAAAAGATTAGGGGAAATGACCTTTTACATTCCAAATTTTATGCAATTGTTTTCAAGGTATAGGACAGTCTTAGAGTGTTGCCTGAGCAAGAATCACTCCTGGAGAGTCAGGCACGAAGGATGTTCTGAGGATGCCCTACTGTAGAGGTGTCTGCAATAAACACCTGTTGGCATATCTTTTCATTTTTGAGATATAGATTCCAGAGTAAAGATGCCCTGAAGTTTTGCTGTAGCCCTAGGAACTTCTCTTCATTGAACAAATGCATAAGTAGAAATATTCCTATCTCAAAAGCCAGGGAGATCAAGAAAACACCTGAGCAATTTGTCCAGTGCCGTGTGTGATCTTTTCTACTTTGAAAACAGTTCTCAGCTACCTAAAAATGTTACATGCATGCCCTTTGCCTTGCCACTCTGTGTAGGTGAAAACTTGCTCTGACCTGCTTTGCAGGTCTCCTGGGACAGTCTCTGCTCTTTAGAACGCTCTGCTCAGCTTCACTTAATTAAAATGATCACTCTTTTAATGAACCTACAGTCAAAGTGAACACTGCCTCCCTGTGACCGCAGGATTCTAGGCTGCTACTTCCTGTCCTGCAGCATGGAATGACCTGAGAGCACAAGGTCACCTGGGACTGGTGTTTTCCTGCTGTAAACCCCATGCAGCTCTCTTGCCGCTTCCTCAATTCACTCCCACCATCACCTCATGAAGTGAATATTCAAATGTTTTACCCCTTCCACCAGTAAGGAGTTAAGACTCAAAGAAGTCTGCATAGGTGCCTGCTTGACTGGTAAAAGAAGCCAATCCCTGGAGTAAATGCAGAAGAGGGTCTGAGAATGCACAGGGGACCAATTGTAGCAACTTTTGCTCATGTTAGGAAGAGGGATCACACTGCAGATATCTGTTAAGTCTGAAGAAGTGGAATGTGTTGTCCATTTGTGTCTGGGTAGACGGCCCTGTGCAGACTTTCAAGGGCCTTTAGTGAGTTTCCCATGGCAGAGCCTTAAACAGCCTATGGTTTTATCACAACAAGCTCTAAATGCCTTGCATCTCTTGAAAGTGGTAAAAGAGCCTTTGAGGCATGTAGTGATAACTTAACAGATTGACCGCTGTTAACCAGATCTGGGGCATGCCCATGCCTCACAGTCTCTGGAATTCTGTTGTCTTCTGCTCCCTTCAGCTACTACACACACTTTTTTACACCTAAATTAATTTAGGCCTTTTCTTTCATTCACAGGCCACTGCTGCAGCCAAGAAGTCTGATTTAGATGATGTTGACATGAGCACCTCAAGCTCACCATCCAGCAAATTCCTTTCTTCTGGGCTCAAAGAAGAATCAGAGAAATCCTCTGGGCCTGTAAGCCAGGCAGCAGTGGTTAAGAGCACACTGAAAACCTCTTCCTTGGTGCGAGGCAAGAAAAAATTGTAAGGTCTGTCCGGTGCTGAGCAGTGCAAGAACAGACCGCTCCTCCAGCACTGAAGGAAGGGGACAAGAGGGGACAGCGCGGCATGAGCTTTAGCCTTTGGCTCTGCTGAGCACTGCATGTGTTTTCACCAGTTTAAAGTTGAAGCTAGTTACTCCAAGCAGCACAGCCTGCACAGGGCACTGAAGGACAGCTGTGGACATGCTTGGGGCAGGCTGCTGCCCTGACCAACTCAAGGCATTCCAGGGTTGTTTAAGAGACAAGTGCTCTCAGTGCAAGGCTGGGCCTACTTGTTCAGTTCTACTCAAATTCTTATATTTAGGCACATTTATTTATAAGGGAATACAAGAAGCCAAATACAGTGATGGAGGTTCTACATGATTATGTGCACTTTGCACTAGGAGACTTTGTTAGATGATTACTAATCAAATGGCCACAGGCATTGTGGCAGAAGTGACACAGCCCCTCACATGTCACTGCGAGTCTAGTTGCTACAGATTATTTAAGACAACTTATTTTAAACACAGAAAAGTGGGACAGTTTATAATTGCTTGAATTGGCTTGCTGCTGTATTCTCATATTGATTAAATCAATAAACCCAAATGCTTCCATGCATGTCCATTTTATGTTAAGGGAGGGTGACATTAGCAAGTTCTCTGAGTGTATCCCCAGACAGCTAATGCTGGCCTGTTGTCTCTGGGGAAGGACTGAGACTGGACAGGAAGCGCATCATGAGTTGGTATTGGGGGTTCTCTTTCCTCTGGTATTAACAGCTCTGCCACTACTGGTTAAGCAGGGTAAGCAGATGCCTCTTTCACTATCCCAAACATTTAAAAAAATTTAAATTTGTTTTTATCTTTATAAAGTAATAACCTAGTTTCATTTTTAACCCCGTGGGATTGTCAGTTTGTCTCTAGAATGAAACACACCTATAAACTGACTCAAAAGCTAAAAGAGGTACGTGCACCTCTTGTTATTAGTTCACCAAGGTACCGCTGGGGTCAGACAGGTCAGAGATCACACTGGCATGTGCCCGTTGTCTTAATTCCTTTTCTATTGCTGTGAAAAGATACCATGACCAAGGCAACTTATACAAGAAAGATTATGGTTTCATGGGGCAGAATCCATGGTGCAGAGCAAAGGCATGGTGGCAGGAATAGCTGAGAACTCACATCTTGATCTACAAGCAGGAGGCAGAGAAAGAAAGCTACTGGGAAAGGCACTAGTCTTTTGAAACATCAGAGCCTACCCCTAATGACATACATCCTCCAACAAGGCCACACCTTCTAACCCTTCTCAAACAGTTCCACCAACAGTGACCAAGTATATAAACCTGTGGGAGCCATTCTCATTCAAATCACCACACTCTTATTCTGGCTGAGTTCTGCCAGTATTTTCTTAGTGTGTTCACACTTCCCCTGGGGAAACTACCATTCAAATGCATCCAATGTAAACTGGATTTTATTTAAAATTGAAGTTAATGGCTGGGAAATAGCTCATTTGGCAAGGTGCTTGTCACACAAACATGAAGACCTGAGTTCAGATTCTCTACACTCACCTTCAACAACAACAAAGCAACACAAACCTGTTGTCCCAGTGTTGGAGAGACAAAAACAGGAGGATCCCTAGGGCCAGCCAGCGTAACCAACTTGGTAAGCTCCAGGTCCCTGAGGGACCTTGTTGCAAAAATAATAAGGCAAAGGGCTAGCAGGATTGTTCAGTTGATATAGGTATTGCCACCAAAACTGATAACCTGATTTTAACATTCTATATGCTAGAAGTAGTCCTCTGATTCCCTCACCAACATGGCATGTATGCCCCCCCAGTGTCAACCTTGGGTCTACACATGCACACATACATAAGTGTACCAGTACACATGACCATATATACACTCATGACAATAAACACCACACACCATATCATACACAGAAAAAAGGGAAAGAAGATAAATTGGGATTTGACTCAGCATCTTCAAGAGCACCTGCTTTGGAGGTTATTTTTGCAGTCTTTTAGGAGCCCATATACCATCTCCTGACCCTGATGTATCCTCGTGAGGCAGCCTTGGAGGGACAGACTGTGTCCCCTGTGGAGGACCCTGCTCAGGATAGGGCTCTCTTCCTTGGGAGGTGGAGGCAATGCTGCACACTTCACCCTCAGGGGAAGAGCAAGGACAGGGGATCTCTGAAGGGCCAGCTGTGGGCCTCCCTGTAGGAAAGACAGCAGCTTTGATTCTGCCCAGTGTGTCTGCATCTTTTCACACTACACCCCAGACAAGGCTGGTGTCCTTCTCTCGTAACGTACATTCCATCAGCCCTCTAAAAATAGAAGATAACTTATCATATGCCTTCATCAGACTCCTGTGGAGCATTATGATAGAATTTAGCTCACTCTTGAGAGAGAGTGTCCACATTACTTCTATTTATTTATTTGCATGGAAGCCACTTTGTTTCCAACTGATGTACCTGTTTAGTGTCTGAGTTCCATGGCCTTTCTGTCTGCACTTGCCTCTACAGCTGTGGAAGAGCAGTTCCTTCGTGTCATGACCAGTGGGTCACCTCTCAGGTTCAACATCGATCTCTCTGACACCTCCTGGGCCCCATGGCATGGAGAATTGAATTTGCTTGTTACCTAAAGGGACACCCTCTACCTAGGACAGTACAGAGCAAGTGTAGTTTCTAAGGAGAGCAAATACTAGCCAGCACCCTAGTTGAATGGCAGGTTAGGGACAAAGAATAGCAAACCAAGGAATTCAGACCAACCAGGAGCTGGGTATGCATGCAGCTGAAAATGGAAGCTTCTATCAAAGAAGAGAACTTAGGAAATGAAGGAGAGGGACAAGAAACAAGAGGGAAAGCACATAGTCTGTGAAATCAGAAGCCAGCATGTGGCTGTGTCAAGCCCAGAGGCAGATGTCAGAGGTAGGAACACTGCTCAAGGACAGTGTGTCCTCTGGGCCAGGTGGCATCAGATGAGCCCCCTCCACAGTCTGATCACAAGCAAAGCCAGAGGCCAAAGAGACAAAGGCCAGACAAAAAGAAGCTGAGAGAAACTGGGGTTTTAAGAGCTGGCCACAGAATGGGCCTCAATTTCTTATTTGAAATGTTGGGGAGGGGGAAGAAGACAAAAAAAAAAAAAAAAAAAAAAAAAAAAAAAAAAAAAAAAAAAAAAAAGCACTGTGTGCTTATCATAGAAATACTTTGTTTAAATAATTCTGTTTGACTCTAAAATGTAAGTTCCAGGTTGGACAGACCAAAGCCAGTCAGTCTTGAAAATGAAGCTTTTTAAATTCCAGCCCTGCTGTTGGAACAGACAATAAAGGCTTTGTTCAAACAGGTATTCCCAGCAGGAAGCCTCACTTTGAAATTGGCCAGAGAAGTTGTGTCTTATAAAGGCTGCACTTGGCTGGAGGCCAAGAAGCTGTGGCCTCTGGGAAATGACCCTGGGCTGCTGTTGTGGTTTGAATATGAAATATCCCACAAGTGACAAGCATTTGAACATTTGGTCCTCAGCTGGTGGTGCTGTTTGTTGTAGCACCTTTAAGAGGTCCTGTCACCTTGCTAGAGGAAGTATAAGTCACTCAGGGCAGCTCTTGAAGCTTTATACCTTGGCCCCACTTCCTGTTCACTCTGCCTCCTGACTGCAGATGCAGTGTGTCTAGCCAGCCCCTTTCGCTGCTATGTGCCTTCCCTTGCTGTGGTGCTGTGTGTCTTTTTATGCTGTTAGCCAGAGGCCAGAATAAACCTTCTCTCACTTTCTTACCAAGTATTTCATCAGAGCAAGGAAGAAAGTCACTAATGTAGTTGGATGTTCTCGACCTGCCCTTCTAAAACCTTCTCCCCACTCTGTCATCTCTGCTGACCTTTGGGGACAGCAGTGTTGGACTATCATGGTCCCTGGACTGCTTGGGATTCTTTCAGCAGAGGTATCAATAGGATGTCAGAGGGTGATTGGAGATCCAGACTTTGGTACCTCCCCTACCTCTGCCTATGTCCCTCCTGTGGGGCTGCTGGGCTTTATGTGTCTCCTCTGATGGTCTAAGCCCGTTCTGCCACTCTCTTACAGGCATGCTGCTGGTGAGAGCCTTCAGGGAAAGGCCAGCGCCATGAACTGGGAACAACAACTTCCTCAGTCCCTTCATAAACCATCTCTTCCCCCAGCATTCTCTTTCCCATTCTAGTGTACCGCCTTCTGTGATCTAATACAACCCAGCCCTTGTTCACCCCTCAGGAGTCCTGACCTGGGACAATTTGTCCCTGGATGCCAGGCTCCTACCAAATTATAGGGAAGTGAGAAGCACAGAGCCCAGATGAGTTCTTTCTGAAGACACAATATACTTGGGTAGTCACAGGGGCTGGAGGAGGGATACGGGGGTGCTGTCACTGGGGTTGGAGCCAGACCAGTGCATCTGAGATCTAAAATGGCCATACTTGTGTACTCCCATGTACATGTACACACATGTACTCACACAAATATGCACACACATACACAGAGGGGGGAGGAGGGAGACAGACAGACAGAGAGCCCCCACGGATGTGCACTGCCTACAGAGGAACTCTGGGGCACTTGCAGTGAGACAGAAGCCTGGCCTGGGCCTCACCACCTCTCCCTTTCTCTGGGCACAAAAATCCCCTTACAAAAGCCTTTTAAACTAAAACACCACTATTCAAAGGCCTCACATCATTCAGCTTTCCTCCTCAGAATCTTATTTTTTCAAGCGAGCCAGTTTTGAACTGATTTTGATTTCCGTGCCATGTATTGTTACCACTTAATTCTTGTCGGTGAGCCAATTTTCTTTGCCTTTGTTCTTCAAAGGAAAGCCACATTGAGTGGCTGCCTTGCATTTGTGTGTGCCTCACTATTCCAGTGCTCAGCATTTCCCTAAGTTACCCAGTGCAGCCCTCCAGGGCACAGGGTGGGGCCTCCCACCTCTGCCCGGTGGTCAGCCTCACTTTGAACAAGCATATGCAGGTCACTAGGAAGATGAAGAGTGCCATTGCTCAGGCTCCGTCCCTGGCACCATGCTGCCCAGACAGAGCTGTGCCAAACATAGGAGCTAGTCACTGGAGAAAGGGCGAAGGCCTCAGAGGTCCTCCTCCCCCAAACACAGCTTCAGGCCCTGTGGAAGCAACACAAACAACAGATGATATTCACTAAGTCCAATTGAATTGCTGGGAGGCAAGTCTGAGGCCCTGAGTTCAGATCCTCAGTGCCCATGTGAAAACTGTACGTGGGGTGCTTCACCTGTAACCCCAGTGTTGAGCAGGCAAAACAGGTGGATCCCTCAGTCTTGCTGGCCAGTCATTCTAGACAGTCAGTGACCTCTGGACTCAGGGAGAAACCCTGCCTCAAGCGATAGGGTTTTGAATGGTAGAAGGAAGACACGCTCATGTTGGTTCCCACGTGCACATACACAGACATGAGCACCCTATACATATACACAAAAAGTGAAATCAATCAAAAGGTAGGAGACCTTATCTTTTCTCCTAAACTCAAGCTTGGAGCATCTGGGACTGTCCTATCAATTCCCACCTCTAGGGCTTGCTTCCTGGGAGGGGAGCTGCCTTTCTCCAGAGGCAATGAACTTCACTCTGGAAACATATGGGCAACCTCTGGGGCAGCCTCTGGGACGATGTAGAAGCTGCTACATGGCCTCCAACACAAGACAGTGATTACACCTCTGCACCCTCTCCTACCCACTCACCCTCATGCTCTCAGGCTCCCTCACACTTTTCAGCCTTCTCAAATGCATCTGGCTTCAGGACTCCATCTACCTTGTCTCTGTTGGGTGGCCTTTGGAACCCTGTCAACAAAGATCTGAGGCAACCAGGCTTACAATACTTCCCCGAGGCATGCCTATTTTATCAGTGTCCTTGTGGCAGATTCCCTGTGACCACTAAAGGGCCTTTTCACAGTGCGGTGCCTGTGTGAGTTTTGACCTGCTTGGGTTGGATCTGAGTCACAGAGCCCTGAGATTACACAAGAAGACAGACTCATTTTCCTTAAGTGTCTATCTTCCTAATTACGCAAGGAGATGGATAGGGAGAGAAGGCACAAGCAGAATTAATAGACAGCTTGCCAGAGAACACATTAGCTGCCCTGCCTCTGTGGAGAAGTGGTCAGAAAACAGTAAAGGCCTGAAAGCTCCAAGGGTGCCTGTTCTGTGTCCTCAGCAGTACAAGTGGGGTGCCATCTGCATATAGGCATCCTCATTGTAGATGCTGAGAGGCACTTGATATCTGTGCCTGAAGACCCCAGCTCTATCCAACTGGTCCAGAGATTCCCATGTGACCATGCAGCCTTGTTCACCTGATGTGCTGGGCTTTGCCTGAGGCTCAAGTGTGACCCTCTGAACAGAGCGTGGTTTCTGCTATCCTCGACCCTCGTTTTTATCACCAGGGCTTCAGCTTTTCAAGCTGCTGTGTAGGCTCTGCTGGGCCAGGAACCACAACAGCCAAGATTTAAAGCTGCCATGTGTTTAAAATGACAAGAACAGATCCCATCCAGCATGGCATGATGCAGCCTCCTGGGCCTTCAGACACTCTCTTAGTCCCTCCCATGGATGGTCCATGTGAGGTAGGATGTGTGTGTGTGAGAAAATGGTAAGGGCATCCTGAGGTGCATGGGATGTACCTACCACGTGGGTTAGGAGTACACAGGCAGGAGTTGGGAGGGACCTTTAGAAATTGCTCAGGCTTTTCCAGCTCTGCTTCTTGCTCCCTAAAGGTCCACCAGTAATTCTGATATGCAATAGGTCTTCTTCCTGTTTGGGACCCCAAAGCACAGAAACATGCAGGCTCTATACAAATTCCCAGAAACACAGTAGAAAATATATATATCTGAGATGGCTAGCTCAATTGGGGAGATGCAAAATCTTTCAAAAGACAAAGCCTATAGTGGAAATAATAAAGGTACATTTAGAGCTATGAATGGGGTGACAGTGGTCTGTACCCCATAGAGCAAGGCTCAGTGGAGGAAGTATTTATGTGGTTCAGTACTGACTGGAACAGAAGGCAGGCAAGGAGCAAGAATGGAAGGGATAGTGGGTTCCTGGGGAGTGTCTTGAGGCTCAGCGTTCAGTATGTCACCTGAGAGCTGACCTTCTGGACCCCTACACAGGGTGAAGACAGGTGACAGCTCCTGTGGTTTAGTGTCCTACAGCCCGGCAGTTGGCTCCACTCCATTCCCTGGACCAGCAGGGGAAACCCTAACCCTTAGCCACCAGGAAAGAGGCCTCTCTGTCCTGAGGCTGACAGAATGTCAGCTGCCCATTGGCACCAGGGGTGGTAGGAGTGGGTGCCAGCATCCAGAAGATACCACCTTGTTTCTGTGAAAGAAATGCAGAAACAAAGCCCAGCTTCCTGCAGCTGTTCTCTCCCTGCCAAGATCAGAGCCACTCGGAGCTCCAAGGACTGCCACATGCCCTCAGTTTCGTGCCTCCTAGCTCCGGCTGGAGATTCCAGCATTCGCTATCCACCAAAAGCGTACATGAGCATACGCTTTTGCAGTTGCCAGCTATCATGGCTACAAGGGACAGATTGGAGCTTGGACACGCAAGAACTCTTATCCTTCCCAGGATACAGTGTCCCTGGCTCCTCTGAGATTTCTGTTTCCAAGAGCCTGGCCCTACTGGGACTGGCTCAGTTCCTGGGTTGGCTGGGCAGCATTACAATCCCATTCCATGGAGTGTCTTTTGAATGTTCCATAGGTGTCAGGACAGAAGGAAGCAAAAAATGCATTCTCTCTGTTTGAAGTCTGGAAATCTGAGGGTGTCTCAATTGCAGGGGATGGGCTTGTGTTCTCACACCTCTCCTGACACTGACCCCCCCCCCCCCCCAGCCCAAGGCTCACACATCTGCTTCTACTTCTTAGAACAAAGAATTTGCAAAAAAGTAAGCCATGCACAATTTGCTGTGGGCAGTAGGCATGAGCTCCTTGGATAGTATTGAAGAATAGAAGCTTAAACACATTATAAAGCAATTTCCTGGAAACTTGAAAATCATCTAGTTAGTTCTATTATTTTTACCTTGATGAACTATTGTTAGCTCCTTAAGTAACACGGATTCCGAGTCTGTCACCAATAATGCGTTTCTGTGTGAACAGTGGTGGAGAGAGTGGGGAGGACTGTGCACCTCTGACACACCTTAGGCCGTGAAGACCCACCTCCACTGCTCATGGTTGCAAAAGTCCACCCTGGGGGCCCTGTTGGTACATTCATAAGCATTTCTACATGTTGCAGGGTTAACTGACAATGAAATGGATAAAGATGAAGCTAAATTAAAAGCAGCCTTTAATTAAAAGACAGAATAGCAATGGCAGCTGATTAAAGCCATCACCACTCATGATAGTAACCCTTCAAACCCCACAAGCGGGCATTTACAGAGAGCGCCGCAGGACCCAAGTGCTACCAGATGTCTTAGGAAGGCTTGGCGCCACAATTCTCCACAGGCCCTGGAAGCATGGGGCATGTAGTCCGTTTTATATGATGGAAGTGTTATTTCTGAAAACTCCAGAGTTCCACAGAAACCTAAAACTAGATCTCCCAGATGACCCAGCTATACCACTCTTGGGAATTTATGCTAAGAACTCCAATCCATTGCATCCCAGAGCTACTGGCACACCCAGTGTTCTTTGCAGCTCTATTCACAGTTGCTAAATTGTGGAACCAGCCTAGGTGTCCGTCAGCAGAGGATGGGCAAGGACAGCGCAGCATATATGCACAAGAGAACTCTTCAGCCATGAGGAAGAATGAAGCTGTATCTGCAGGAAAATGGATGCAACCAGAGACCATCATATTAAGCTAATTAAGCCAGACTCAGAAAGACAAATATTGCATGTTTTCTCTCATTTGTGGATCCTAGATTTTATATAGATATGTAAAGCCGGGCGTGTACATATGGCATGACAGAGAAAGGAAACTGTGTAGGGGAACAGAGGGGACTAACAGGAGGGGGGCTGAAGAAGAGGGTGGGACAGGGTGGGGGATATGTTTAAAGTATTTACATGAAAATGTCCTCATGTAACCCACTGTCTGCACAATAAAAAAATTAAAATTAAAAATAATAAACACCAAAAAGCCTTCTAGAAAGGAACCATACTTCTTGCAAAACAGCATGTATGGCTTCCTAGGCTCAGCAGGCTGGAGTCAGGCTGGAGTGCTGAGGGAGAGGAGTCATGGGTGGGAATACTGTGTCCACTGCTGTGAGACATGAAGCAGAAGCAGAGAAGAACTAGAGGTGTTTGAAGCCTCCCCTCTGCTGAGGCCTCTGTGTAGAGATCTGATAGGGGTTAAATGTTTGTGTTTCTACAAATATCCTTGTTGGAGCCTCAACCCCCAATGTGACTCTGCCTGGAAGCAGGGGAATTACAGAGCTCATTACACTTGAGTGAGGTCATAAGTATGAGGTCCTGAGCCAACAGGAGAGGAGACGCTAGGACCAGTGAGATGGCTCAGCTAGTAAAGGCTCAAGCCTGATGACCTGAGTTTAATCCTGGGATCTGTGTAGTGGGAGGAAAGAACCAATTCTTGCAAGCTGTCCCCTGACCTTCACACACACACACACACACACACACACACACACACACACACACTAAATGCTTTTAAAAGAAATGATAATAGAGGATTCTCCTGTGTGCTTGTGGACTCCCCATCCACGTACCACAAGAAGGCTGTCTGCCAACTAGGAAAAGGCTCTGAAGAAACAAGAGCCTGTGGGCCTTTGACCTTGGACTTCCAGACTGAGAGAAAACGGATGCATACGATTTAGGCCATCGGTGTGGTATTCCATTACAGCTACTGAGCTGATGAAGACAGTTCCCTACAGCTAACCAACGGCCGTCTCCTGCCTCGTGAAATGCCCAGGCTCAAAGGACTTGTGGAGAAAGCATGGAAGAGCTGTGGAGAGGGGGGTGGCTTTGGAAGGCTCCTGGGCAGTTGAGGAAGGCTGCAGAGCAGGTGAGGGGTGGGTAAGCCCACGAGGAGTGAAACACAAAGCCAGCCCTGAAACTCAGAAATCAACCGAGCTCTGGAACACTATAGGTTATGTGACAGTGGCAGTGGCGTGGCAGCAAAGGGTCTTAGTGCACAGCCAGAGATGCTCACCAGGACTCTGTTTATGAGAGCCTCTGACAGTTAGGTAAAAACTGGGTGTCAGTAAGGAGACCCCAGAGGAAGGGCAGGCTTGTGACTAGCTAAGAGCTGAGGAGTATAAGATTAGGGTGAGGTGTTCAGGCCCTGAAAGTAAAGCCATAGTCCCCTCTTGGGGAGCCACTTCCTGGGAGGTCACAGTTAGTCATATTCTTCAGGGTCTCTAGGCTCTTCATCCCTCAAATTGGGTCTCAGGATAGTTCCAGGATATAGTGGATCTGCTTGTGACTGAGTCTGACCCGGCGACAGTGGGACCAGTCACCCACGATGCAGCTGAGGATGGTAGGGTCACACGGACAGTGTGCAGAGGCCATCACCTACTCTGCCCTACTTTTCTCTCATATGCTTCCCAACTGTGTCACCATCGTGGTCTTCATACCGCCACCCCTCCACCATCTTCCTGACTCCCAGGCCGCCTTTAACCCAGGGCCTCCCAGAAGGTGTGGGGACCATGTAACATCAGAAGGCAGTTCCCTGCCTAGGTGAGGTGAAAACACTTCTCTCAGCAAGTGCTGGAGTCCATCTGTACATCTGCATCCGGGCCAGACTCGAGACCTTCTGTAGTTCCTGGAGGGCTGTGGCTGAGACATGCTCCACCTCTGAGCTTAAACCTACAGAGGCCTCCCAGACCACGGTTCTGCCTTTTAATGAGAAAAGCCAGATACATCTTCTGTGGGGTGGGGGATCATGTGGCTCAGAGCTCAGTGGCCCCTCCATGCCCAAGGAGGCTTGGGATGTGTGGAAAGAACCTAGCCAGGTCACTAGGCTTCAACACTCCTGAGGATTTGGGTTTTCAGGGAAGGGACCGTGGGCTCAACAGCCACCAGAAGTACCCAGGTCACCTTAGCTATTAGAGTCCCATACTCTTCCCAAAGACACACTATTTGGGTGACTTCAAAACCCCTGTCTCCTGTGCTTGCTTTACCCCTCAGTGAATATGATTGTGTGTTATGTCAGGTCAATAAATCTGTATTAGTAACCTACAGTTTTACTCAATAGTGCCCAAAAGCTCTTCTCCTGTATCAATACACATATTTCTTTCCCACTACTCTGGGGCTGCATGACGTAGGTGGTCATGCTTTTGCTGTGATAATCCACTCAGGCTCAAATCTTTTCCATGCTGCTCCTGTTAGTGAATACCTCCTCTCCATCAGTTCCTAAAGATCAAATGGTGTGCATCTTTCTCATCACCTTGAAGGTCAGAAGGTGTGTATTTTTCCCACCACCTTTTGACCGTTAGATATTTGGGCTGGTTGGGCCCTGTTTGGGGCCAGGAAATCTCCTCTGCTCGTAAGATGTATGGAAAACCTTGCAAGCAGGAAAGCGGGGTCAGGTAGCCCACAGCTCCTGGGGGCAGGGCCAGGCTTCAGGACTCTCCTGGGGCAGGGCCAGGCTTCAGGACTGGATGGGTTAATTAAAGATGGCTTGAGAAATCTATAAACACCCAGAAATGACTGGCATGTGCTAATTTCTTCTTTAATATTCACAATGGCGTTGTGTTAATTAAGAAGCGCTAGAGCCCAGGGGAGGCAGCCGGCCAGGCTTTCTGGCACTGGCAGGCCTGGCAAGCTGCCTATCCTGAGCTTTCTGGGGGCACCAGGGTACAGTGTGACCTTGATGGCACAGGCCAGGGACGGCCTGGCCCTCAGGGAGCCTCCCTGTCCAGGAACAGAGAGTAGCTAAATTTAAGCTTCCTCTCTGTGACTACTGGTGGCTCCCAGCCCTCTTGGAGGCTGCACACACATGAGGCCCAGTGAGAACCTTGGACCCACCATTTCTCAGAGTAACCTCCACAGACTCATCCAAGAGAAGGCAGACAACATTTCTCCCCCTCAGTAGATGAAGATATTGAGGTTGAGCGAAGGGCACCCAAACATGACCAAATATGGGTAGGTGGGTGTGCCCTGTGCTTCTTCGTTCTAGGGAAGAATTTCAAGATGAGCTGCCTCCTCGAGATACCTTTTCCTGTCACTGTACATGATTATTTCCCCCTTCCTACTGTCCCAAAGAAACTAGGGCTATGCTTGGGTGCTGCCCTACAGTGCTGTGAAAAGACGGAGACAGCAGAGACATCCTGAGCGTCAGAGTGCCAATGTATCCTTCTGTGAGTGAAGTGTATGTTCACAGTCTGTACCCGTGGTAGGCATGCTGCTGTGTGTGCAAGGGCATGCCTGTGAGTATGTGCGCTTTCCAGGCTGTGTGTTGTCGGACAAGTCACTCACATCCGTGCAACACAGTTCCCTCATCTGTACACTGGGAACACTGCTTGGACACACTTCCTGGCAGCAAAGACACACGTAGGAACTCACCTAGCACAGAGCAGCACCTGCCATTATTGGTTGATTGAACCATGTCCCTAGCCTGGGCTTCCTTCCCTCCTGTTTGACTCCATTTGCTTGGTAAACTCCTATTCACCCCACAAGACTCATCTGAAGATCATGCAGCGTCGAGTCCATGCCACAGCACACGGAGATCCCTTATTAGAGCCCTGAGCCCCACGGCAGAATCTCAGAATGTAAAGAAGCCGAGAGGAGTCTCAGCACAAGGAAACATGGGTGTGGGCTTACACACACCTGTGCAACAAGGCATGTAGACAAGATGGACACCCAGGTACCATTCACTTGTAGGAAAGACTCGATCGTCAGCATTTGTAGACTCGGGGCAGCTTTTGTACACATGGGCTATATACTAACCTAAGCCCTTCACTGTGAACAAATAAGTATGACAGGCAAAATTGTATATGCACATGCTATGGACACATGTATACAGAATTTATACTTTGGATGCAAACTCTGTATGTGCACAATTCACACAGACTGGACACACAGCACTTTGTTTACACATGTATACAGAATTTATACTTTGGATGCAAACCCTGTGTGTGCACAATTCACACAGACTGGACACACAGCACTTTGTTTACACATGTATTCAGAATTTATACTTTGGACACAAACCCTGTGTGTGCACCATGCAGACATACGTGGAACGTGTGTGGACGCCATGTGTCTAGTAATTATACTAGAGGCAAGGGGGTAGTCCTGGTGTGCACATACAGTTTAGCCCCTAATGCAAGGCCCCATCTCTCACCTCTCACCAGCCACACACACACATGGTGCACCCTGGGGAAACTCACCCTGAGAGAGCCCCCTCTCTTTAACCTTCAGCGCTGAAGGCTGCATTGGACCCACAGATGGAGAATTAATTGGTGTCATTAACATGTGGCAATGATAATGACTTCCATCGATCCCTGTGGCAGATGTATGGCCAGAGCTGGGAGCTTCAGATCTGGGTCTGGGCCTTCCTTGCTGTGCCCTGACCTTTGGTTCCTCTGCACACATCAGTCGGGGGGGGGGAGGGGAGAGGGTGTCCACTCTGTAGTCAGAGCCCAGAGGGGAGATGCGAATGTAAAGGCAGGGCAGTAAGCAACTTACCCATGATCACTGGGCTACCAGAGACTGGGTAGCACTGGCTAGGCAGGACACAGCCTCGCCCATTCGACCCTCTTCCTCCCCTTCCTCCTGCTCTTTTCTCTTCTCCATTCCCTGACCCCTCCCTTTCTCCTCTTACTCTCCTCATTCTCCTCCCTCTTCTGCTCTCCAGTCCAGTTTCTTTACCTTCTGTGGACAAAATCACTCAAGTCCTTTTCTCCTCCCAGGCCCTAAGCAACTCCCTGGCTAGTCTCTGTCCTCTGCCTTCAGTGGCCTGAGACCACAAGCTGGAGGGCCTCGCCTGTGTGAAGGATGGAAGCAAAGATGTCCTCAGGAGGACAGACCATGAGCTCTGCAGCCTTTTCCCCAGCAGTCCTCCTTTGATGCCTTAAGGGTTGCTTCCTCCCCACCCCTTCTTGTGGAGTGAATGGCCTCCTTTGCCCCTGTGCCACAGCTCTTCTGGGTAGACTTTGTCTAGTGACCATTGTAGCTGCTTCACATTGAGGCCAGGACAAACAAGTGCAGCTGCCTCACAGAGTACATCGAGTACACACGTAGATGGGCTGAGACAGAGGGACAGATGGAGAGGAAGAGCACAGAGGGGGCAGATCAAATACCCTGAAGCCAGGATATGACTGAGGAGGGCAGGACCACAGGGGCTTAGTTGGTGTCCACATTGGAAGTCTGGGTTCTCAACGCTTTGGGGTCCTCCTGCCTTTCTTGAAGCCAGGATCCCCCATTTCATCTGGCCCTCCCAGGAATAGAGCCAAGAACCCCAAGGCTAGAATAGCATATTGGGGGTTGTGGTGGGAGTAACGGAGGGGGGGCCTTTCATGATGTTCACAAGGTAGGATCTGAGCTCTGAGGATCCAGCCAGTAGCCTCAGCTGAGCTCATCCCCAGCTCCTCCCTGAAGCCCAGCCTGGGTCGTGCCTCCAGGGACACCCCCAGACCGCCTGGATACACTGAATTTGTTACTGTCACCACAGTTCCAGGGCTTCTAATGAGCTGGTAATGAGCTGTCAGCTAATTATGAAAATTAAATAGGGCAGCCAGCCTGGGCTAAGGGATGGGCTGAGTTAAGCCTTTGATGAAAACTTCCGGGTACCTGGGGGAAGGAAGTGCCCTTGCTTCTCAATTCAAGTCTGATTTGGCCTCTGTCCTCACATGTTAGGGAGAATATCTCTGTTGAAGAAAAATAAGCATCTCAGGCCTATGATTCAAGAACAAGGCAAGGTCTCATCTTACAAATGGATGCCTCAAGAGGGAGACAGTGGCTGAGAGACTGAGCCTGACTCTGTGTGACCTGATGCAACTCCCTCTGCATCCAGAGTCTTGTCTTCCTGTCTGTGAAGTGGGTCCAGAGAAAGAACACAGCTTCTTAGGCGTCCGCTCTCATTTCAACATGACTATGTCTTCTTCCCTTACACAGGTGGCTCAGGTGGCCCCCAGCTCTTCGAGGGTAGCAATTTGCATAGGGTCACCTGAAATAACTGGAGAACTCTGTCATTCTTCATTAAGTGGGGGCCTGGAACTCAGCTTCGGGCGGGTCTCAGGAACAGTTACAGTACTCTAGGGCCAGGCCCTGGTGAGCCAGGCTGGAATGTGGAAACGTTTTCCATGGAATGGTACAGTTCAGCTTTTTTAGAACGAGATCAACATCAGCGGTCCAAAGCCTATGGCAATAGCAAAGTGTTACTGCTCTTGGTTAAGCTGCTCTGCTGAGCACCGCAGAGGTGCAGGTAAAAGCCCATGCCTGGTCAGCTTGCAGCGGAGACACAGGTCTGGTGAGGCCCAAGCCCATCAGGTCAGACCAGCGGAGTATAAATGATGAATCTCAGGCGAAAAATTGGTGGTGCCAGGCAGCTCGCAACCAGCCAGCACGTTTACTTGAAATCAGGAATTTATAAACCTTGGGCAGTGCGAGGGATTTTTTGAAGGTGAATGTGTTTGATTTGCTGGGGTCAAAGGGTCAGGGATACTTGATTTACATGTACAGAGCCTCATTTTCCATGCAGTAGCATGGTCCTATCACAAGGAGAACACAGTACTTAATTGTCCTAGAGGTGGTGGAATCTCCAAGTACTATTGAATGTCCTGGTAAAAACTAATGTCCTTAGCAGGGTGGGACATTTCTAGGAATTCCCAGATGCTTGCTGGAGCAATTGATTTTCTCATCAGGAAAGGGTCTGGCCTGTGATCTTCCCTGAGGGCTACATGATGCTTCTTCTAAGACCTTCGGTACCCAGATTGGGTAGGGGGACTTTTAAAACCCCACTGAGAAAAGGGAGTCCACTATCATAAACAGAGTGCAAACAAATGGCTATCTGGAGATGTCAGACTTCAACCTAATCCAGCAAAGCTCCACAGGACTCAAGTAAAGAAGTCTTCAGCCTCCATAAATAAGTGTGTATGCTGAGAAAAGTTTAAAACAGTATCACTCACAACAGAATCAAACTGGAAACAGTGTTAAAATACTACAAGAAGGGACAAAGAAACTGTGGTTCCCTCATCTTCCTACCTCAACCTCTTGAGTGCTGAGATTATAGAAACTCATCCCCATGCCTGTTTTATGCAGTGCTAGGAATCGAACTCATAGCTTGGTGCATGCTTGGAAAACACTCTGCCCACAGAGCTTTATCATCAACCCAGCATGGGGCATTATTAACCACAAGCAATGATATAAAACACAGATTTCCACAATAATTCTTCAGTTCACAAGTTGCCACAGAAATAGCAACCTGTGTGGTTTTGTTTGTCTTATGTGGTTTCTGGACATCAAACTCAGGTTCTTATGCACTCAAG
Source organism: Psammomys obesus (assembly GCF_907164565.1). Taxonomy (NCBI): domain Eukaryota; kingdom Metazoa; phylum Chordata; class Mammalia; order Rodentia; family Muridae; genus Psammomys; species Psammomys obesus. The sequence continues at coordinate 701,407 of NW_026590468.1, forward strand.
ACAAGCTCCTTATGGTCATGAATTGTGACCAATCTTGTCACATCTCTTAAAGACTGTGATTGGACAGTGGGTACCCACCGTTCACTTCATACCTGAACACCAAAGTGTGAGGCTATGTTGCCTCCTTATTTCCAAGTCAGAAACTAGTATGGTAATTTACAGAAATGGTTAGGGGGAAAGAAGAATTTAAATTAGCAGTGATTAAAGTGTAACAAAGGAATGAAAAGCAACAATGCTACAAGTGACAGAAGAATTAAAGGTTGGTGGAATTATGAGAGAATTGGCAGAATGTCACTGCTGCCACACTTTGGCGGAGATGTTTGAAGAAACTTCCAGCATATACAAGGAGTGTGGTTGTGACAAGAAAGATGAAGATGTCTCAGGAAGGTACCATTTGACTTTCAGAAATACTTCACAGCATCAAAGACACATAGGAGAAAATGTTGGAAATGAGTCTGGGTGTGGGGAGAAGGCTAGAGAGATAGCTCAGAAAGTAAGGAGCTTGTCTTGAATGCATGGGAACCTGAGTTTGGTGTCTAGAAACCATGTAAAAACAAACAAACAAACAAACAAAACAAAACCACTCTGGATGCCATGCTAGAGCAATGGCTCAGTAGTTAGGATCACCTACTGCTCTTGCAAACGTCCCACATCCAGTTCCCAGCATCCATCCATCTGTAATTCAGGGTGTCCAATAACTGCTTCCAAGCCCTGCAGGCATAAGGCACACACGTGATGTACAGACACACATGCAGGTAAAATACTCAGACATTTGAACATAAATACTGATTTTTTTAAGGCTAGGTATGAGGGCACCTTGTGATCCCAGAGCTGGAGAGGCAGAGACAGATGTCCCTGGTGCTCACTGGCAAACCAGCCAGGCCTAACCAGTGAGCCTCAAGGCCCAGTGAGAGATCAGGTCTTGAGAATAAAACAACAACAAACAAAGCCCAAGGGCAACAAGATGGTGCTTACCATCAAGCCTGTTGACCTGAGATTGATCTCTGGGGTCTGCCTGGTGGAAAACAAACAAACAAACAAACAAACAAACAAACAACACAGGGCTGGAGAGAAGACCCAATGACTAAGAGCACTTGCACCCACATCAAGACTCCCAACTGCCTGTAACTTGTTCCAGGGACCCCAGGCCCATTCCGGCCTCCATGGGCACTAAGGCAAACCCATGGTAGGTACGCACATGTGCAGACACTCACACACACGTTAACTAAATGACGAGAGAACTGACTCCTACAAGCTGGTCTCTGATGTATGCACATGTGCTGTGGTGATTGTACTCACGCAAGTGCATACTCACACACAACTAATAAATAAATGTCTAAAAATTGTTAAGAAGAAAAAACCCAAGGATAGCACTTGAAGAATGACATTTGAGGTTGCCCTCTGGCCTCCACACATACCTGCCCATACATGTACACTTGTATACACGGGAACATACATGCACATCCCTCCCACGTGCACACACACCCCTTTCCTCCACAATGGTAAATGCATTTCAGAAACAATAGTTTCCAAAAAAATTAAGTTTCAAAAACAACAGGATGGTTTGCCAAGGCACGTGAAACTCCCTCACAACGAGCGCTGCACACTTGGTATTCGCGCTGTTGTTGGCACGTCTTCTATAAAGAAATAGAGCACGTTAATTCTCAATGTCTCTAATGCCCTAAGTTGCAATGCACTAAATAAGTTAGTTGTGCAGTTTCAAAATGCCATTGTACATTTCAAACCAACTATTTTTTCTTGTTTTGACAAAAGCTTTTAAAGACTGCAAAAATAAATCCTCTGCCCTCCTCTCCCACCTATCATAAACATTGCTCTGTGCACCTTCAACCTTTGTAGTCATTTCACAGTCCCCACCCTTGGCATGCCAAGCCAGGATGGCTGGCACACAGTGGCACAAACAGACAAAGCAGATACACTTTAGAGAGAGAAGAAATCAGGTACCCAATGTGCACACATATAAATTCAAAAGCAGGCAATACTGATCTGTGACATGTAAGCCAGAATATGGCTGCCTCGGGGAGGTGGGGATTAGTGAGAGGTGTTGGTGTATTCTATATCTAGAGTCACGTGGTGGTTTCCAGTCTTATAAGAAGAACTTGTCAAGCCAAGCACTTTACTGTATATAAGATCTGTATTTTTAGATATGATTCCCAAGTAAAATTCTGTGTCTGTGTGTGTGTTTGTGGGTGCTTGTGTATGCATGCGTGCATGTGTGTGTATGTGTGTGAGAGAGAGAGAAAGAGAGAGACACTGAGGATAGAACCCAGGGTCTCACCTGTGGTAGGCCAGGCTCTACCACTGATCTACAGCACCAGCCCTGTTTTTATTTTCCATGTATGGGTGGTTTCCTGCGCATGAGTCTAGGCACCGCTTGCATGTGAGGCACCCACAAAAGCCAGCAAACAGTGTCAGATCATCTGGGGCTGGAGTTGCAGGCAATTGTGAGCTGCCATGTAGGTGCTAGGAATCAAATCCATGTCCTCAGGGTGAGCAGCCATACTCTTCTGAGCTATCTCTCCAGCCACCCGTATGTTTTAAAGTGGGGAAATTTTAGAGTGCCTTGGGGGTTTGTATGGTTCCTTCTGTTAAACATTAGATATGGTTGGTGTTCTCTTTCTTCTAGAATTTTCTTTGCCTCATTCTATTTTTCCTCCTGTCTCACTGCCTGATCCTTTGAGTCTACCTCTGTTTCTTCATCTTCTCCTTCCTCACTGGTCCTTGCTGAACTTGCCTTATCTGAGGACACCCTTGCTCTGGGGCTATAGCCCTTCAACCTGGCTCTGTCTGTATTGTGGTCAGTGGTTCAAAGGAAGGGAAAGGCTGGGGGTTAGGGGAGGAGAAAACAAAGTAGGAAAGAAGGGAGGAGAGGGAGAGGGGAGGGAGGAAGGAAATAAAAGAAAGGTGGGGAAAGAGAGAAGGCAGGGAGGAGTGGAAGGGCAAAGAGAAGAAAGGAGAAAGAAGGGAGGTGGGAGAGAGGCAAGGCAAATGAGAAGGAGGTTCAAACTATGGGGCAGGAGGAGGCAGCTAGGACTGGAATCAAGCCAGGCAGGAGGATCTCAGAGAGGATTTCGGCCTGATCCCAGCTCTAGGGAAGTGACACCCTATTAAGGCCTTCCTAGCCACCCTACGTTTCCCTGATGGAGTCTGGAACTCCATACTATTAGCCATAAATGGCATTTTGAAATGACTTTTTTTTTTCTTTTTGGGCGAACCCCAAAGACATTGCTAAGATTTACATTTTCAAATATATGCTGACCTTTTTTTCCTCTTTCTTTGAGTTCATTTGTCATCAGTGTATAATTGAATCAATATATTTCCCGATCAGCCCCAAGATTGAATAAGGTCACGGGGAGCCGTGTGTGGGCATTAGACGTCATTATTTCACTCCGAATGAGCGGCCATAGCACGGAGCAGTCCGGGCGCCAAATGAAATTCTATTAGATTCTATTACACTTTTACAATTATAGAGGCGTTCCAATATTACAAGGGGAAATGAAGTCATAATAAAAAAGCCCAGAGGTGTATTACAGAGAAATGGGCACACTATTTTTCTAGTTAAAAACTTGATGGAGGGAGCTTGGCTGGTTTCAGTTGCTGAGATGTGACCTTGTTCTCGAAGCCCCTCGGCTGCTCTGCCTTCCCCTGCTTGTGCTTCTGCTGCCCAGGGATCAGCAGGGGAGACCTGGAGGAGCCAGCGACCTGCTCCACTCATACCTAGCCAGCCCCAGGCCTGTGCTGCCATTCTCTGAGCCATTGTTGGGGATGCCCCCGAGCCTATAGTGCAGTGTGGTGACCTATACGTGGCCCTAGCAGGTAGGCATGTACATGTGGACATGAGGCAGCTCACTCCTCAGCAGAAGTCTGGCGGGGACGCGGGGGCGTAGGTGGCACAGTTGGCTGAAGGACCAAGGCAGACTAACTAGGCCCTGGCAGCTAGGGAAAGTCTGGAGACACAAACAGGAGGAAAGATTCTCAAAGTCACAGCCCAGGGTATAATAGACCAAGGGGCCAGAAGGTGCCCGATGCTTTAAAAGAGTCTGAGATAAGGTAAGAGTCTGCATGGAGGGCAGAGCAAAGGGTAGCTGCTGGAAGGAAGGCAGCAGAGTGGGGGTGGGAGAAAGAGTCCTTTTCATATTCTAGCACAGAGCTGGATAGAGTGACTTTGGGGACATATGAGGGCAGGAAGGAGTCTAGTGTGGCCTGGGATGATAGCTGTCTGGGAGAGGCATGTCTTAGTCTCTCTTCCAATTGCTGTGATAAAATGTCCTGATAATAGCAACTCAAGGGGAAAAAAGGGTTTACCTGGGCTTAGTGTTCTAGGAAGACAAAGCCCATTGTGGTAGGAATGAGGACAGGCAGAGAAGCCATGCTGGCTGCTTTTATGTAATTTGACACATGCTAGAGTCATTTGGGAAGAGAGCATCAATTGAGAAAATGCCTCCACAACACTGGCCTGTGAACAAGCCTATGAGGCATTTTATTAATTAGTGATTGAGTGGGAGGGCCTAGTCCATTGTGGGTGGGGTCACTCCTGGGTAGGTGGTCCTGGGTGTGTATAAGAAAGCAAACTGAGCAAGCCAGTAGGCAGCCCTCCACTATGGTCTCCAGTTCCTGCCCCAAGGTTCCTGCCTGATTTCTCTTCATGATGAACTGTGATAGGGACATGTAAATAAATAAATCCTTTCCTCCCCAAGTTGCTTTTGGTCATGCTGTTTATTACAGCAATAGAAACTCTAAGACAGAGGTACAGTGGCCAGAGTAGAGGTACTACATGCACACCCAGGAAGCAGAGAGATCAGAACAAGAGGCCTTGCTGTAAAATCTCAAGGCCCACCCCCAGTGACCCACTTCCTTTGGGTTCCACAGTGGGTCCAACAGCGCCACCACCTGGAGAGCACGTATTCCAACATTTGAGGCTCTGGGGGTTATTTCATATTCAAACAGCAGCTGGACACTTGGTGGGAGCTGAAGTGAAGGCTGGACAGTGGCCCACAATGAGAAAGCCCAAGGAAGGAGGCTCAGGAGAGTCTCTGTTGTTGGGGTGGAGGTCACACACCAGGACAGATTCTCTGACAGAAGCCCGGAGTCCTCTGCTTCCCATGGGTCCTAGCCAGGTAGTGCTGGCTGCTGAGTGGATCTTCAGGTGTCCCAGGGCTTTGAAATGGATAGGGTAATACGTCGTATCTGTTCACTTCCCTCTCCCTTGGGAATATAGTATGTTTTCTTACCCACAGATGCCTCCCCAAGGTTGCTGGCTCATACTTACCCAGTGAAACCCTAATCTTTATAGGGATCATTTGTAACACTCGTTTTTATAACTCTACTTTATTTGGGGTGCATAGGCCTCAACCTCCTTTCCAACCCCCCAACCCCATGTAGGAGAGAGAAGGGCAGTGACAAAAGAGGGGCCTTTTACTTCTCCCAGTTGTTCAGGGTCAGTGGGTTCTTTTAGGGCTCTAGACCAATCTTTGTCAACAGCAGATATAGCCAGCAGTCTCTTCCAAGCCGCTCGCCTCAAAGCTCTTCTCTCCATCTCTCTGCTTCAAACTGCCACACCATCGGTCTCCACTTATATCCTCAGAGTCCTAGACCACGCCCCTCTCCGTGCTGCCTGTGGAAGGCTGTTACCAGCTTGGCAAAAGTCATGCCCCACATGAGACAGTTAAATTATAGTTTGTGTGGACAAACTGGAGCTCAACTAAAATCCCACACTTGTCATTAAAACAAAAACATACTTACACAACTTAACTGAATTTACAAAGAAACCAAAAGTTCCATTATAATTTTTTTAATTACAATTGAAGTCACTTGTCAGTTGACTTAAAATAGAGATTCTTGGTTTGAGCCTTTAGGTGAGCTCAGCCCTATAAGATGGAAGCCTTTTCTCTGATTACCGGCAATAATAATAATAAAGAATAAAGAAATAAGAAATATTTAAAGTACATTGAGAATTCTTTTGCACTCTAATTAACTGAAAGACAGAGAGACCATAGAGTGAGGAATGAGGACAGACTCAGGGACATGGGAACTTCAGTCTTGCAGGGGCATGGATGCTTCTGCTGCCAAAGTAGCAGGCATAAGCTTAGATGAGGAGTCCCATTTCCAGTTAGATGCAGCCAATGGGCAGCTGACTCCAGTCTGGGCAGAGAGCAATAAGTTCTATCGACAGCATATGACGGTCTCAGGACCTCATGCTCAGGGATTAATGACCCCTCTGCTGAGCTGGAGGAGCAGCCTTGAACCCTGCAGCCATACCCAGCCAACCAGTGTCCTGAGGAGGAATTACCCAGGTGATCCACAGCCCTGGGAACAGAATCGGTGCTCTGATTCTTATGCGGGGAATGTAGGGTGGTCTGTCACACAGTAATGTTGCAGCACTTAGTGACTTTTCTAGATACCTTCATGCAAGCAGCAGCCAGAAGCAAATGGAAGCAGTGGGGAAGCTGCTTAGAGACCCCATAGATCCTTCCTGGAATCCTCAGTAAGAGGAAGACTGAGGAAGCCTGGGCTAGAGCAGGTGGTTGCCACTGCCCTCACAACCTCTTGGGCCATCTAGTGCCATCTCCTGAAGTCACTATCCATGCTACCAGCAGCCTCCTTATGGGGGTTCTTTTAGGACATGTGGAGTTCTGAGGCCTTCACCTTTCTTCTAGGGACACACTTATCTCCTCCTGGGCAAACTTTGCCAGGCTAACAGCCACCTTCACCCCAGGGTAGAGGTTTCCTTTCTTTCTGCAGCCAACACTGCACCAGTTCCACTTGGCCTCTGGCCATGTCATTTGGTGCCTGTCCCTAAGCACAGAGGAGCTAAGTCATATCCGCTCAACCTCCCAACCCCCAGCTTAAGGTAATGACATCTGCCTGCTGTCCTAGCACTCTGTAGGCAGAAGCAGGAGGACCTTAAGAGTGAGGCTAAGCTGGGCTACATAGCAGGACCCCATATCAAAAAGCCAAAAGAAAAAAAGAGGAAAAGAGAGGAGAAGAAACAAGGAAGAAAAGTTAAAACCAACCAACCAACCAACCAACCAACCAACCAACCAACCAACCAGCCAACCAATTCTCTGCTTGCTGGGAAACATTCCCCATACCCCAGTGGAGATGAAGAAGAGACACCTCAGGCTTGAGCTCACTTGAGAAATCTTGTCCCATAAAACTGCCCTTGCCCTTGTCTGCCACCACCTGGAGGAAATGCCTAGGTAAGTGGCCCAGGGCTAGAGTGGCTTCTCCTGTTATGCCACTCCTGGAGTCCTTGCCTTAGGATGTGGGCATCCAGGTCTCTGTTTTCCAAGCTTTGAGCCTCAGCTCAGACCAAGACCAACCAACTCCCGATGTTCTACAGTTCCCTCTGCAATAACCTGAGCTTTAAAGCAGCAGGTCAGTACACTTAACTGCTTTCACCTGAGCCACGTAAGAATGACGTGCCTGCGATGTGCCCCTGTCACCCCCACCACCCATCATGCCTTAGCACATCATCCTTCAATGTGGCTGGCAAGATCTGCATGTTGGTGCTGAGCCCTGTCCAGTGTTGCTGGCTATCCCAGCAATGGCCTCTGCAGCGAAAGGGGCCTGTTTATGCATCACATGTCTTGACTGATTGCCCTGTTTCTTCATTCTTCAGTATAGAGCAGTTCTTTGGCCTCTCTGGACTTTGCGCTTGAGGAGGCAGGCTGGTTATTTGGTAGAATGCCCCTCAATTGAGGTTCACAAGCTTTTCTCAAGATCTTACTTGGGCTATGTAGGGCAGCTTGACAGTGGGCTCTTGTAACTGGAGCCCCATTTGGGTCGTGTGACTGAGGTGGTGTCTGCCTAGCTTCTCTCCTGTGGAATGATTCTTCGTCCTTTGCAATGAATAAGTTGCAGGGAGGTCTCAGGTTCATGTAACCATCCTGTTCCTTGTTCAATTGTCAGCGTACTCATTCGTTGCTGCACGGAATCAGCTTATGTTTATGAGAGGTTCTAAACCTCCTTTCAAGCCAGGGCCTACATCCTGTGTCCTTGCTTTCAGGGCAGCATGGCTCTACTTTCCCACCCAGGCTCTGAAGCAGCCATTTCCGTGAAAGGCCCTGGGTCATTTTAATGTGTACATATGTTCAGAAAACCAAGACCTGAGTACAGGGTCTTTTTGGCAGTGGGGTATCAGCACTCTGGAAGCTCTCAGCGGGCCATGCTAAGGAGCATATCAGTACAGGCTCTCTCATCCAGACCTGTGTCACGGCTCTGCTTGTTCTGTCACCCGAGTTAGCTCTGTAGTGGCTCCTCAGCTTGTTAAATGTAGCTTTCATGGAGATGCCACAGGAGGAAAATGCATTTAGCACACCAGACCTCCAAACCTGCTACTTAGCCACATCATGCACATTAGAAGACCAGTCTTTACCTTCCAGATCACAGGACTGGCTGCCAGGTCCAGCTTGATGCCACTGCTCAGCCCAGCTCCGCCTGAGGAAAAGTCTGAGCTCCTTACTTTACTGTCCTACAAGAAACAACTGATGGAAAGGAGGGGTTAATTTTGGCTTACAGTTCAAGGGGATACAGCCTAACCTGGTGGGGAAGAATGTGGCAGAAGCATGTCACGTGTACCTATAGCCAGGAAGCAGAGAGCAGAGGGGAAGTGAGGCTGTGTTATAAAATGTCCTGGCCCACTCCCCAGTGACCCTCTTCCTCCAGGAAGTCTACTTCCTAAAGGTTCCACAACCTTCCCAAACAGCACTGCTAGCTGGTGTCCAAGTGTCCAGATACATGAGCTTCTGCCTCAAAAGTCGTCTGGGTAGGGGTGGGAGATGGGAGTGGGGAAATGGCACAGTAAAAGTTCTTGCCAAGGGCAAGAACAGCACTCGGGGAGGCAGTGACACAGGATCCTTGGGGATCTTAGCGGAATTTCAAGCTCTAGATTCAGTGAGAGACCCTGGCTAAAAATTAATGATGGGGATGACTGAGGAGGACATCAATTTCAGGCCTTCACATGCACACACACACACACACACACACACACACACACACACACACACACACACACTTTCCTCAACTGTGGGCAACTTAGGCTCTTAGCTCATTCCCATGGTGGGAAACACCCTTCCCCGGTGCTGTGATTCCCATGCCCCAAACTCCGATAGACATCAGCTAGTGTGGGAAGGGAGAGGGCAGTGTTCAGTACGGGCTACTCACAGGCAGTGACAGGAAGAGACAGACATAGTTGGGAGGAGGAGGGTTAGTGGGCAGAGTTTGGGGAGCCAAGAGAAGCCATCTTTGATAGAGAAGATAGGCTGAGTAACAGCAGAATCTGAATGGGAAGGTACTAGCTACCTTCTGGCTACCAGGGCTGGGCTCTGTAAAGCCAGACTTCAGAGTGCCCAGCTGCCAAGCAGAAACCAGCACTAGTGTTCTGGCTTCGGTTCCCACGAATCTCTGCACACAGTGTGAGCTGCTTTTGCACACGGAGAACCAGGGCCTCTGAGGCCGCAGCACCACGCGCAGGCCACCACGTTTCAGAAACACTGTATTTGGCCAAAGATGACCCAGGAATCCGGGGGGGGGGGGCGACCCGATGGCTGCATTCCCAGTAACTCCTGAAAAGTTCCTGAAAGGGATTCTGGCCTCATTTCTTTCCTCCTCTTCTCTCTACAGGGCTTTAAGGGTGGGAGGCCCCGGGGTGTTTGGCCTTCCCTGCAGGCAGCCCCTACCCTCCCGGGTCCTGAGCCCAGGCTCTGGCTGTGCAGAGGCTTGGAGCTCAAGGCTAATTGTGAATTAGGAGCCCAATTATGCCCTGCACAATTGGCTCTGCGCTACCTCCTCTTCCCGACAGACATGTATATTAATAGTTGGCACTTATTGAACCAAATATGAATATTCATCTTCATTTATATTTCAAGGCTTTTCCTCCTGGAGGCCCGCAGGGCTGCGACCAGCTCCAGCCCCATCACGGAGCTGACAGCTCACACTCCTGGGCCCTGACTCCTGGTTCGTGGGCGGCCGACTGGGCTCCCAGCTGTCCACAAACACTCATTAGGGGGGCCGGACCCAGCGAGCTGCGGAGAATGTGTAATCGCGCCGCGCGGTGCTAATTAGGGAACTGATGGGGCATTGAGGGCGAGAGGACGAATTCTTTAAACAGAGGACGGGAAACTTGAAGAGCTGTAATTACTTGGAGCAGAGTTCATCTCAGAACTTGGGAGCCAATGAGTCTGACGACAGCCCTGCTGGGAGGAGGGCAGAGAGGGGGCTGAACATCTGAGACCCGTACCCGGCCTCTAGGAGGCACTGTGGAGCTGCTTTTTTGGTCGTCCTGGTGCCACCCCGCCGTGTGAGCCCCGCCCCACCCAGAGGCGGCTTCCTCTGCCTCACCTGCTAACTCCAGGCTCCTGCTCAATTCCAAAGGGCTCCTCTAGCACAGTAGGTCAAGACAGGCGTTCCCAGGACGACTCAAAAGAGCGCCCAAGAACACACCAACAGGGTGTCTAGGGGTCTTGCTAATGGGGCTGCACAATCTCCATGGTATGTCACCTAAATCGTCCATCCATTTTCAGGGGTGTGTGAGCTTTAACATTGCAGCTTGCATGACGTCATCCATAGCTGTGTTGGCATGCTGATGACTACCCCGAGATGCTTACAGCCTGTGACCTACAGGCTGGAGAGGCCTGTAGAGCAACTGGGGCCCTACCACTCTCCTGCTTTGAACCTGCCTTCCAATCTCTCACATGCCAGCCTTCCGCCAGCAGCTCCTATAGCTGTTTGCACTCCTGCCCATCTGAGGAAAACCTCTGTCCTGCAAGGCTCAGCACAGTTTCCCTCCTCAGTGCTTTTGAGCCACTTCCTCCCCTCCTCTGGTTTACTTGGTGAGGTGGACAGGGTTAGGAGGGCAGCAGCTATAGCTTTTCTCACTTCTGCCAAGAGCTATGCTGCCCTGTTCATAGCCACTGACCCTGCAGGAGTATTTACATGAATTAAATAAGCTTTCGAGCTTGGTTCCTCATTCACACCAGCTACGTTTCCGTGTTCAATAGTCACACAGAATATTAACCTCTTAGGTCATTGACCAACTTCTACTGAGCATGTGTGGGCCTCCCAATGCCTGGCAGAACTTTGTGTCCTAAGCCTTTAAGGATCTTTTAGTCTGTATCCAGAGAACCTCTGAGCAGTAGCTTCATAATGGGCATAGTGAGGGCTCTTGAAAGCCAGTGGCTAGAATCACCCTCATACCTACCTCGCAGTTGGACTTCAGAAGCAGCAATTAGCAGGGGACAGCCCTGTTCAATCATTGGCACCCACTCCTCTCAGCATATGGCCCCTGTGCCGCAAGAAGAGATTAGAAAGAAGCATTCAGGCAGGGCCTGGCTGTCACAGGAAGCTGTGCCTTGTCCCGCTAGATGAAGCTTCTGGTTCCAGTAGAAGGCTTAAGTTAGGGAGAGGCAGGTGTCCAGCCAGAAGCCCACTTACCTCCTCCCTGCTGATGAGCTTCTAATGGATACAGAGGTCTTTCTCGGCATTCCTCTAGCCTCCACTAAGCCCAGTTGCTGCTCTTGGGATGAAGCTCAATCTCAAGTCCCAGCAAGGTCAAAACCATCTGGACGCAAGGTGGTCCTGTGATCACTGCATCCAGAGTTTCATCATGTCCTGGCACAGAATGCCAGGACAGATTGCTGGAGTCACTTCCCCAGGGCTCTCCTGGTTATATACCTGAGCCAGACTAAGCAAAATGTGGGTACCTGAGGAGGGCATGTGCCAAATGAAGTTTCACAGACATGCTCGGGAATGTTGGACTGCTAGGACTCTGTGCTTTTAGCCCCAGAGATGAGCATGTGGGTTCAGGCCAAAACACGAGTGCCTCTTTACCCAGAGAAACAAGGATTAGCAGTGGTGGGGGTGGGGAATAAGAAAGGCAAATCCTGAGGGCATGAGTGGATGTGGGACTTGGGGTGGGGAAGATCCTGGAAGCAGCTGGGCCTGACAATGGCTTCTCACCAGTGTAGCCTCTCTCTTGGAGATGATCTCCAGGTAGGAAGTAAGTTCAAGAAAAAGCAGAAGAAACATGGTTACACATGCCTCGTCTTGGAATTCCCTCTATAGTTTGCAAAGAGTCCCTTGGTTTTTTTTTCCAAAACTCTGGCAGATCAGTAGGCAGGACTGTCATTCTTGTTTATCAGGGTGCTGCACAGAGGGAAGGTTCAGATGTGACCCCATTGCTCTTACTCTCCAGTCTGGGCTCTTCTCACCACCTGAGGCCACAACTGCCAGTGTCACAGATGGCTTGGATTTGGGGCCATGGTTGGTGTTTTATATGGAGTTTAAAGAAACTGGCACAGATAAGAGAATGTGGTTGACTCAAATCAGCCTTGACTATGACCCTAAGGGAATCCTATTCAGGCTGCAGAGACAAATAGGTACCTACCTTGAACATACAAACCTTGTCCAAGGAAAGGCTTCTTTCTGAGATATCCAAAAAATCAACAGGGAAGGGCGAATTTTGAGCATGGTTGAACATGTAGAAAGGGAGTTCATTTTACTTCCAGCTTCTCTGTAGAAACTTAATGATGGACTAAGGATGAGAGCTCAGATTCTAGGGCTTTTCCTAGTGCTAGAAAAGCACTGAGGTTCTGCTGTCTGTGAGGTTCATGGTGGGTGACACAGATGAACTAGCCAGGACAGTGTGGATGGGTGTTACTTGAGAGAGGTGAGAAGAAAGGGGAGGATGTGAAATCTTGGTCCAAGAATGTAGATGTCCTTGAGATCAGTGAGAGTCCTGATCTAGCCTAGTTCACTGGCTTCAGGTACTAGGGAAAACCTTACCCAGCTAGGAACATAACTGTCTCATGGGCTTGTCCTAAGACCAGATATCAAAAGTCCTATGGAGAAATCATTCCTTTCCTCATGTCACATATCGTCTGATCACTGCCCTCCCAGCTCCATCCAGAGGTGGCTTTGCTTTTAGCTCTTGCTGGTCAGAACTCGCAATGCTGTGTGGGCTACAGGCATAGCATCAATGGGCAACATTGTGGGTTCATGGCATCTTGTCAACCCAGGCAGCTCTGAATTGTTGCCAGCTCACTCTGCTTACAGCTTTTGGTTCCAGGTTCCTGGGTCTCTTGGTTAGGGTTTCCATTGCTGTGAAGAGACACCATGACCAAGGCAACTCTTATAAAGGAAAACATATTGGGGCTGGCTTACAGTTTCAGAGCTTTAGTCCATTATCATCATTGTGGGAAGCATGGCAGCATCTAGGCAGACATGCTGGAGAAGGAGCTGAGGGGTCTACATTTTGATCCACAAGCAGCACAAGGGGACTGTGTCTTACAGTGGGCATAGCTTGAGCACATATAACCTCAAAGCCTACCTACACAGTGACACACTTTCTGCAACAAGACCACACCACCTCCTAATTCAAACACACGAATCTATGGGGGCCATACCTATTCAAGCCACCACACTGGGAAAAGCCCCTGGAACCGCTCCTGGGGCTCTCGTTTTTAAGCAGACCACACTGGAGGTGTGCAGACTACAGTGAAGTGTGGGGGTACTGCGGGCACCGTGGGCACCAACGAGGATCCTCAGCACATGCTGCTCCATGTTCCACGAGCTGGAGAGCACTCTGGGAGGACACATTGGACATGCACGTGGCTATTAATAAAACAGAGCCCTGATTTCCATCCCTCTAATGCTCCCTCTGGAACCCATGAGAAGTGTGGGCTGGGGAGCGGGGAAAGGATGCTGGCATTCCTGGGTCCCTAGCAGAAATAATCTCTAACAGCCCCCAAACCTCACCCTCAACCTAGAATGGTTATTAACATATTAATTAATATTTAAAAACTCATTATGGCTTGATGATGGCTTCCTTAATCTGCTTTTATATTAATCGCAGCCACCAAGGAGCAATAACCATACTTACGTGGCAAAATGGAGTCATTCTACTTAATTACCGAGGAGGTTTTACAGGCAGTCTTCAAAGCTTGCAAACAATCAGAGGGTTGATGGGATGTCTTCCTTTTAGAGTCTCTGCTAAATTGGATGCTCTGACAGTTGGAGGTTTTATCTTGTATTGAGATGAAGTCTCCCTACCCACACCCCTATTCCTTGTTGTGCCACCCTGCCATCCCTGGTCTCCTCAGTTATCAGCCTGAGGAGGTGGCCTGGATTCTAACTCCCAACCTGAACCTTGGCTAGGCAACACAAAGTAAGGTCCTGGCCCTGGAGACCCTCTCTTCTCTTCCTGTGAGCCTGGACCTGAAACTCTGGAGTTGTCCTGGCAGCTTTAGTCTTCCAGGTGGGCTGGGCCTTCAGCCCGTTCAGTTACCTGGGGGCTGCTCCTGCCAGCTGCAGATCCTTGCTGCCTGGAACCTGCAGGCTTCTCCTACCATGTTTCCTCCAAACAATGCCTAGCTCTAAAGGGGAGGGGAGTTACATTGCCTCTAGCCACGAGCTCTGCCTCCTGCCCTGGGGTCCTTGATAGAAGCAGAGGCAACTCAAGTTCTGTCTAGTGGGACCACTGTGATGGGTCACACAAGCCTTCCTTCCTGACAGGTCTTTTCCCTTAGTCCCTTGGAGGATTTAGGACTTCTGTCACATCTAGAGGGGCAGCCTGCGCAGAGCAATGGCCCTGGTGGCCTTTTGCCTCACCTGTCTCCTGCAGCAACACGGATACTGGTTCTCACAGTGACTTCCAGGTCTCAGGTGAGTCAGGAACATGTGCTGAGGCCAGGTTCCGGTGGACCCAGTATGCCGTCTGTCCAGAAGGCCAGCCGAGAGCGCTTGTCAGCATCTGGGAAATGTTCACACTCCTGGCCCTCCCTTTTGAGCCTGGCCACAAAAGAAAGCCCTTTATAGGGGGCAGAAACAGAGTCAAATGATGTCCAGAGATGAAATCAGCTTCCTGTGCCCTAGAAATTATGGTGAAGTGACAGGCGGGAAATTGGTGACTCCCTCCCAGGGTGCTGATAACCCTGGAGCTCATTCATCACCCATGCAGGGATGGCCAGAACCACTCAGAACAGCTGTAGCCTAATGGGACAACACAACCATCGGAGTGGGGCACAAAGAACCATCAGCTGCCAGGCAGTGCTGTGAAGCCTGACCTGGACAGCTGGTGATTGCAGGCTTGCATCAGGACCCAGGACCCAGGGTGGATGTGAGGACTAATCTTCATTGATTTAGAGTCACTATAGAAACACACCTCTGGGCATATCTGTTTGGGTGTTTCCAGAAATATTTAACTGAAGAGGGAAAACTGAGTGCCCCTAGATATGGCCTGAGTAAGACTGACTAAGAAGGATAAAGAGAGAGGCTGATGAAATGGCTCAGTGGGGATAGGGAAGAAGACATCTTGTCCTGAGGTGATGTGTATATCTGGGTGTGGGGCTCCTCATTCAGGAGATACCTGCTTAATTATCAGCCTGGATGGAGACTCAGATAAAGGAATGAGACCAGAACCCTGGTGAAGCAACTCTGCCCAGGGAATGGCTCCCACGTGTCGCTCCAGGCAACAGTCTAGAAATAGTGGAAGAAGAGGTCAAGGTGATGAGTCCAGGGCATTCTCACAGTTGGCTTAGTGTTCCCAGGCTTTGAAGAGGCCCTGGGGATAAGGATGTTGGATTCAAGGAGGTCAGGGGTAGGTCAGGTATCAGAGGCTGCAGAACAGATAGAAGTGTGCAGCTTGGGTTGTTAGATTGTTGTGTTTGTTTTTATTTGTTTTTGTTGTGCCTGGCATAGAACCCAGAGCCTCAGACATGTTAGCTCCCTCTGCCGTGAAGCTGCGGCCCCAGCCCTGCTTGTCAGTGTCAGTTATGATTTTCCTCTTCTGGCATACAGTAAGACTGAACTTTCTACTCCACCGTGGGGCAACATAACCCCTGGCCAAGGCACCATGAGCAGAAGTGCCATGGCCAATTCCAGGTGGAACATTTACTGTCTGACCTGAAGCCCTCCATGTTTCATGTTTTCTGCCTTCCCTTTGCTGTGGCCACTACCAGTGTGGCAGATCTGGGCTGCTTCATCAGCCAGACCTGAGGTGAAGTTGATAATACAGTCTACCTAAAGCTGACTCATGCTGAGGCATAACACGACAAGAAATTAACCTCTGAATGATATAACCGAGTGCATGTCATCACGGCATGACCTGGATTATGTGTGGCTGTCACCAGCTTTACAGCCAGAGGTGTGGACAGGGTTCTAAGTGGCAGCACAGAGTGGGTGCCAGGTGCTGGGCCAGCCACCTGGGCAACACAAGTGATATACAAAGGGTAGCATGCAAGCCTGAGGCCTTTCCCTTGTGCCACGAGGGCCACAAGCCCTCACTGCAGGTGGCTGCCTTCTTAGAAAGAAGGAAGTAAGATAAGATAAAACAGAGGACTGAGTAGATAGGTCGGTTGGTAAAGTATTTTCTTTGCAAGCACAAAGTTCATACCCATGCTGAAAACAAAACAAAACAACAACAACAAAAAACCTCTCAGGACTGGGGAGGCAGAGACACAGATCGCTGGGGCTTACTGGCCAGCTAATTAGGAATTTCCAGGCTAGTTAGGAATTTCCAAGCCAGTGAGAGATCACACTTCAAACAAATAAAAATGTGGATGGCATTGACCTCTGGTTCCCAGATGTAGAATACTGACACTGACCTATGCATACATGTACTTACACACACACACACACACACACACACACACACACACACACACGAATGAAGAAACAGTCCTCAAGGAAAGATTGGGTTCTTAAAGGAAGTATTAATGCACAAGATGCTGAGTTAGTTTTGAACTAAGGAAGGTGTGGGCTGCACCCTCTTAGTGGGAAAGATCTGTCCCTTCATAGTACTTGCAGGAATATAAATACAAGAACAAGATGAGATGAGTTATAGAAAAGAGAGGCCCACAATCTTGCAAAACTGGATGTGTGGAATCTCATAATGTTGTGCTTGCTGAATTCAGGTGGGTCTGACTCCCATCTATTTTTGACTGTCTCTTACTAGCCCCAGAGAGTTCATATTCAGCCAAGTGCTGGGCCCATGGAGGAGGAGCTCAAGAGATCTTGTGCCTGGTCCAGAAACGTGACAGCAAAAGAGACAGAGATAGCTGGTCTAGGGGTGGGAAAAACAGGAGGAACTCCCTTTTATGAGGCCAGAAAGTTCTCTGTTCTAGAAGTAGAGACTGGGGAGAAATGAGACAGCTCTTCAGAGCCACAGAGCCTCAGGGTGGACACAGGGCCTTTCTGCTCAGCCCACCCTCATTTCTCTGGGAGTCTGCCTCAGAACATCACCCATCATCTCCTACCATCTCCCATGTCAGAAGTCCAGGTCAGTCTTGACTTCTTTTTATATATACAGCCCTCACATTCAGGAACCAGGAACTAGAATGTCCAGGGTCCTGCTTTTTCACCATGTCAAGTCCCCAGGAAGCTAAAATTAGCACTGCTGGCCTCAACACTGTTGTCACTTTTCTCCCAGTTTAGCTTCCCACCCCAGCAAGGTCCCTGTGGGTTCACTGTGTCTTGAGCAGAAGGGCCACACATTCTCTGTAGCACTAGCTGCTCCTTCCTTTGGTTCCCAGCTCTCCACTGTTCCTAACCCCAGGGCACAATACATCACTGTGGCCCCATGTATAGTTGTGGTCACACCTGTGAAAATTGTCCAGGGACAGAATGCCTCACCTGGCACTTAGCAGGACACCACCTGCTTTCTACCAGGATGGAACAGATACCAGCTCTCACAAAGGATTCTGCAAAGGAAGCTGGTATCTACCTCAAAGTGAAGATCACATACTAGCACAGGAGTCACTGAATCTTCAGAAGTTACAGTCAGCGGCCACCTCATCCATACAGCTCCATTCCTCTCCACCCCTGCCGCCACTCCCCTGGGAGAGGTCTCTAGTCTTCAGCCTGCCCATCATCACTGTCCTCTGGGTGACCCTGCCTGGAGGCTCACCCCATTCTTCTCTGCGGAATAAGCCTTCTCTGTGCTGAAACTCGTATCTCCCAAGTCCCACGAGCCTCCCTGTATAGAGAACCCTGGGGGAGCCAGATCTCTTCAGTGTAGCCTACAGGGCCCTGCTGACTTTTCGCCCTCTCCTGGACAAGCCTTCCTTGATCCCTCCTGCTGTGGTACCATGAGCTACAACTCTTGAGCTTCTTCTTAGCCTATGCTCTTGAAGTGATTGCAGAGTAGATTTTCCTGACTGCCTCCCACAGGTCGCTAACACAGTGAAGTCTGCGATAATGTTTTTTCAGCATTTTTTTCTTTATCAGAGGCCTTGGCTCAAATGTTCAGCACATATTTGTGTAAGGAAGCAAGAGAGATGAAAGCAGAATGGCCTCTCCCCTGGGCCAGGCCCTAGGTACATGGTCTTCCATTTAGAGAATGCTGCCTGGCCTTTAATAATGCGATCATAGACACAGCAGTTTCACGCCTGCTGTTAGGCGCCTAGTTCCAAATGAAGTTAACACTGGACAGTGGAGAAGGCCAGCAGTGGGACTTTAAACTGTAGATGGCTGAGTGAAACTTGAGAGCCTGCAGGCCTCTCAGCCTCCTGCACTAGCCTGCCCACAGAGAGTGGGAAGTTTGTTCCAGGAACCAAGCCCATGTGGCCTCCTGCACTAGATAGGGAACCCTGGCTTCTTCTCTTTAGGCTCATCTATCCAGCCCAGGAACTTCTGCACCAGCCCCACAGGGGGAAAGTGCATCTCAGCTCCACCAAGACTTACTCTGCTCCCACACTGTAAATGTCTCCACTGAAAGAAGTGTGGCTTGAGAAAGTTGGCCATAGGAGATACCGTGGGCATGCCTACAAGCCTGGGCTCTGACCTCATCCTTTTTTGAAGTTGAGCATGTGAGGTAGAGAAAGAGAGAGGTTTGAAGAGAGAACATTAGTCTCAGGACAGTCTCCAGGTGGACCTTTCTGCTTGTACCTATTTGAAAGCTGTCTAACCTAAGAGGTCTTGCCAAGTTGGGACAAGGCAGCTCCAGGGGACCCTGAGAACTTTGAGATCCTAGGAGCTGGGAGGAGGATGAAAGTAGTGCCTGGGGAGGGCCTTGACTTATAGGATCCTACTAGTGGGACAGCACAACCTTGGGAATAGGACATCACAGAACTCCTGTTTCCAGGGTCATCAATCAACCATGATACTTAATCCTACTGAGGCCAAGTTTCCTTTCCACACCATAGAAAGAAACAAGGCCATATATTAATATCCAAACCTACAAATATGAACTGGTACCCCCACATCCATAAGGAGTATGTCCTAAGACTACCCAGCAGATACCTGAGACCCTGAAGAGTGCCAAGCCTCCATATTTGTACTACTTCCCCCATGTGTCCCACTACATGGCTGCACAGTTCCAGAGTTACTCTGTCCTTCCAGGTTTGGTGACCTGGTGTCTCTTTTGCATCAGTGCTATCGTGCTTTGGGCCACTGCCTGGTAAATAAGGGTCATTTCAACAGAGGCTTTTTGATAGCAGACAATCTATTAACCAACACAGCTAGTGAAAGACCATGCACAGGCAGTGTGCACAATGTGAACACATTGAACAAAGAGATAATTCATTAATTCATGCCCTAGTTGGAACAGCAGAATGTTATGGATGTGCAATCTTCATTGGCCTCTTGACTGGGTTAGAATCAACTGTGGAAGCACCGTGTGTGAGTGTGTGTGTGAGTGTGTGTCTGTTTCCAGAAACATTTAAGTGAGTAAGGAAGACCCACTCTGAAGGTAGAAGTAGGACCACGGATTGGGGTTCTGGACTGAAGAGCAAGGAAAAAGCAAGCTGAGTACCAGCATCCGCACACACCCACTTCCTGACTGTGGATACAACATGAACCTCATGCCTTGTGCCTCGTAATCCTGTTGCTGAAGATAAAGTAGCCCTAGCCATCATGCCTTCTGTGTCATGATAGACAGCATCCTCGGACCATGAGCCAAAATAAGAGCCATTCCTTGATTAAGCTGCCTTTGTCAGGAATGTTGTCACAACCAAAGGAAAAGAAACTAACAGAGCATGTGATTTCACATGCTACCTAAAACAGGTGCAGCCTCAAACCTATGAATTGGGGCTGAAGAGGCTCAGCAGTTAAGAACAGTAGTTCTTCCGGAGAACCAGGGTTCAGTTCCCAGCACCCCACATGGTGACTCACCATCCTCTGTAGCTCTTGTTCCAGAGGATCTTCTGCCCTTCTCTGGTCTCTATGGGTATTGGAGGGGTGTGGTGCACAGACATGCATGCAGGCAAAAGACCGAGACACAGAAAGAATTTTTTTTTTTTGAGAAAACAAAACAAAACAAAACTGTATAAATTGTATTTCTGGAATATTCCGTGTAATAGTTTCTGACCACAGGTATTAGAAATCATGGGAAGGGAAACCATGAATAAAAAAAGAGACTACTGCCACGGTTAAGGCTCTGCAGTTGTGCTCTCCAGGTCTGGGGATGACCTTCACTCCTTAGAAGCTGTGTGCCCTGGACAGGCTACATGACCTTTCTATACCTTGACTTGTAAAATGCAGGGGTTTGGGGGACTATGGCCACTACATCATACAGCTGTAAGGGTGAGAGGAGTTAAAGGTACAAAGTTTTTCCAGTGGTGCTGGAAGATGTTAAGTACCATAGAAATGAGTCCTTTTATTTTTATATGATTGCCTGGAAGCTCTAAAGAAGAAAGGGGATTGGAATAGGCTGCGTGGAAGAAGGAGCCATGCGCTGGGGCTTTGAAGGATTAATATAATTCCCCGTGGAGGGGAAGAGAGAGAAGGATATTCAAAGCGGAGGACACAGCTTGAGTGGGTAATTAGGTTGTCCTCTGGGGGTAATGAGGAGGGGTGTGAGGTGATCGGTGCTGCCAGTGAGGAAGGGCACTGTTGTGGGAGATGAGACCAACCTGGGTCGATGCCAGGGTCCAGGCATGGCTAGAGCTGTGTGTGGGGGGGGGAAAGTGCAGGTGGGGATTTTTCAAGTAAAAAGGAGGAACCGATGCACAGGAGCTGGCTATGAGGTCACCCTTAGGATTACAGAAGGCAGAAGTGTCCAGGTACGAGAAACAAACACAGCCTTCTAGCTGTGACAAGGACATATTCTGAGTGCCCCAGGCCTGGCCCTTCTTTCTTTCTCCTCTTTGCCCAACAGAACTCTACAAAGGCCGGCCACTCCCCTGGTGCTTGGCTTTTACCTGTTGTGGCCCTATACTCTTCTGCTCTGGTTTTGGCCAGAGCCGAGGAGGAGGCCTGTGGTCTAAGTTCAGTCTTTTCCCCAATAACTTTCTGAGGGCTTGGGTCAGTGAATGCATATGCATTGACCCCACATTGAGTGCCCAAGGCAGCTCTTGCCCACCTCCTGTCCCATCATGCTCTTCCAGACACACACCTTGCCTTCTTCATCTCCCAAATACCTGCTATCTTCAGCTCTTTAGGTGCTTTCAGGGAAAGCTGGATTTGTTTGGCTATGGTTCTGTTTTTGTTTTTTCTTTAGTGCTAGAATAGA
Source organism: Psammomys obesus (assembly GCF_907164565.1). Taxonomy (NCBI): domain Eukaryota; kingdom Metazoa; phylum Chordata; class Mammalia; order Rodentia; family Muridae; genus Psammomys; species Psammomys obesus. Next base: position 722,870 of record NW_026590468.1, read on the forward strand.
ACTCATGCTTGGCAGGTGTACTACCACTGAGGCCTACCCCCAGCTTCTTAAAAGTCAGATTTGCATAGTAACTAAACCAGTATTTATCAAGCACGTACAGTGTGCCAGGCCCATTATACATAATAGGAGGAGGGGGTTACTAACTGTGTGACCTTAAGCAAGTCACTTAATCTCCCCAGGTCTTGTCCCCATTTTTTTAAATAAAGAACTCATATCTACCTCAGTGTTTTAGTGAGGATTAAATGAGTAGACATAAAGGTTTTTTAAAAAAATCACTCTTGGTAATCTAGCAAATATTAAAAATAGCCATGCTCTCATTAGTACAACTTAACAAATTGTTGTTCATTCCCTTTTCCAGGCATAGAAATGGTCTCCAGGAGGCAATGTGGGTTTGGGGAGTCACATCAGTGGTTAAAGGAAAGAAAGTGGCAACAGCTGGTCTCACTTCAGAATCCACTTTCCTCACCCCAGATAAACTGTTCCACGCTATGGCCTCTCTGGACACAGTCTCCTAGAATCTGCCCTTCTCTAAGTGAAATAGTTGCAGTTCTTCCTGTGGTTGGCCTCTAGTGGGTCACTGAAATTATGTCTGCTATTTTTCTTTTCCCATTCCCCAGAGTCATTGACTCCTGAAGGAAGCCATCACATGGCATATGACACTGGACTTGTAGGGAACTGATCTTGGAACCCAAGACAGGACCAAAGACAGTTGCAGAAGGACACTCCGAGGGCATGTGGCCCACTTCGTTGTCCAGAGGTTGCTTGGGTGGGTGGGGACAGTGAAATGGCCCAGATTGTTAGGGTGACAGCACAGGCCATGGGACCCAAGTTTCTCAAAGTAGCCTTTAAGACCCAAGGGGCCCAAGTCTTGGGACCTCTGAAGGGACCAAGGATGGTGATGAAGGGCCAGCTCTAGCTCCTCTGCTGTGTCAACACCTGAAACACAGATCCTCCAAGTTTGATCCAAGGCAAGACACAGATTGGGAGCTTTGTTTTCCAAGATTAAAATGGGATGCATGGCTCCCCTAACTGATTTCTAAGGGCCTGCTCTCCCCTTAGAGGGAGTCTGGTCTGGAGAAAAGAGCCCTGGGAATTAGACCCCCAGCTTCCCACCCCGCCTTGGCCTCTGGCCTGCTCTGAAGTTGGAGTACCTCCTTCCATTTCTGAGGGCTTTGTTTTTTCCAGTTGGAGAAGGAAGGATGAATGGCCACAGGCAGGTGAGGGGCTTTGCAAATGCCTAAAGGAAGGACACCTGCTGAGGGGCATCTGGCTTGTCCAGAGAAGGCTCTCAAGGAGTTTGTGTCAAGGTGCATTGCTGCCTGTCGTCTCAGGGCAGTCTTGTGACATTGGTGTGACATATCTGCAGAAGAGAAACAGCGTCTTACTGCCTTACAGAAACAGCGTCAGTCAGCTAAGCATACATTTGGGGACCTTTGAGTATTCCTGAGCACGGAAGGAAAGTACCTTGATCCCCAGAGAAAACCCACTTGGAATCCCTTCACTTTCCTCCAGCTTTTATAATTGCTTGCAAAGAAGCAACCAGAGGCTGTCCTGGTCCCCCGCTGTTGGAGGTGTGCATTTGCATATGGAAACACCCTTCTATTCCTGGGAACAGATTCCCCCAATGCTCAAGGGGCTGCTTAACAAGGGGCTAGCCACCCTGGTATGCCATTTGAGGAGCATCTGCCTTGCCTAAAGTCAGAGGCAGCATCAAGAAAGTCCAGACGGGGCCGTTGAGAGCAGCAAGGAGGACTAAGCAGGTGCAGGGATGGGCACGGAGGGGAGGGGACCCTGTGGAGAAATCTTCACCTCTGAGCAGGGTGATTTAGGCTCATAACAAGTTCCCGCCCTTGGTCTTGCAGCGCCTCCTGTAGAGAAAGCCTGGCAGGCCGGTGGCTGTTCCCAGGTCAGCCCCCGAGGCTCCCACGGTTACCAGGGGGCGGTGCGCAGGTTCATCCCGGTCCACTGCGCGCCGCCCTTCGCCCTCAGAGCACACATCTTTCTAATGGGATAAGGCGTCACACAGGTCAGGGAACAATTTATTATTCTGCTAGCTGGAGCCAAGTTTCTCTTTGAAAAATGGTTACTCCCGGAGTCGGCAATTACTTCAAAATAAATTTACCAAAGACAAAATTGTGCCTCTTGGGTCAGTAAACGACTTGCCTGTTTGGGGCTGAGCAGACAAGGTGTTTATTAAGGACCGCCTTCGTTTCCTGTGCAGGTTTTTCAGTTTGAATAATTGTCCAATTAAATATAATTTGGAAGTCGGTGCTAACCCAGTGGCTAGATTGCAAGAGGAAGAATCACTCGGAGGCGTGCATTAATAAATCCCGCGGAGCCCCATCGCTCCCCAAACCCCTCCTTTAGTTTAATTTTGAGATTTTTATTTATTTTTTTTTTTTTTTTTTTTTTTTTTTTTTTTTTTTTTTTTTTTTTTTGTCTTCCCACAGCCTATAGCTTCCCGTTTGGAAATGAGCTTCTTTTCCCTTCAGGATTTCTAGGCCTTGCTTCCATCTGTCTGTCTTCTCCTCTCCAGCAAACATCTGCACTGGGTTTCCACAGAGGGTTTCTCCAGCTGGGACCTCACACTGGTACTGGGACCAAGCCCATTCTTTTATGGGCTTCATACTTGTGGGTTCTTTCTTTTGTTTGTCCATCCATTCAGTTAACAAATATCTATAAGCTTTTTTTTTTTTTTTTCCTGGGAGGCAGGCCTTGGACTGGATCCAGAGAAAAATCAGATATAGCCCTGTTTTGCAAAGATGATTCAGACCAATGGGAGGACATATAAAAAGGCCATTGACCTTCAGGCCCAGCCCTTCACTATTTCACACAGGAAACTGGAGTGCTGCAGATGGAAAGAGAGTCATGTAGGGAGTAATTGGGGAGCAGGACTCTTTGCACATTAACCACCATACCTAATTCCCCAGCCACAGGAACCTGGATCTCTACAAGATACTTCATCCTCTTGGACATGATTTATGGAGGGCAGCTAAAGGATCAAAACATTTGTATGATGCTCTCCTGGCCAGCCAGCTGGGTCCCATGGGATGAGATACCACCACAGTGGTATCTCCCTGGTAGACAGTGTTCACTGTCCTGGACTTAGAAGCCATCTGTCCCACATGAAAGCAGGTACAGTCAATATCCAGGCCAAGCCTCAGGCCTAGGAAAAGGCCTGGACCCACTCTCTAGTGCCTGAGTTCACTCTAGACAGTCTGTGTGGCACCTTCTGCCTGGAGACTGATACACTGGAGTGACCAGCATCCCTTGATTGACCTGTCATAGTCACTCACTCATTAAATAACTGTATATGGAGCCCCCTGCTTGTACTCAACGCTGATCCCTGCTGATATGAAGGCCTTTTGTGATTTCTCCATTTCTTCAGACAGAGCCTCACTCTATAGCCCAGACTAGCCTGGAACTCAATATGTAGTCCAGCTGGCCTCCAGCTCATAGCAATCCTCCTGCCTCAGCCTCCCAAGTACTAGGATTATAAAGATTAGCCATCACACCAACCCAGTATGGAGCTTTCTGGTAAGGAAGACAGACAGTACAAACAAGAAAACACAGCAATTAGAGCTGTTGAGATGAACAGGGCAGGTCCTTTAGGGAGCACAGTGGATGCGGGGAGATTTGAAGTAGAGTGGCTAGTGTTACTGTCACCAAGTAGTTGGCATTTGAGAGGAGACTTGAAGTAGCCCAGACAGAGAATGAGCCCAGGGACCATGCTCAGGAGGGCTTTGGATCTTGGGTGGGAATGTGCAAGAGTGTGTGTGTATAGGTGTGTGTGTGTGTGTGTGTGTGTGTGTGTGTGTGTGTGTGTGTGAGATTAGGGCTGGGAAGAGCAAGAAAAGTGTGAGCCACAGAAGAGGTGCAGCACACGCTGGAAGTGAATGGGAAGAGGGGACTTCCAGGTTCCTCTCTAGACTGTATGCTCCTCAAGTCCCTGCAACCCCAAGCCTCTCTACAGGCCCACAGTGACTTCCCCTGGCTCCTCTGAGGAAAGTGCTGGCTCCCAGGCAGCACTGTGGAGTCCTGTGGGAAGGAGGCATAGAGCAGGTGCTGAGGAGGAGAAAGGGTCCCAGCAGGCTGGGCCCCTCTGACTATCCTTCCCCCATTCTTTCTCATCCTCACAGAGAAGGAAGGAACGGCACTTGTCTGCCCATATTCACAGCCATGGAGGTGATCCAGGTTGAAAGAAAATCAATAAGATGTGTCCATTTATGTGGCACAAAGGAAGAAAGGTCTGCAGACAGAAATAGGCCGGGATTCACACGCAGGCGACTTAATAAGACTTTTCCCCCAGTTTGAAGAGGACGGTAATTTAGATTTGCCTTTGAACGTCTCCTTTTTGTGCCTCAATAACTCTCAGGATCAGCCTGCTTAGGAAGCAAGGGAAGAGAGATTGGCCGCCTTCTTAGAAGACAAGCCCGTTTGGGAAGGCCGTTAGCTCGGAGAAGTTCAAACACGGGCCTTGAGAAAAGATGAAAGTGCCGAGTCAGCACATCCTCGGCCCATTGATCACAATTGAGGCCTGAGCCTGGTGCATTTGGGCTGAAGCGGGACAATGAGAACAAGGCCAGACTGCCAGGAGGCCTCCTCTGAGCTTCTGTGGAGCAGGAGATGCTCATTACTGGCAGCGGAGCTTAGTGACCAGGTGGGGACAAGCAGCAGCTAGGCCCAGTGTGCAGACTGTGGGCCTTATAGCATATACACCAAGGCCCAGGAGGCAAGCAGGTCCTCCCTCACTCAGGCTGTGACCCACGGGACCCAGGATGGCCTGGCCCATGACTAGACCTAGTTCATTTCTGAAGCCCAAGGATTTGTGAACAGTAAGTCTGGGTTCAGTTCTCTTACAGGATTTACTGAGAATGTGGCTAGTAAGTAAAATGGGGCATAGCCTAGTCAGGCTTTAAGCCATCCATTTTGGTGCTGCCTAAGGGACTCTTTCATCTGGACTGTCCACCCTGACAGGAAATGCTAGAGTCCTGGGGCAGTTTCCAGAATATGAATGGGTTCCTACTGCAGAAAAAGCCATGCTAGGCAGATTCCCTATTCTTCTCCACAGACTCAATTCAAATATCTCTGTGGTCATTTTCCCATGAGAGATATAGTGGCACACACCTGATATCTCAGCACTTAGAAAGTGGATCAGGAGTTCAAGATCATCCTCAGATACATAGAGTTTGGGGCCAGCCTGACCTACATGAGACACTCTGGCTCTCCTTTTAAATCTACAACCAAAAGAAATACCCTGTCCTCAGCCATTTTCCAATCAAAGCCCTCTCAACACTGACATTTTGCTGACACACCCCCTAGCTGCAAGCTCCTGTAGGTCGGGCACTCTGCCCATAGCATATACACGGAGCCTGGCACAGTGGGTGCTATTACCATCTTCATGGCTTCTCCTTCCCTAGCCTCATGGCATGAGGGTGAGGACATCTGGGGTCAGATAGGCAGAGGTCATATGCGTTTGGCCATTCATGTCATGTGGGCTGTAGCCTCAGCTCAGGGCTCTTCTATCTTGGTGCCAATGGTCCCGTAAGGGTCTGCCAGGGCAGAGGTGGGGCTAGAAGTCGGCTTCATTAGGCTTTATCTCAAAGCCCAGTTGCATATGTGTCTCCATGCTTCTCCTTCCCAGTTTCCTCTGTGCCACTTTCTGCCCGAATGACAGCCCAGCTGTGGAAGTGAACCCAGCTAGCTGACACTGAGGTAAAATGAAAGTATAAAATCCCCACAACATCCCTACATCCTAACTACACATATACAAGAGGGAATTTAAGATATTGTACTAAAACAGGGATGTGTCTGAATTCTATCCCCAGCAAGGCAAAAAGAAGGTATAAGGATCATGTTATAACTTGGATACCAAGTAACTCTGGGTCACCCAGTCAAATAGCTTTCTGAGGGGAAACTTTTAGGGTGTAATCTATGACTTTATCGGTTAATCAGTCCTGTGACACATCCCATCAATGCTTTCATGACATGGTAGCTTCCTTAGATGGTGTAGGAAGTAGGAGGTGGTCAACATAAAACCAGATACACTAAACTGAAGAGAAAGTGGGGAAGAGCCTTGAACTCATTGGCACAGGAAACAACTTCCTAAACAGAACACCAACAGCTCAGGTGCTAAGATCAACAATTAATAAATGGGACCTCATGAAACTGAAAACTTGTGTAAGTCAAAGAACACTGTCAATAGGCAAAACAGCAGCCTACAGACTGGAAAAAGGTCTTCACCAACCCTACATCTGACAAAGGGCTAATATCCAATGAGGGGTGTGTGTGTGTGTGTGTGTGTGCAAATTCAGGAAATTAGACAGCCACAAACCAAACAAACCCATTAAAAAATGGGGTACAGAGCTGAACAGAATTCTCAACAGAGAAATTTCAAATGGCCAAGAAGCACTTAAAGAACTGTTCAATATCCTTAGTCCTCAGGGAAATGCAAATCAAAATGACTCTGAGATTCCATCTTACACCCGTCGGAATGGCTAAGATCAAAAACTCAAGTGATAGCTCATGCTGGTGTGGATGTGGAGCAAGGGAAACACTTCTTCATTGATGATGGGCATGCAAACTTGTACAACCACTTTAGAAATCAATTTGGTGGTTTCTCAGAAAATTGGAAATAGCTCTACCTCAAGACCCAGCTATACCATTCCTGGGCACATACCCAAAAGATGCTCCACCATACCATAAGGACACTTGCTCAACTATGTTCAAAGCAGTTTAATTTGTAATAGCCAGAATCTGGAAACAACCTAGATGTCCCTCAACCAAAGAATGGACAAAGAAAATATGTTACATTTATACAATGGGATATTATTCACCTATTAAAAGCAAAAACATCATGAAATTTGCAGGCAAATGGATGAAACTAAAAAAGATCATCCTGAGTGAGGTAACCCAGAACCAGAAAGACACACATGGAATGTACTCACTTATAAGTGGATTTTAGACATAAAGTATAGGTTAACCATGCTACAATCCACAGACCCAAAGAAGCTAAGTAACAAATAGGCCCAAGGGAGGATGCTTGAATCACACTTGCTTGAAGAGGAAATAGAATAGACATCACAGGTGGATGGAAGGAAGGAACTGGGTGAAAGAGGGGCTTAATTTAGTTTTCAGTCTTAGAGAGAGAGCCTCTGGAATAATGGTGAGGGAGACACATCATGGTGGCAAGAGCAGGAGGCTCCACACACAGGAAGCTATGAAAAGGAACAGGAATCAGGGTGAGGTTATAAACCTTCACAGCTTACTCCCAGGAACATGCTTCTTCCAGAAAGTCTGCATTTCCTCAAGGTTCTACTATCTCCCCAAACATCACCACCAACTGAGCATCAAATTTTCAAATACAATGAGCTTATGAGATTTCTCATTCAAACTATCAAACTGTTAATAGAACAGAAATGGCCTGGCAACCCATTCTAGGGCTAAAAAAGGGACAGCAGAGTTGTCTGGGCTGGGATAGGTCCTCTCAGCCCATCTGTCCTCTCCACAACTTTGCTGGCTCACTAACTGAGATTGTCCTTTGGCTCACCTAGCAACTCCTCTCTGAAGCTGTGAGACCCAGATCCCTGAAACATCCTCAGGATCACCCTGGCCTGGACCATGACACCTGAGGCAACCCGAGCAAGAGGCAACAGAGGAGCTAGGGAAGCTGGTGCAGGGGCCAGGAAGCCCTGTATCACCTGAAGAACTTCAGAAAGGAAGAAGCTAGGAACCAAGAAGGAGGGAGGAACAGTCTGTCTGGGGTCCAGTAGCTCCCAATGACCTTGGGATCTAGAATGTGGAGGAGTAAGATCCCATGAAAAAAAACTGAAAATTCCAGTGATTCTGGTGAGAAGGTAGGGCAGGGTGGGGTGAAAGAGCCAGGAACAGCCTGAGGGTAGGTGCAGGACTCAGGGGGAGTGGTAGGACTCCTAAATCTGCCTTCAGCCAAAGCCCTGCCATGGGAGTGTGTTAGCAAGGCTTGTGGGTCCTATGCTCTCTGCCACTCAGCTGTCCCAGGACACCTGTTGGCATCCCTTCACTCCTCCAAGCCCTGTGAGCAGAGTACACCATTGGCCTTCAGACAAGCCACCCTGAGGGTGGACACCAGGAGTCCACAGAAGCCTGGGGCTCCCTCTAAGCCTTGACCTTCTCATCTGTACCATCCTTTGGGGGCCCTAGCCATTGCCTATTCATCCAGGAGGGCCTGGGCAATGGTGCAGCTTTTGCCCCTTGGTGGAGTGGGGGCTCCAGTATCTCAGCTCACAGGGCTGACCCCAAAAGCTCCTGGTTTGCTTGTAGGCTGGGGGTGGGAGATGAAAGCTGCTCTCCCCCCCCCACTTCCCTCCTCAGCCTCCAGGCCAAGTCTCTTCACCTCTCCCCCTCTCCTTTGCAGCACTGTAAGAATTATTATTTTTTAAATCCTCATTGGAATGCTAATTTTGATTTTGAGTGTCTGTCATGGGCTCTTTGAAGTTTTTCAGACAAAATAAGTATCTCCTTAACAGAGAGGATTAGTGCCTACTTGTTTAGAACCCTCTGACTGAGAGTGACAAGCAATTTCAGAATCTGTGGGGTTTAGGGAGGCTGCAGGAAGAGGGGCTCCCTACCTACCTCCCTGTGGTCAGCTTTCCATAAATGGCTTAATGGGGTTAGAGTTTAACCCCTCAAACAGGGATCAGCGCCCCCAGCTTGAAAGCCAATGAACGGCAAGGCAGAGCTTGCTATTTAAATCCAGCAGGGCTTGGTTAGAACTCTTTTATTCTCTTAAGTTTAAAGAAAACAAACCCATTTCCCTTGCAGGATTTAGGACCCACTTCAGCCATCTGCCCCTGTAGCCTCTGCCTCAAAACGCAGCCTTCCGTCCTTTGCTCTGCAGGTAATTCATAGCCCAGGCTCAGCCCAGGCTGGGATGCTCCTGGCTTTATGAGTCTATTCAATTCGGGAGTGCTAATGGGGCAATTTATAAAGAAAGAAATATAATGAGTTATCACAAAGCCCAGCAAGGACTCGACAAACGGGGCACTTCGCATCCATCAAGCATCGTAGCGTGGTTGGAGACCAGCAGGGCCAGAAATCTTGTGAGGCCACTGGGAATGCAGCCTCGCCCTGGCATGGATGTACACGTGCGTAACTGCGCAGACCACCCCCTGCCTTCTTTGCTTATTCCCCCAAATGCTGTGGCCCTGGAGGGCCAGAACCTCTGGGGACATGGCATCAGGAAGCAAAGGGAAGACCCCCTAAGATGTATTTGCTAGAGTAAAATGATTGTGGAGGCCATCTTTAAACAAAAAACATTAGCACAGCATGTGAGGCTTGTGGAAATCAGTGGAGTGTGTGTGTGTGTGTGTGTGTGTGTGTGTGTGTGTGTGTGTATGAGTGTGTAAGCACATGCACACATGGATTGTAATGTGTTCCAGGGCTCCCACTGCCAGCCATGCTGGGGCTGCTTGGACTGACTAATGACTTTAACTAGTCATTAGGCCTGAGGTTAAGCATGATGTTGGGTAGACAGATTCATCCAGTGACATCTTGAAGTCAAACTCCTTCCAATCTGGTCCTGGGTGGGACCATGAGACTTCTGTAGAGAGCAAGTGATGTGCCAAGTCCGTTTTGGGAGGGGCAGTCTGTGCACTCAAATGTTAGGCCTACACACAGGCAGGCCCTTCCCATGATCAACAGTGAGGCCCAGAAAGGGAAATGAACTGCCAGAGGAGAGTTAAGGAAATGGCAGCCTGTTACGCCGTGTATATATCATAATCCAGCATCATTATAGTTGAGGCTGGGAGGGCAACAAGAGACAGCAGACATGGGAAAGGGTTAGAGGACTCATCAAACAAACTTAGAGATTAGGCCCTTCAATTTAGCAGTGCAGCCTTCCCATTCTCCTTGGACTCCCTGGACTGGTTCTTCTCCTTTCCTTGCCTGACTTACCCACTGTTTTATGCTAGCTCTGGCCTGGAAGCCTCAAGCACAGAAGTCCAGGCCTGTCTGAGGAGTGCTGGCTCACACACAGGTGTCTTGAGGCTGAGAATGTGCCTTCTTTCATTTCTGCCTCTCTCCTGGATCCTGGTGATCTTACCAAGTCTCTCAGAGGTCCCTTACCAGAACTACAGGTAACAGGAAGGTCCTAAAAGCCATATGTGGTCAAGAGGAGGTCTTGTCTCTGTGCAGACTGCTGGAGCTCAGACACAGTGGGACATGTGTTCCAGACAGGTCTCCATCGAGCCCCACCCACTTGGGTCCTGTCCTCTTTCCTTCTGGTTTTGTTGACAAGTTGGGGAGGGATTTCCCCAAAGCCAAAGAAAGTCACCTTGGAGACTCAGAATAAGCAGGTTCCATTGAGGGGACCTTGTATGGATAATCAATAGCCAGCGTAGCTGATACTTCCTGTGCCCAGGGGTGACTTGGGATGCTGTAATGGTTTAACTCTCAACAGTACTGCGGTGGGATGTTTCTGCTGGCATTCCAAGTTCTCAAAGCAAGGAAGGCAAGGCACAAGAAAGTCATACAGCTTGCTCAAGGTCATCCCACTGGTTCAAGCCCAACTGACCTGTGCACAAGACATTCTGCCCCCACCAGGTCAAGTGGCAGAGAGGCAGACCCCCACCGAGGAACCCCTTGAAGCCTATGGAGACTTGGGGCCACCACTGAGGTTTCCTCTAGAATGAATGAGGGACAAGAAGAGGGCAGTGTATACAGCACATTGATTCCCATTCTGGATGAAGACCTCAAAAGGCGTTGTGTCAACTGAATCCATGCTTACATGTGCCAGTCACAAAGCCTCAAGCCTGTGGCATTTCCCACAAGTCTGCTGGCAGTCCCACAGGTAGGCACTACTATATTCATTAAGCTAGGATGGAGACTCAGCAAGATGAGGTAATTTATCTAAGGTCACACAGCTATCCAAAGATTTGGCTCAGTTTCAGACTAATTAGGTCTAGTTTCACAGCTGGGTACATGCCACCAGGTGTCAGAAGGGGGCATATGTAGAAGGAAAAAGAGAAGGAGGGGTAGTTAAAGGGAAGGCATAGACGGTCCTCTTGTCACCCAGAACTAGTAGACCAGAAACTAACACCAGCTAGCAGAAGAATTTCAAGAAGAGAAGCCCATCCTACCACAGGTTGGAGGTCTATGTGGTGGCAAGGGAATGCAGGGATTGACCTCAGGTCCTGGGTTGTCACTCCTAGCCTTTCCTGAGGGCAATGAAGAGTAAAACCTTCTTGCTACCTACAGGAGTAGATGGCATAGGCTGAGCCCTTTTCTCATGTCAGTCAGCCCTCAGGGGCTCCATCACTACTTCATCACTCCTCTCTGGCCCTCGGTGTCCCACCCTGCAGATGCTGTACTCCACCGGGTCACCATTCCAGGCTCCCCGTCATTCACACGTCCTGGGAGCGGAAGGGTTACGGCAGATGCAGCTGAGTGGAGGCTGCTGTTCCCCAGCGTTAAGCAGCTTTAGTGTCTCCTACCCCAGTCCTGATTTAAAATTCATAAATGCTAATCCTTCATAATTTACGGTTTAAAAGCAGCCCCACTCACAGGCCCCGTGGCTACAGCTCTGTCAGAGTAATTATGCCGCCAAGCTGAAATTGGACTACTAACTGAGATATTAAACAGGGGGGGAAATCCTCGCGCTGGCAGCCGACCCAATTATTCCAAATAAGCAAACAGATTAGTGAGTAATTTTCCAGTTAAATTTGGTGATTGGTGCCAGAATTGTATGTTAAATATTCAGAAGTAAATAGATTAAAGATGAAATGTGCCCCCTCCTTTTTTTCTGGGCTTAATTTACTGTGTATATTAAAACTTTTTCATGAGGAGGAAAAAAAAAGTAAAAAAATGATAATTAAAAAAAAATCCAAATAAACCCCTCCGGGCGTTCCGATGAAGCTTGTCAGAGGCCAGAACGGGGCCCTCCAGCTTCTTCTACTTCCAGCCCTCTTGGGGAGAGCAGAGCCCAACTCCAATCCTCCCAGGAGAGACCTGGGTGGGGCATAAAATCTGGGTGGGCTGGGGATCCCAGCCCCCACATGCTGGGTTGTATTTCTTTACGAAGAGAAATCCTAAACCTATTAGTGGTAAAGTCAGGCAGATGGGGGTGAGGGGAGCAGGAGTACAAAAGTGGCTCTTGGCATGCGAGGCCCCTGGATGCTGGGCTCCTCCTCCTAGTACAGAGCCAGGGTTGATGATCAGGTCCCAGAGTTCAAGGCTGGTACCCTCACAACAGCCACTGTGCTGTCCAGGCCGGGCTATGGTGCTGGCCTCCTGTGAAACTCTGCTCTCTCTCTTTCTCTCTCTCTCCTTCTCTCTCTCTCTCTGTCTCTCTTACACACACACACACACACACACACACACACACACACACACACACACACACACACGGCTGGGCCTCCCTCTTTTTTTTTTTTTTTTTTTTT
>NW_026590468.1:735388-770252 GCF_907164565.1 Psammomys obesus
CACACACACACACACACACACACACACACACACACACACACACGGCTGGGCCCCCCTCTTTTTTTTTTTTTTTTTTTTTGGCTGCCTATCTTCTTCCCCACCCCTTCTTAAGATTCTCAGAAGATTCTCCCCATCTGTGCATCCGACCGAGACAGGACTGTGCGTCATTGTCCCAATAAGCAAAAGGAGAACCAGTGGCCCAGAGAGGCCTATGGGCGCTAAACACCCAGCACTGCAGGGCGGAAATAAATGCCCAACAGCTGCTTGGCAGTTCAGCCTGTGCTCTCTGCTGCCTCCTAGAGGTTACAGGCTTCCGGAATAGGCTCATTTCTGACAGGAAGGCAGAGCCAACCCAGCACAGATGTAGAGGCAGACAGGAGGAAGCCCTGTCAGGAATGGGCTGGTGGAACAGGGTCTGTAGGTGCAGAGGGGTCGAGTAAAGTTCACAGGCTTTCAGAGGAGAGCTGGGTCAGGACCTTCAAGTCTGGTACTCCTGTACTCCTGCCCCTTCAGCATTCCAATTCTAGGCCTGGTGGCAACCTCGTCCAGCAGACCCCTGGCTCTCTCTATCTCAGGGATCCCCTTAATTGGAGGGGTTTGGGTTTTTGTTCTTTTCTTTTTGTTTTTCGAGACAAGGTTTCTCTGTGTAGCCTTGGCTGCCCTGGCCTCGATTTGTAGACCATGCGATCGGCCTGCCCCTGCCTCACTCAGTGCTGGGAGTATAGTGCACCACTGCACCCAGCTTCTCTTTCTGGAGTTTTAAAATCCTGGCTGTGAGAGGGAAGATGGAAAGCTCAGAACACATCATCAATGCAATCCACAGGCCTTTTCCCATTTGTATCTGGCTGAGATATCAGTGGACCAAGTGTTCCTGGGAACATCCCCAACTGGAGCCACTCCCTGTGAAGGCACCCCTGAGGGGAGAGAAGCAGTGGCTTCTCCCCGGTGTGGGAGGGCTTAGCCAAAGCCACAGGTTGGTACCCCATGTAAACACAGGGCACAGGGGCAGGCCTTAAGGCCAGTAATCCAAGCAGAGGAATATGGGTGGAGTAAAAACAAGGACATTAAAGAGACCTGCCTGCCTCAGTTTCCTCTGACCGCTAGGCTATTTGTGCACAAACAGGGTATAGGAGAGTCTCCCGAGAACCTCTTACAGAGCATGCTCCTGTATGTAAACCTGTGTCCCAGGACACAAACCTACCGTGTCCTAAGGACCGTTAACCAAACTGCTCTTGGAAGGCTGCTGTTCTTACATAAATGTTTGCCAATGTTTAAAAGCAGTGATCTGGAGAGATGGCTCAGTAGGTAAGAGACACAAGGACTTGAGTTCAGATCCCAGCACTCATGTAAAAGGACCACCGGGGCCTGTAACCCCAGCCTCAGAGATAGAAGGTTTTCCAAGCCTTCCTCCAAATTCAGTGAGAGACTCTTAGAGAAAGGTCTTCAGGTGGAAAATGATAGAGCAGGACACCTGATGTCCTCCTCCAACCTCCACATGAGTTCACACAAACATACATACCCTCACACAGACATTCATACACAACACACACAGGAAAAAAAACCTACAAAGCAAGTAACACCAAAGCTCAGGATACATGCCTTCATTACTGCTTCCTTGTCCCCAAAAATCTGAGTAACCTCTGGGGGAGCCTCCCATAGCATCATTCACCAAGAGCAGACAATAGAAGTTGATCTTCTAGCTTGAGCTTCCTGGAGTTTCCCCTCTTGAGGGCCCGTCTCTGTGGATACAGTACAGGTGATGCTGAGTTTGGGGTGCTCATTGATGGAGGCAGAGCCAAAACCACTCCAACGGTGTTGAGGACCATATGTGCAGACTGGAGGGTGGCTCCAGCTGGGGGTTTGCTTCTTTCTCAGGAAATTTACAGCTAGTTTCTCTGAGCGTTCCCAAGAAGGACTTACTAGCAAGAGTTTAAAGGGTTTAAAGGACCCGGCCTAGTGTCCTTACTGTAAAAGCAAATTTTATCCACCAGATTTAATTGTCCTGGAAGCTTCTACCCTCCATACAATCTAATGTAGGCCTAGAATGTTTTCAGTCTCTGAGCCTGATGAATAAGCTCACCCTTTCTAGCTCTTTCTGAACTCTGGCTGGCTGGTTCAACTCAGCTGTTCTGGCTCAAACTTCTCTCCAAACTGACTGATTCATACTGGCTTCTCTCACTTCTGACTAAATTGCTCTGTTTGGCTTCATACTAATTACTAATTTTGGCAATATGTTCTAATCTTCTGGCTCCTTCTCATTCTCTAGCTCATTCTGTCTTCACCTGTGTCTAGCTTGTTCTCTCTCTGCAATCTGTCTTTGTACAACTGTTCCAGTAAAATGTGCCCCCCCCCCGAGCTGCTCTCCTAAGTCCTCTTTTTCCTGTCTCTTCTAGTGAGAGTTGGGAATCTTTCTATCTCTGGCTTCTTCTGTCAAATCTTTCTCTGATTTGTCACTTTGTCTGCCCCTCAGTTAGACATCACTTTCAAAAACCAGTGCTTCCTTCTATAAACTAATATTACCTTCATTGTTTGGGATTAAAGGTGTGTATAAAAGGTGTCCATATTCCAGCCAGAGGGATTAAAAGTGTGTGGCATGTCTACATTCCAGCTGGATCACAGGTGTTTGTATGTGATCCCTTGCACAGCAGCCATGTTTCTGGATTAAAATTTCTCTACACCCTTTCTTGGTCCCTGTCCTCTACAGGTAGAGACTTGGACTCTTACAGGGCTACAGCAACAAATTGATTCCCTCCAAGGTTCTTGGGAAAGGTTCTTGAGGAGGCTGGATTTCTGAGTTCATACCCTGCATTTGGAGAAGGGTTGGGTACCTAAGGTATGGGGGCATCTCAGCCTTTGTCTTTTCCTTATATAGACAACAAAAGTGCCAAATACACAACACAACCAAGGCCTTTTCTTATGCTGGAAAATGGCCAATCCCTCATTCCTCCCAGGATTGAGCACTCCAGCTGTGTCTGTTGACCTGTTTTAATCTAGAGAAAAGTTTGCAGTCTTTACCCATGCCAGGCCTGACTGAGTTGTGCCATCTCCCCTGCTCTTCTAGTAAGCAGAAAAGCTTGTTGCCGTAGTAACCAGTCCATCCCCACTTTCCCATTGATCAGCTTTGGATTTGGGAGCTTAGATTATCCCCTAACTAACTTCCAAGAGTCTCATTTTCCTTTATGCTTCCTACTTAAGACTTTCCAAAGGAACCAAACTTTGTTCCCTGTGACTGCTAAATTAAAAACAAAAATAATAACCAGGTGTGGTAGTACATGCCTGCCATCTCAGCACTCAAAAGGCTGATCACCAGTTCAAGGCCACTCAAAAGGCTGATCACTAGTTCAAGGCCAGTCTGGATCTGTATTGGTATATTCCTAGTGGTGAGTATAGTAGACAGCATAGCTATCTTCCAAGGCCTGTCTGGGCTTCATAGCAAAACTATCTCAAAACACACACACACACACACCCACACACACACACACACACACACACACAAATCATGGGACTGAAAATATGATTCAATGATGGGGTGCTTGTCTACCATGTCTAAGGCCCTAAATTTCATCTCCAGCTCCACATAGATAAATAAATAAATATCAACCAAATGCATCAGAACAGAATGGCCAAATAGAGCAAGTAGCTACTGGACAAACTGATTTATTTGTACAACTACCCAAGCCCTTAAAAGTTAAAATATGTGTTAAGGCCTTTGTGTGTGGGTGCTATGAGTCTTTGCAGTCATGGGCACACTCTCTACGTACAGCCCCTTGCTAGAACACATACACAGGTACAGATCCATACAGAAAAAGTCACACGAGCAAATCCATATGTACACATATGCACATGACACTTAAAGGTATGCATGCATGCATACCCATGCACAGCATGTAGCAGGCAACTTGTGCATCTAGTTCACGGGCAGTGGGCCTCCTCTGGCAGTGGGACATTACTAAACCAACCCTCCAGGAGGAAGAGCCTTGGTCTGCACTGTTTGCCAGTTTCCTTGGTGTTATACTGCCACAGTAACTTATTTAAGGATTTAAACATTTGATGACCAGCTTGCAGAATTCCTGACTCCAGTGGACTGCTGTCTTCAGGACCCTGTGTGTTCCTGTTTCAAGCTCCTGTTGTAAGAATGACCCCATTGAGGAGGTCTAGTAAAAGACAGAAGGTCTTGAATTGGTGGTGGAGGAGGAGAGCCACTGATCCCAGGAAGCAACAGGAGGATCTTACAAGCCTTCAGAGGTTGCAAGGGACCCTGTCAGATCAGAGAAGGTAACAGCATCAAAGTTGATTGGACATCAGGCTGACAAATTACATTGTTGCTGTTTCTCCAGAAGGCTCTAGTTCCCTGTCACTGGAGTTTAACCAGAACACAGGTCAACTGGGACCCTGAAAGGGGCTCACATCCACTGTCTCCTACTGTCACCTTGGAAGCCTGCACTTGGGCTTTTCCCTAACCATCCCACATTGTGATAAAGGCTTGCATTTTTCTTGCTCTGACTTCTGAGCAAGGAGAATGTGTAGCCCTGACTGTCCTGGTACTCACTCTGTAGTCCAGGCTAGCCTCCACAGAGAGCCAGCTGCCTCTGCCTCATGAGTGCTGGGAGAAAGTAAAGGGTATACCTCACAGAATGCCTACTTCTTACTAGTGGAGTCCTGACTGCTGGAACCTTTCTCTCCTTCCTGAGTCCTGTGATTACAGGTGCCCACCACCAAGCCCAGCAAAAATTAATTAATTAATTAAATCCCAAACAACCTGTGGTTATGGGCCTGGTTCTCTATTTACCAGTTCCATGAATTCAGATTTATTCTTAATGTTGTTGGCTCTCAGCTTCCTATTTATAAAATGGGTATTTAAGAATAGGACCATGTGGGGTTGGAGAGATGGCTCAGAAGTTAAGAGCACTGGCTACTCTTCCAAAGGTCCTGAGTTCAATTCCTAGCAAATCATATGGTGGCTCACAACCATCTATAATGAGATCTGGTGCCCTCTTCTAGCCTGCAAGTATACATGCAGGCAAAACACTGTATACATAATAAATAAATAAATAAATATTTTTAAAAAAAGGCAGTCCCTCTTCCCATTACTATGTAACCCACTTGGACACTAAACTGCCATGGGTTACATCTGTGCAGGGGTTCTAGGTTATCTCCATGCATAGTACTTGGTTGGAGTATGAGTCTCTGGGAAGACCCATGTGTTCAAATTTCTGGTTCTGTTGCTCTCCTGGTGGAGTTTCTGTCCTCTCCAGGTCTTACTATTTCTCACTTCTTACATAAGATTCCATGCACACTGCCCAACAGTTGACCATAAGTCTCAGCATCTGCTTTGATAGTCTGCAGGGCAGAGCCTTTCAGAGGCCCTCTGTGGTGGGTTTCTAGCTTGTTTCCTGTTTTCTTCTTCTTCTGATGTCCTTCCTTTTTGCCTTTTGGGATGGGGATTGAGCATTTTAGTCAGGTCCTCTCTCTTGATTAGTTTCTTTAGATGTACACATTTTAGTAGGTTTATACTATATTACATGTCTATATGAGTGAGTATATACCATGTGTGTCTTTCTGCTTCTGGGACAGCTCACTCAGGATATTCCTTTCCAGGTCCCACCATTTACCTACAAATTTCACGATTTCCTTATTTTTCATTGCTGAGTAATATTCCATTGTGTAGATATACCACAATTTCTGCATCCATTGTTCAGTTGAGGGGCATCTGGGCTGTTTCCAGATTCTGGCTATTACAAATAAGGTTGCTACAAACATGGTTGAGCAAATGTCCTTATTGTGTATAATCTGATTGGCCTGCTCTTTGATCACCTCCCCCTGAGGGGGGAGCAGCCTTACCAGGCCACAGAAGATGACAATGCAGCCACTCCTGATGAGATCTGATAGACTAAGATCAGAAGGAAGGAGAGGAGGACTTCCCCTATCAGTGGACTTGGGGAGGGACATGCGTGAAGAAGGAGGTGGGAGGGTGGGATCGGGAGGGGAGAAGGGAGGAGCTTATGGGGGATACAAAGTGAATAATGTGTAATTAATAAAAATTAAAATTAAAAATTTAAAATATTTTTAAAAAGTAAGTAAGGATTCTAGGTTAAATAAGAGAAAGAAAGAAAGAAAGAAAGAAAGAAAGAAAGAAAGAAAGAAAGAAAGAAAGAGGACTAAGAGAGCAAGTACTAGGACAGCCAAGGATACACAGAGAAACCATGTCTCAAAATAAACAAACAAAAACCCCAAACATTAGGCCAGGCTGTGGTAGTGCACACCTTTAGCCCAGTGCTTGGCAGACAGAAGCAAGTGGCTCTCTGATTCAAGGCCAGCCTGATCCACAGAGTGACATGACAGCCATGGCTTTACAGAGAAACCCTGTCTCAGAAAAGCAACAAACAAACAAACAAACAAACAAGAGAATAGGACTAGACTAGGGCTGGAAAGATGGATCAGCAGTTGAGAGCTTGCTGCTCTTCCAGAAGACCTGAGTTCAGTTCCCAGCACCAATGTCAGGTAGCTCACAACCACTTGTAACTCCAAGGGATCTAACACCTCTGGTCTCTGAGGGTACCTACACACACACACACACACACACACACACACACACACACAGAGAGAGAGAGAGAGAGAGAGAGAGAGAGAGAGAGAGAGAACTTTTTTAAAAAGAATAGGACTTACCTTGCAATAGTAAGAATGAAATGGATTGACATATATTTTATTCGTGTGTGTGCATATACATAAAACACACACATACTTATATTACTAAAACAGGACAAGGCATGACACAACACCAGCTGTCATTACAGTTACTCTTATACAAATCAGTTCCAGGGCCTTTCTCTTCCACCCCTGTGGATACTATGTTGATGGGTTTTTTTTGTTTGTTTGTTTTGTTTTTTTGTCAACCTGAAACAAGCTAGAGACATCTGGGAAAGGAAATTTCAACTGAGAAAATGCCCCCCATTTGGCCTCTAGGCAAATCTGTCATTTTCCTTTTTTTAATTAAATATTTATTTTGTATATTAATTACAGTTTATTCACTTTGTATCTCAGCTGTAGCCCCCTCTCTCATCCCCTCCCAAGCCCACCCTCTCTCCCTCATCTCCTCCTTGCACCTCTCTAAGTCCACTGATAGGGGAGGTCCTTCTCCCCTTCCATTGACCCTAGTCTATCAGGTCTCATCAGGAGGTCATTTTCTTGATTGATGGTTGATGTGGGAGGGTGTCACTGTGGGTGGTATCCACCGTGGGCAGTAGTCCTTTTTGCTGTAAGAAAGCAGGCTGAGCAAGCCATGGGGAGCAAGCCAGTAAGCAGCACTCTTCTGTGGCCTCTGCTTCAGTTCCTGCCTCCGGATTTGTGCTGATATGACTTCCTTCCATGATGGTCTGTGCCTGGTCTATGCCTGGGGGATATAAGCCAATCAAACCCTTTTTTCCTTCTCAGTGTGCTTTTGGTCCAAATGTTCTATCACAGGTATAGAGAGCAACCTAGAGCACATATCAAAATTCCAGAGGCTCAAGTCCCTTATGTGAAATGGTACAATGTTTGCGTATAGCCCACAAACATCCCCCCAAATGCTTTAAATCATCTCTACACTATTTATAACACATGAGCCAATGTAGATGCTAGGTAAATAGTTGTTCTGTATTGTTTAGGGAGCAATGTAAGGAAATTAAGATTGTGTTTGTTCAGTACAGACGTAGTTGGTTTGTGTTTTTGTTTTTTTTCCCCCAAGCATTTTCCACCCATCATTGGTTGAATCTGCAGATTTGGACCTTGTAGATTCAGAAGACTGGCTATATAATTATCATTATTCAGTGGTCCAATCAATGTCATACACTGTATGAAACAAATTTGAGGGTTTAATTTAATCCTTGTAACAATGTCAAGCAGTCAGTGCTATTACCAAATCTCTTCCACAGACAGTCAGAAGCTCAGAAAAGGTTGAATGATTTGCCTAGGGTCCCCGGAGGCTGCACAGCAGGGTCAAACCTTCAGTTGTTCCAGAAAGCACTTAAGTCACAGTGGTGACACAATAGCCATTTATTTTACTTTTTTTTAAGACTGGGTCTTATGCATCCCCCACTGGCCTTGAACCCACCGTGTAGCCAAGAATGATCCTGTACTTCTGATTCTCCTGCCTCCAGGCTCTGGGCACTGACTCTAGGGCTTGATGTTTGCTAAGTATTTTACCAGCTGGGCTACATGAGCAGCCCTGTTAAGAGCCTTCTTAGTGTTCAAATCCACAGAAACTGAGCCCACAGAGGCCCCGCAACCTCTGACACCTGCAAAATATGTCAAGGAGTGGCTACACAGCAATGTGTGGGGTCAGAATGGGTGGTGGAACAGCCTAATTTTGAAAACTCATGTAGCTTATCTGTGCCTCATCCAGGAAAACTGTAAAGGACCTTTGCTCCTTGGTGACCCAGACATGGAGTTGTTTGTCATGGGAACCTGTTGCTGCCAGCAGGGACTCTATTCAGCTACACACAGAAGATCCAAGCATGAAGGCCTAGAGGATTCCTGAAGATCTGCTGACCTTCCATCTACATGGAAGGCCAAAGAGGCAAGGTTCTGATGTCAGCCTCAACAATGGGATGGGTGCACTCACCATCAAGAAGTGAAGAAGAGCAAGCAACTCTGCTTTCACCAAGGACCTTTGGCTATATCTGAGCCACTGGCAGGGGTGCTGTCTTCTCTAGGGGAGGGTCTCCACTCCTTCGTCAATCCTTCCTGGAAATGTCCTCACAGAGCCCCACTGAAGGCTGCCTCTTAGTTGATTTTAGATCCAGTCTAGTTGACAATCAAGATCCCCGCCCCCCCCCCCCATCTCAACCTGAGAGCTGCAGGGTAAGGTGATGAGCAGAAAGTTCCAGAGCCAGGTATTTCAGCTCTTCACCAGCTGCTGCCTTCCCCACAGCCAATGATTGGGAGTTAACCTTCTAAAGCCATCAAGGGCCAGAGGGCACCTCTTGGCCT
This sequence comes from Psammomys obesus, assembly GCF_907164565.1. Lineage (NCBI taxonomy): Eukaryota > Metazoa > Chordata > Mammalia > Rodentia > Muridae > Psammomys > Psammomys obesus. The sequence continues at coordinate 744,356 of NW_026590468.1, forward strand.
TGCTGCAGCAGGCCTTTGGCTTCGATAAACAGCCTAGAAATACTGAGCAGCTGTGGGGTTCCACCTTCAGTCAGAGCTTTTCGGGCTGCTTATGTTCTGGAGCAGAATTCTTGATCCATTTTATAATTTTAAGAAAGAAGAGCACGTGTGCACCAATAGGGTATAAAATGTGCTGCCATGTGCCACATTCACAAGTGAACACACACGTGCATTCACTAGACATGCCACACGCCTATGCTGTCCATGTCACACACCACATAAATGTACTCAGGTGGGGCAACAGTCAGGGAGGCTCTCAACACCATCACCAAGAGGGAGTGCCTGCACCTTTCGGACTCCACCCTGACCCCCTGACCCCACCACCACCCAGAGTAATTCTCACTTTAGCCTGCTCCCTGTGGGATTTTATGAACCCTAATCTCATTTCTCCATCTCCCTCCTTCCAGTTATATCTCCACCCTGTCTCATCTGACCCTGATCTGCTCTCCCCATGCCTATAACCCACCCTGACTTCACACAATACATCTTCACTCTGATTTGCCCTCAGCCAGCTCTAACCACTGCTGGGATCTTACTCTGTACCTGCTTAGGGTATGTTTTCCACAGGTCTTAGAAGTGAACTAACTGATTTAGGGGATCATGATAGAAACTAATTCTACTATGTGTTCTTTCTTCATCACATTTTCTCAGCTGTCTTAAGTTGCTTAGGAAAATAAACAGGATAGACATATATATTTATCTATATCAATAATTTGAACACCCCTGCATACCCTCCCAACCCACAGTGATACTTCCTTGTGGATAAGCAGAACTTGTCCTTGTTTTCTCAGGCTCGAGTGCTAGGGAGCCTGGTGGCCATTATAGTAGTTCAGGGAACAAATGCAGAACTGGGTCAGGGGAAGCAGAATGGCCAGACTCAAAGCTGTGCCAGTCCAAGGTACTTCTGTCCTACTCTCTGAATGAGGGTTGGGGGGTGACTTTCTCAGGTGGCCAAAGGCCTTGAGGAGTGACCCTGCAGAACAAGCAGGGGGCACTACAGGCCTGGAGAGTACTCCAGGCAAGGAGTGGTTCCTGCAGAGTCTGCCTGACAGTCATGGTCTTAGAGCATCCAAGCACTGGAAAATCAATACCGCTTTCTACTTCTAGTGCTCAAGAAACTCCTTCACTAAGAAGGCTCAAACTTTCTCTCTGCTGCTAGGAACCAGAAGATTACAGGCCAAGCCAATGGACTCTGCTCTAGCTTGTGTGGGCCTGGAGGTCCCTTGACATGGGGCTCTGTGTCCTGTGGTCTGTCTCACACTGCCTCTAACCTGGGGCACCCCCAGGTCTACCATCCTGTTTTTGGGCGGATGCACCCACATCCTCAAGAGAGTGAACCGCACAGCCATTTTTGTCATTTTAACCCTTAGGATAAAACCCTCCCCTAATGTTTCCAACTCTTTCTTGACCTTAACAAACCCTGTATCTTCATTTCTTTTTATTAAAACAATACATATGTATTATGCGAAGCTTGGCAACTGTGGACATTAAGAGAAATCATGACATTCAGGAGTCATTAATAAAGAAGAAAATGTGCACATGTCTGCATGCGTGTGTGCTCAGTGAGGACTTGCACACATACGTGCCCTGTGGAGGCTCTAATCTAAGCTGAAACCTCATCTTCTCTGAGAAGGAAGGGGACTCCATGCTCCCAGTTGACTTTTGTTTTGTGCCCTTGGTTTCTTCCTTCTGTAGTGGTTATCCTGCTCGCGAACCATCAGACTCTGTGTCATCTGCATTTGGGGCTCCAGTATTGCATGATTTCAGAGAGCACTAGACACCCCACAGTCCTCATGCACTGGATCCATGTCTCAGATTTGCGGAGTGTGCAACCCCTGTGACCCAACACAGAAAGCCCTCTTTCATTAAAGTCTAAACTCTACTAAGTACTAGGAGTGGATTCAGTGTTCAGAACAGTGCCCAAAATACCCAGTGTTTGTTGAATAAATGCAGGAACTGCCTGCAGATACAGCTTCTCAGAGCCATCCAGCTCCTCTCCTGGCTTCAGCTCAGCCAAGAACCAGGAAAGAAACAAAATGCTTTGAATGAAATTAATGGCCCAAGCCTTACTTGCAGGGCTTTTCCAGTGCTTTCAGCTGAAGTCTACTGCCTCTTCTGTCACATATAAGTCCCAATGTTGCTTTCCGGTCCTCATTCTCCAGAGCTGACTTCCTGGTCTCTAAGCCCACGGGATCAAGAAGAACATAGGGGAGTGAGGACATTAGGAGCAGAAGCCCTGACAGCTGTGGCCTGGGGCCCAGTATATATCTAAAAATAAAAAAGAAACCGTGTAGGTGTCTACCTGCAGAACTCAAAAACCCAGCCCTGGGCCATTTCTCTGAACACATGTATAACCCTTGTATAGGCTAGTTTTATGTCAACTGGACATATGCTAAAGTTATCTGAGAAGTGGGAAGCTCAATTAAGAAAATGCCTCCATAAGATCAGGCTGTAGGCAAGCCTGCAGGTAATTTTACTAGTTAGTGATGACCATGAGAGGGCCCAGCCCATTGTGGGTGATGCCATCCCGGGGCTGGTAGTCCTGGGTTCTATAAAAAAGCAGACTCGGCAAGCCAAAGTGAGTAAGTCAGTAAGCAGCACCCTTCACTGGTCTCTGCACCAGCTCCTGCCTCCAACTTCCTGCCCTGCTTGAGTTCCTGTCCCAACTTCCTTTGATGATCATCGTGATGGGGAAATGTAGAGCCAAATAAACCCTTCCCCCCCCCAAGTTACTTTCAGCCCAGCAATAGCAACCCTAACTTAGAACAGTCCTATTGACATGATGGCCTCAAACGTAAGTGCATGTCACTTCGTGACCTTACCCAGCACATGATGATTAGGTCCTGGCTAGAGTGCTGTTTTAGGAAAGTCTGTGGTCTTCCTTTTTAGTCTAAATCCTCCAGGCGGCCCTCACTATAGCTATTCTACAGCCTCGGGCCTAGGAACTCACTAAGCTACTGTGGAAGCAGGAGAGCCTGCCTGTGATGCCTCTTCTGACTAAGGATGGATCTCAAAGCACACCTGTGCACCTGGCTCTCACCACCCTGCTCCTTGCATCCATTTTCTTTCAGCCCTTTCTGCCCACCCTGGCTCTCCACTAGGGCGGATTCTGTTGCCCCCAGAGCACACCAGCTTCTGCAACAATGATTAATAGGCCCTAGCAGTTTAAGAATGCTTATTTGCACACAGTTATGAAGTGTCACGATATGTCTCCAATGCAAGCGGGTTCCATTAGAAGCGAAACAGCAGAGAGGGACGCGCAGGCAATATTTCCTTAAAAGTTCATCGTAGGCAATGGGGTAGTGTGCGAAGCTAAACAAATCCAGGCAATAATGGAAATGTAGCATGAAATTACTTCTGTAAACAACAACCATTCATTATTTGAACATTTTTCATAAGCCAGCAGGCAGGGAGAGGGGTGGCAGTGGGAGGGGGCGGCTGCTGAGGCCAGGCCCAGGCACCCACCAAAGTCTTCAGGCTGAGCTTTCATAGGGATGCCGGTACCCATCTATCTTCAGAAAATGCCCAGGCTCTGCTCCATCCTGCCCAGCCTGCTGTCAGGTTCCCTTTCTTCATTACGCAGGATCTGCACAGGCAAAGGGAATGCATGATTTAAGGAGGAAAGAGAGACCCACTACTTAATGTTGATTTGGCGGAGTGTATAACCCCGGAGAGAAATGTAAATAGCAGCTCGCAATAACATGACAGCCCACTAATCATATTTACAAACGATATTAAATCTGTCCACACGCAGGCCTGCCTGCGGATTGGCCCGGCCATAATTGTCATTGTAACCAGCGCCGGCTTATGGGAGGATTTAACTGCAGTGATATAAGGTGAGTCGCGGGCTTATTATGACTTTATTATTACTCGGTTTATGTTTATTAAAACAATTTGTCATGCAGAGCAGGAATGGAGGAATGGGGGGCATTAAATCGTGCCATACTCAACCTGGAGAGATGGCTCCTGGGATGAATGGCAGCAGGCTTAGTCCTCTCCTTGGTCTCTTCTGGAGCTGGGGACCTGGCCTGGCCTGGCATGGAAGGCCCCTCCCACCAGAACCTCAGAACACAGTTAGCTCAGAGAGTGTTTTGTTGTTGTTGTTGTTGTTGTCCTGTCTTTCAAGAAGGTGATTTGGGACAACCTTAGGAAGAAAGAGGCCCTGAGTTACCGTGAGGTTGTTTTTAGGGCTGGCCATCAGGGACACACTAGGGGCTAGGGGCTCCCCTTGCTGGCCAGGAAAGGAGGCGGGCTTGAGAGGGTTCCACCAAGGAGGCTCAGCACAAAAGGTCTTGGAAGAAGTTTAATAAAAGCCATTTTATTTTCTCTGGGGGGCCTTATTGGTTATTATCAAATTTATTTCATCCCCAATCTTTGTTCTTTGGCAAGGCAGTGCAAAGGGGGCTGAAGCTGGCTGGGCTTAAGAGAAACATGTCCTCATGCCCAGTAAATAATACTCCCTTTGCCCCAATCCAATTACCCAAGGCACAGAGGTGGGAGGCGGGAGGCCTAGGCGGGAGGCCTAGGCAGGAGGCCTAGGCTGCAGCTCCCCACACAAACAAGTCTGAAGCCTCTGACATAAAAGTCACAGGTACCTGCTGTGCACAACAGCCCCAAGAAAGAGCATGCACGTCAGAGGATGGAGAGTCAGGGCACCAACCCTGGGTCCTCAGAACTGGGTCAGTGCGTGCCACAAAAAAAAAAAAAAAAAGTCAGGAAGCCACTTATGTGTCAGACTGTCTTAGAGCAGGAAGAGCAGAACATCGCTGACAAAGCCAGTCAGGATCCAGATAGCTGCTGCTTGGGTGCAAACCATTGCCTCTCTTCAAGGATTCCAGTCACCCTTACATTATCTCCATGTGTGTTAAGGTTAGAGAAAGATGCTTCTTCCTATTGGCAGGGCCTGTGACTGACAAGTAGGACCAAGTCCTGATTGCTGCCCTCATTAACAACCTTTAGTCCTTGTGAAGAGAATAACCCGTGCAACTATACAGGGAGACCCTACCCCCTGCCAGCAGCTTCATGGCCTGAAATGCCATTATTTCAGTGATATACTGCCTGAACAAAGTCTCCAAAGCCATTAATGTCCTGACCAATGAAGTAGGAAGTCTCTAGAGAAGATGGTGGGGGGTGAGAAAGGATGATTTCCTATCACCAGCCAGTAGAATGCATTTGTCAGGTCTCGGGCCTCATGGTGGGTGAGCTCGGGAACAGACTGTGTGGCTCCCTTCTGGGCCCTAGAGCGTTGCGAGTATGGAGCACGATGCTAGGTGCTCACAGCAAGAGGTACCTGAGGCCATGATACCAGCTTTCAGCTTCCTCTGCCCACTGGCAAAGGGACCTGGTTCCAAGTGGCTGCCTCAGGTGTACAGGATGTCTCTGGGAAGGCCCATTCATCCCCACATTCCTGCCAAGCCTAACGGCCGGTCTGGCCTTCGGTCCTGAAGGTGACCTTCTGGGCACCCTTCTGGAAGAGGGGCTTCTGTCCTCTGCTCACATGCCTCTTGTGGGCAGTGCCAACGCCCTGCTGTTGGAAACCTTTCCTGGGCAGGATAACCCTACCTCCAGGGTGGGGCTCAGAAAAAGAGGCTTGTCTTTTGTATTCCATCCTTCTCAGCTGTTCTCCATAGCTCCCCAACAAAAGACTTCTCGGTCCTTCCCTGCATTAGGCCCACTTTTGGGGGTTCTGGGTCCTCTAGGATTCTCTATAGCATGTGGGTCCCTTCTAATGGATAGTACCCAGGTTTCCTCTCTCTTGTGAATGTAGCCCAGATGGAGATGGCATCGGGTCTCCACTCCAAGGCCTGGCTGTAGACAGCTGAGGAGATGCCGGCTATTTGTGAGCCAGCTCTCCAAGCCTGTGGATGCCTATGGGCCTTGGGTTCTCTTTGTCTCACTTAAGACAGGAGTCACCGAGCAGTGACTCACAGGAGAAACAATAAGCTTTTATTGAGGCTGCCCTTCTCCTCAACCGTTCAACCTGCTGGCCAGCAGTAGAGCCATGCTGGCAAATTAAAAGTCTCTAAGCTTTCTTTATGTCTCCTTGGATACTTGGGGAGCTTTAATGTAGGGCTGGCTAGCCTAGCTTAGTGACATGCCACAGTGAGGCTGGGGCCACAGTCACAGGGCAGAAAGGATCTGAGCTAGGTGCAATGTGGGTAGACATAGGTCTGGATAGGGCCTGCTGTTGCTGGTTCTGGGGACCCCAGGGACTTGGGACGCCTTCTGCAGTACTTGGCTCTGTGGGAGTTTGGGACTCTGCTCACTAACAGTCTCTATACCTAGGTGGCAGGCACAAGTCCTCCCTGGCCCCAGCCCTGCAGAGTCCTGAGGTGGACACATCCCCACAAGAGGGTTGTGGGAAGGAAGGTGTGGCTCTGCCAAGGTGAATGTCACCTGCTCACAGCTTCCCCTAGACCCTTCTTTAGCTTATGAGCTCTCTCGGCAGGCTAGTATGGGTGGGCAAAGGCAGAGAGACTGGACTTGTCTAGTTAACAGCTGTACTCTCAACTTCATTAGCAGCACTGCTCGCTCCCCAGGAAGTATCTCATCCACTGAGCCTTCCAGAGCTTGGCCAGCCCATACTCCGGCAAGTGCTAATCATTGGGTACCAAGGGGAGCCCTGCCAGGCCATCAGATGCTACCTTATAGCCACTCCACATCCAAAAGCTGTCAGGCTTTGCAGGCTCGGGATGCCTTTTTGGACAGTAACTGAGGGTGGGGAGGAGCACTTAGGAGCCTCTAAGGGGTGGAAGGCCTTGTAGACTGAGCTGCTGGTGGTTGTAATACATCATCAGGATATATGATGTGAGCACTTCACAGAGTAGAAACCATGCCTGACTAGCCTCTGAACTCTCCTTGGCTCCTCCTAAAGGTTTGGCTTTAGACACTGGCAATGTGTTAATCATCCCTTTCCCCAGCAATGTTCAAGAGACCCCACAGTTCTGCAGAAGCAAAAACAAGCAAAACAAAATCAAACCAACCAACCAACCAACCAACCAACCAACCAACCAACCAACCAACCAACCAAAGAAAACCTCTTAACTGGGGTATTCACCAATACCCCAGTTATAATAACCTTTTGGTGCTCACTCACAGCTCTACTTCCTCAGGAGATTGGGGTGGCCTCTGTCTTACTTGAAAGTGGACCCAGGACTGGGGTGCCAAGAATGAGGGCAGGTATGCGGCCCTGAAAGGTTCTAGGGTATGAGGTTTGATGAAGAGGTAGTCAGAGGGGAGTGGGCTGTCCTTGGCTGGTCAGAGTGGGATTGGAAGGGTGTGCTGCTGGAATAAAGGTCCAAGGTTGAGGTGCTTGCTGGACCCTGGCCTGGAGTCTAAGTCAGAGGTAGTGGGAAGTGGATGAGGAGCCTGCCCACTGTAATATTCTGTCTCCGGCTGTTATCTGTCTGGATTTCCAGGCTTTTCCTGGGGATGGGGGGAAGAGCCCCTTCCATTTGTCACTCTATCTGATAGTCTGCTAGGTTAGGTTTTGGCAATTTCTTGCTCCGTTTCTTTAATCCCTGATTCTTTTCAAGCGCAGAAAGCAGAGGAAAAAGCAGAAGGCCTAAGGTGGGAGGTTGGGAGTAGAGATGGGGGCAGGTATTTTAAAAAGATGGAGGAAGCAGCCTTGTCTGAAGCTTCAAGCTTGATGTATTATGGGGACAACCAGGGCTCTAGGAAATGCAGATGGGCCCTCTGAAGCCCATGGCCAGGGCAGTGTCTCCTCATCCACGTCTCTAGGATGTCTGACATTAGGGTGAATGGACTGAATAGCTATAAGGCTGGGCAGCAGCCATTTTTATGAGCTAAGAACCAATTTCTGGAAAGGGGGAGGGGGTAATTGCACTCAGAGCAAAAGTCAGGCTTGCAGAGAAAAGATATTTAGGATTCCCTCAGTTCAGCAAGCTTCCACATACAAGCTGAGGCAGGATGGAAGAACATTCCAGAGCTAGATAGAGGTGAGGCAAGTGTGGAAGTGGAAAGGCCTCAAAATGGCACCTTCCCCCTGGCATCTTGAGACTAAGGAAGAAAAAGGTTGGGGCACAGCTGGCCAGTGGCCCTTCCTGGCCTTAGGCCTTACCTTCTTCTTGTAAGGATGAGGTGGTCTGGAAGGGATAGTGGCACTTGGGCCAGTATGGGAAACGGAGCCCATTTGAAGCCTGTCTTCTTAGAGGAACTTTCTATAGAGAAGCTCAAATCATGGCAGTAATTAGGCCACTTATTCTGCAAAAGTCCAAATTAAATGGAAAATTTGGTGCTAATGAAAATGTTCCATTTTCTTCTTTTATTAAATCTCACTCTGTGCCTTGCAAGAGTTAGGGAATAGCCAGCCCCTGATGGCTTCCTCACAGCCAGTTCATATCCTCTGATTGTAGAGTTGCTGAGACAGAACACACGCTCAGGGCCCTCGGTTACTGGCTCAATTGAAAAATGTCCTTCATAAGGCAGCTGCATTAACCCACCCCAGCCACCCACTGCTCCCCCCACATCTCATCTCTTCCAGCCTCCCTATCCTGACACTGTCCTCCACATATGCCCCTGGAGTCCAGACTCTGTGGGGGAAAAGGCAGACACCCTATAAAACAGGGCTTCTGTTCTACCCCTTCTTCAATGAAACCACAGCTCTACCAGATCAGGGTGTTGTTTCCTGGTGACAGACATGGGAAGACTGAAGACCCCAGGAATCATATTATACCTCATACTAGGACAATGTCCTTATCAATGAAGTTCTGAAGTAGCTAACAGACCCATTATGGCTGTCTGAAGTTTGGTTTCTCTGTAAACTGAGGAGGCTCCTACCTGCCTCCTTGAGTGTTAGTGGAGAGGCAGTCTTGCAGATACGGGTCTCTCACTGAAGTGTGATCTCTGGAGGTAGTGTCTAATGTGTAGGTTCTAACATTCCAGCCTCAGGATGTTGTCTGGAAATCTGGAAGAGAATACCTCAGGAAATTCCACCATGCTGCTGTAGGTGTCAGGGAAGAAGCCACCTAGCTAGCCTAGCCAATAAGATGCCTGGGCATTGGAAATAGAAACATGGATATTGGATATGACCAGTTCATGGTGTGTGTGTGGGTAAAAAATCATTCCACATATGCAGACAAAAAGATATAAACAGATGCAAAAATATTGCTAACTGCTGTTATTTAGAAGGAATGCCAAAGGCTGTATGTTAAACCAGTTCTCTGACACTATGGAGTAGTGATGAAACTTTTAAGAGGTGGGGCCTAGTGGAAGGAAGCTAGATCATTAAAAGTGTACCCTTAAGTGAATTTTAGGATATTGGCATACACACACACATACGCATGCATGTACACACACACTTAGCCCTAGACTTCTTCAGAAGCCCTGCTTGACAGACTTCAGTGGGTCTGTCAAGACTATGGCAATAAGGTCCCAAGACACTTCAGCTTGACACGTATGTCACACCTCACACCTACATTTTATTTCAATTCTCCATTTGTCTACCCATTAAGAGTCATTAGTAATCTAGTGTGCATCTAACATTAGGCTAGATGTCTGAGGCTCTGGAATGGTAGTGCTTTCCAGTCTTAGAATGGGGATATAGATGTTAGCTTTGTTAAATTTTGTATGTTAGGTGTACAGCATTTTACATCTGCAGGCTCTGTATTCACGGTTTCAGCCATACCTTGCTCATTATTTTGATTTTATAATCATCAACGCTGAGAACTCCACTTTACTTAAATACATACTACAAAATGGCAGAAATGTGTTTAGGACCATTTTAGACATTGTTAGGAATTCTGTCCTAATTTCAAGCTAAAAGTTTAACAATTTTTTAAAAGTGAAAATCAACTGAGCAATTCAAATGGCAATTTAAAAAAAAATCAAACATTCTAACACAATTCCAAAGATACATGAATTTAGTACTTACATGCTGAGGAATGATGGTAGGGAAACTATTAAAAGGTTTTGTTTTTAATGATCAAACCACTGTGCTTCTGTAAGAGCAGACAACTTGGTATGCACAGCAAAAACTGTCTTGCATCTGAGCCAAGGTGTTATGGGGTGCAATGGCATATGATCTCGAAGAACTCAAGGGTGTGTTCAGAGCCAGGGCTGTGGTGAAGTTTTCCTGTACAACACAGGTGAGAACTGCCAGAAACACTTTGTTTTGTTTTAAATAATTTTGGGTCATTCTACATTGAGAAACCTTTTGCTTTTGCCAATTTTTTTTTTCATGATTCCATGGGATCTCAAGCCAATATCAGAAGCTAGGCCCTAAAAAATGTAACATTAAACCTATTTATGTAGCATTTACATTGCATTAGATAGTATGCATACTCTAGAAGAGCTTTAAAGTATACAGTAAGATGTGCATTAACTCTATGCAAATGCATACGAGCCTGTTTTAGACAAGGGGTTGAGTATCTGAGGGCAGTTTGGAATCAGTCGCTCTGAGATATCAGGGGATGACCATATATGCTTTGATCTACATAGTATGCTTTACTAAAAAAGGGGCAAAAGTGCAACCAAAAAAAGAGAAGGGCTTTTTTTAAATCTAATTTTTGCGTTGTTTTGTAATTTTATTAAATTATAATTTTATAAAATCAGAGTCACAGAATGTGTCATTAATTACAGCAAAATTTTAGTATCTGTTTAGACTTCCTTTGTGGGCCATTATACAGCCTATTTAAAAGATGTTCCATGTGTACTTACAAAGAAAGTGTACGGCCTTACATATGTACATTAAACTCATGATGATTGTGCGGTTCAATCAAGGATACTCAACTCCACAGATTTCTGCTAAATTTTTGTTGTCTGCCTTTGTTACTAAAAGAGGAATGTTAAAACTCCTCTTCAAATTTCTCCTGCAATTCCTGACATTTTTTCTTTGTGTGTTTTCTTTAGTGTACTCTGTTATTTTCCTCATAATTCTGTCATCTTTAAAGCTGTGTGCCCTCAACAGTCAGGTTCAGTGTTACCACAGGTTGCTATTGAATTGTGCATCAGGTCACAATACTCATCTTCTTTAAACATTGTTTTTTTTAACTTAAAAATCTTTTTTTTTTTTGCCTGCTATTAATGTTACCATGTCTCATTTCTTTGGGTGAGTACTTACATTTTTCTATCCTTTAATCTTCAAGCTTTCTGTATAATTATATTTTAGTTATTATACCTCTTATAAAGAAGTTATAACTGGATTCTTAAAATCATGTCTGAGAATGTCTCAGAACAAGGGGCTTTAATCCATTTAAATTTATTGGGGAGACTGATAAACCTTGACTTTTTATACAATATTTTAAAAATTTGCCACCTATTTTACTTGGCTACTTCTCTTTTTCCACATTCAGCTGGGTTTATTGAGGTGGGTTTTAAAAAAAATACTCTTTTATGTATTGGTTTGGATGTCATATGTTTTATTAAAGTCTAGGTGTAATCAATAATTTTACCCATCTCCTAAAATACAAATATCTCTAAGTGTTTTTGTTTTGTTTTACCTCCAACATCTTCTACCTTTTGCCATGGTTATGAAAAATTTTAGTTCCATTGTCTTCCAGCTCTTTTGCAAACTTACTTTTGAATTCTGGAGCCAGTGGTTATTTTGAGTAACTAGATCTGCTTTCTAATTTATTGGCTTATTATCCCTTCCTTTCAGTTTCAGTTTCCTTCTTATTAATTTAATATACCCTTAGCTATTAGTTCAGAGAGAGCTGCGAATGGTAAACAAATGCTCTGAGTTTTGGAGATATGTTTGTTTGGTCTTACTCTGAAAGAATTATAAATCATTCATTGTTTTCCTTTAGTGCTTTGTGGATAATCTTCCATTGTCTTTTGGAATCATTTTCCTGCTGAAAAGTCTGCAGTCAGTTTGATTGTTGTCTTTCTTTCTTTCTTTTTTTCTTTCTTTCTTTAAGTTATTTTGTGCACTAGTTGCCTTTCTCTTTGATATTCTGAAGCTTCCTCATAGGTGTGGGTTTATTTACCTACCTCAGGATTTAAGAGGGTTGATGAATTTGAGGACTTTGCTCTTTCTTCAATTCTGGAAAATTCTTAGGCATATTCTTTTCCTTTTCCATTTTTTCCTCTCTTTGCTTCTAGAACCAACTCAGGAATACTTGAACCATCTTATTTCTGCTGATTCTCACTGCTGGTGCCATGTTTCTTTGTGCGGTTTGTAACATAGGGTGGAACTCAATTTTAGCAGGATTGAGTGCCTGTTGGAGTCTTGTGTGCTGTAACTATCAAAACATTCCTTTAGATGTTAATGACTGCTGTGTCTGGGTCCCTTGGACCCGTTTTTACTCCCCCATCTTGTAGATTCTGTGCCACACGTAGAATACACATTTGGACTTCATGGCTACTTCAGCCCACTCCTAAGCCTTCGGTTTTTTATGTACTCTTTCTCACTCCGTGAATCGCTTTATTGATGGTCTCTCAGCTTATAAATATAACTTTTCTGGTTCAGTTTTCATATAGATGCCAGCCTTCAATGGTCCCAGTTATACACAAGTGGCCAAGTTCTAGCTCTGCTCTGTGCTTAGGCAGAGAGCTCAGTCTCCTTCTCCCCCCGCGGTGTTAAAGCCATCAACCTATGGAATTGTGTTTGTATTTGTATCCTGCATTTACCACCACCCAGCAACATATGCCCTCTGCTCTTGGTACCAGGGATGTCTTTCTCATTTCTTTTCTCCTTCAACATGGAATTGTCTTGAACATACACATCCAACTAATTATTTTTGCTGCAATCAAAGAAGTAGTTTCTTTAAGATTAGTTGGATTTTTAAAAGTGTGTGAGGTATAAGTTTCTTTATAACTTTTATAAAGCAATTCATAACTGTATTAACTAATGTGTTTAACCAGCTTCACATGGTTCTCCACATTTTCTCACATCCCATTTGCTTTTCTTTCATGTCCACCTTTACTCTTTTTTTATGAGACACTGTCATTGTATTAAGAATGATGGAGCCATCTTAGCCTAGTCTTTGTGAGTCTATACAGATCTTCACTATAGTTAATAAACTAACAGGCGTGAGACCCAGCTCTCTTACTTTGCCTCAACACTTGAAGATATTATTTCACATTATTCTGGCATCAATTGTTGAAAAAGATTCTGTTATTGGTATAGTTTATATTTTCGCTGAGCTCTGACTCTTCTTTGTAATAGCTTTTTGAATAATCTTTTCAAATGATTTTGATGTTCTGAAGTGATATGACTATGTTTCTAGAAGAGATTTCTGTTTTTATTTCTCTAACCAGATACATTTTCACATAAGAAAACTCAAGTCCTTCTTAAATTTTAACACTTCCATTTTTTTCACATTTTTTAAATTTTTTATTTAACTTTTATTAATTACACTTTATTCATTTTGTATCCCCCCATAAGCCCCTCCCTCCTCCCCTCCCGATCCCACCCTCCCTCCCCTTTCTGCATGCATGTCACTCCCCAAGTCCACTGATAGGGGAGGTCTTCCTCTCCTTTCTGATCTTAGTCTATCAGTTCTCATCAAAAGTGGCTGCATTGTCCTCTACCGTGGCCTGGTAAGGCTGCTCCCCCATCAGGGGGAGGTGATCAAAGAGCAGGCCAATCAGATTATGTCAGAGGCAGTCACTCTTTCCATTACTATGTAACCCACTTGGACACTGAACTGCCATGGGCTACATCTGTGCAGGGGTTCTGGGTTATCTCCACGAATAGTCATTGGTTGGAGTATGAGTCTCTGGGAAGTTCCCTGTGTTCAAATTATCTTGTTCTGTTGCTCTGCTTGTGGAGTTCCCATCCCCTCCAGCTCTTACTATTTCCCACTTCTTACATAAAATTCCGTTCACTCTGCCCTTCAGTTGTCCATCAGGCTCAGCATCTGCTTTGACAGTCTATACTGCAGAGGCTTTCAGAGGCCCTCTGTGGCAGGTTCCAAGGTTGTTTTCTGTTTTCTTCTGGCTTTCAGAGGCCCTCTGTAGCAGGTTCCGAGGTTGTTTCCTATTTTCTTTTTCTTCTGATGTCCATCCTCTTTGCCTTTCAGGATGGGGATTGAACATTTTAGTTAGGGTCCTCTCTTTTGCTTAGTTTGTTTAGATGTACAGATTTTAGTGGGTTTATTCTATGTTGTATGTTTATATGAGTGAGTATATACCATGCGTGTCTTTTTGCTTCTGGGACAACTCACTCAGGATGATCCTTTCCAGGTCCCACCATTTACCTGCAAATTTCAAGGACTCATATCCAATATATATAAAGAACTAAACAAGCTGAAAAGCAACAAACCAAGTAATCCACTTAAAAAATGGGGAACAGAGCTAAAGAGAGAATTCTCTGTAGAGGAATATCGAATGGCAGAGAAGCACTTAAAGAAATGCTCAACCTCATTAGCCATTAGGGAAATGCAAATCAAAACAACCCTGAGATTTCACCTTACACCCATCAGAATGGCCAAGATGAAAAACTCAAGGGACAACACATGCTGGAGAGGTTGTGGAGAAAGGGGAACCCTTCTCCACTGCTGGTGGAAATGTAAACTTGTACAACCACTCTGGAAATCAATCTGGCGCTTTCTCAGACAACTAGGAATAGCACTTCCTCAAGATCCAGCCATACCACTCCTAGGCATATACCCAAAAGAGGCTCAAGTACACAAAAAGGACATTTGCTCAACCATGTTTGTAGCAGCTTTATTTGTAATAGCCAGAAACTAGAAACAACCCAGATGCCCCTCAACTGAAAAATGGATGCAGAAACTGTGGTACATCTATACAATGGAGTATTACTCAGCAATGAAAAATAAGGAAATCATGAAATTTGCAGGTAACACTTCCATTTTAAATAATTTTTACCATAGCCCATTATGTGTTCCTTTAATGTTACTTAATTCTCCTTACCCTGCTCCCAATCTCAAATGCAAGGGATCAAACCTGGGACCTTGTGCATACGATGCAAGTGGCTAACCACTATACTATATCCCTAGACCTTTAAAATATCTTTTACTTTGACACTACACCTCATAAAGTTTCTTCAGCTGGTCTTAAACTTGCTCTATGTTCCAGGAAGTCCTTGAACATGGGGTCTTCTCCCTTAGCTTCCCAAATAGCTGAGGTTGTAGCCTCCACACCCCTCTTTTATTAGATGCATGTTGTAGCTCAGCAGCCTAACCTTTACATTTCCCGGCTGTGTACATATATGTGGCTCATGGCCTCTGTACACAATATTACATAAACACATTGCATCCCATTCAGATTGATGTTCAGCTGTTTCTCTAAGCATGTTAAGAGTGTCTAGTCTAGAGACTACTTCCTTGAGTGAGAATTTTATTTCAAGGGCTATTATTTTCCTTTTTACAGACTTTTAAGTTGGCTTTCATTTTTTAAAATATTCTTTTTGTTTATGCTTTGTTTTATTTTGTAGTCTTTAAATTTTCTTTTTAAGGAAACATTAGCCATTATGTCTTCAAACTTGTAAACATACCTGAAATCTCTGTCCAACTCACCTGTCAAAGTATTTATATCTAGAGCAGATTTTGGTTTTAAGTGTTTTTTTTTCTTTGTAATAATCTCCTAGCAAAACTGATTTGCAGGCACATTTTTAAGTGGGGATTTATTGCTCCCATTCTCTTTTCTATCCTCATTTATTTCTTCCTCTTTTTTCCTTCTCTTCTCCTCACTCCCTTCCATTTTCATCCTTGTCTGTGTAGCTTAGCCCATGTGTATCAATTACTTTTTTGTTGCCATAATAAAATACATTGACCAAAAGTAACTGAAGGGGAAAGGGTTTATTTTATCTCAGAGAGGGCTAGAATCCGTAATGGCAGGGAAGGCATGCCATGCCAACGGGAGCAGAAAGCCGGCTTGATCACATTTCATCCACACACAGGAAGCAGAGAGAAGGAACAGGAAGTAGGGCAACACTATAAACCCTCAAAGCCCACCCCCACTGGCACACTTCCTCAAACAAGGCTGCATCTGCTAAAGGTTCCATGACCTCCCCAAACTGCCACCATCTGGAAACCAAGAATTTAAATACATGACCCTATGGGAGGTGTTCCTCATTCAAACCACAGCTCCACCGTAACCGGAACTTGTTCCTTCCTTTGGTCATAGTGGAATGTGCCACCCATAGTCACCAAGACAGGAGGCAGCTGGCCTTCATTCCTGACCACAAAATTGCAGTGAGTCCCTGCTACCCTTCAGGCACACTGTCGTCCCTTTAAATGCCTGTGCTCAACTGTCAATTGCACTGGTTAAAGCATACCCAGAGAGCCTTGTAAGCCACAACTTTGTCCACGATTCACTGTTTTTAAAGTTTCTGTTCTGTTCCTTGTACATGGGGGTGTTAATACTGCTTTTGAATTGGCATATGAATATTTAACTTTCTCTTAACATACTGTCATTGTTCCTCACACAGACCAAACCAGACAATGAAAGTGTAAGCCGAGACTTCTCGAGCTGACAGAAAGCCTGGCTGAGGGTGTGAGAGTGAGCAGGGCAATCCCTTGCTCAGCTTAGAGCAGGTGTGCTGAAGGCACAGCCCGGGCATCCAGGCTGGGAGCCACATTACAGCGGGGAGCTTCCAGGGTAAAGGAGGAGCAGTATAGCCTAGACATGAGATGAGGTCACATGTTGAGCTGAACACAGGAGTGGCTGCCATAGCCTCAAGGGGAGCCGTGATTCTTGTGATCTCTGGTTCCCAGGAAACCTCCCTAGCACCATATTCCCACTTCTGTAGTGTCCAGCAGAGTGCTGGGTGCAAGGCGAGAGCCCCACAGGACCACTGAGGAAAAACACGTTGCCGTTATTCTTTATGTGCATGTGTGCTCCTATGGGCACGTGGTGTGCGTGCATGCACGTGGAGGCCCGAAGGATGGCCTCTGGTGCCCTTGTCAGACACCATCTACCTTTTTTTTTAGACAGGCTCTCTCTCTGAGATCATCAACCAGGCTAGCCTAGCTGGCCAGTAAGCCCCAAAAGCTGCCTGGTTCTACCTCTGGAGCACCAGAATTATAAGCAGGAGTTACCACACTTAGCTTTTTAAATGTGGGTTCTGGGGGTTGAACCTAAGTCTTTGTGTTTAAATGGAAAGCACTTTCCTGAGTGAGCCATTTTCTCAGCCCCAGACATTTGACAAGATACTAGAACTGCAGATAGGACAGCCAACCCGAGAAACTCCTTTCCCCCACATTCTACTCCAAGGATGACAGAGGAGAGGGATGGGGCAGTTGACTTGGGTACCAATAGCGTTTCCATCATTGAGATATTCCATCACTTACCTTCTAGCTCCAGATACAGGTCTGTGGGGAAAGAGGTCTGCGCTCCCAGAGCAACGCAGTGAAGAGCACCGTGGTAAGTTGTGGGTTCAGGTGCTAGCTTGCCTTTCTGACAGGAATGATCATTTGTTTAAGCTCCAGTTTAAATAACCACCTTAGGGTCATGGGAGACTGGGCAAGGTGGTAAGGTTTCTGTGGGGAAGACAAGCAGGCCATGGACCTTGGCTCTCTGAGGCACAGGCATTGCTGCTCACATCGCAGCTCTCACTAGTAGGTTCTCAGGCGGTGCTCCTGGGTCAACTTCTATTCTGTCCTCCTGGGCCTCTGTTTGGAGACCTGCTCAGAACTCTCACTGCTACAGTCCCCATTTAATGGCATCTTTCATTTCATTTAGAGCTTGATTTGTTTACAAACTAATAAATATGATTTATAAAATGTGCCCGTGGTTTGCTAATTACTGCACATATGGCGTTTTCATTTTATAAAAGTGGCATTTGCATTCTTTGTAGATTATGACTTTGTGTCCCTAGTGCTAATTAGTCTGATTAGGCAGATAACTTCCCTGTTGCTAGGCCGAGGGGCCGAAGGCTGGGGCACCCAGAGTGAAGGGGCTGGGAGGTAGTGTCAGCCTTTCAGGGGGAACCATGGAGGCCCAGAATTTTGTGGAGGACCCGGGAATGTCAAGCAGCCTTTTCTGTGTCCTTCCCCAAATCCAATTAAGCACAGTTCATTAGCACAAATTTCTTAATCAGCTCTAATCTTCCCATTGAATGAACAATTTCTGGATTGTCACAGAGCTGGGTCAGCCTGTGGGGACCAAGAGGTGGTGGGGACTTTGGGAGGAGAGGGACAGGAAGAAGCCTGAGCCCTTCCCAGTGAGCTGGTGAGGACATTCAGTGACAAGCTTGTCCACAGTCCAAGACCTTGGATGGGCAAGGGGATTGATCGGGCCTATGAGCCAACTTATGAGTCTCAGAGGGACAGTCCATCGGGTAGTCCAGCCCACAGTCTGCCCTGGCCCATGGACAGCACTGCAGATGATTATGTGTTAGTATCAGCTACTTTTCTCATTGCTGTGGCCAAACACCTGTCTAATGTAACTTAAAGAAAGGGGCATATTTTGACTCAGGGATTCAGAAGAGGATACAGTCTATTATGGCAGGAATGTGTGGTGGGAGCCCATGAGGATGCCAGACATGTTGTGCCCTCAGTCAGAAAGCAAGCTCCCTTCTCTTTGTTCTCTGTATTTATTCTGAGACCAAAGCTTGTGGCCACATTCAAAGTGAGCCTTCCCATTCCCAGAGGTATGTCACCTAGGTGATTCTAAATCCAGTCAAATTGACAGTAGAGTTAATCAGAGAGGAGATATTCCTCAGTGTGGTGGAGGCTGACTGGAGGCAGAGCCTGAGCTCCATCACCTTGAACATGGGCTCTCAGCAGAACCACCTGACTTTAAACTAGCCCCAGTTAGAAACAGAAGTCCCCATGTCTGAGAACAAAGGCCAGCCTAGTCTTCTGGGATCTTCCGGAATGTGTGACCCCAGGAGTTCTTATAAATTAAAAGGAAGACAAATCAGCAGGCAGCCACTCTTTTGTCAGCCTTGTGAACCTGATTTGTGTTGGACAAATAAGAAACCATGACAAGTGACACAGAGCAATTTGTACCTGCTTTGCTATGCCTAAGGGACATGACAACCCTACAGTACTAAGAATCAGGTGTGGCCCACATTGTTGGGATGGTCCTTTCGGTTGAACTTTAAGCAGCATCTTGATGTATATACCATGGTGCAATTTTAAGAAGTATGGAGTAGAGGCAGGACCTGTGGGCTTAAGACATGGACAGCCAAATATTTTCTAAATATTTGGAGACCATACACCAAAGGCAAGCCCCTTATACCTGAACCAGATGAACTGAAAGAACCTGGTCCCACATTGTCCATAGTCCTTCCTTCTCAGTAATACCCTTTTCCTTCCCTCCTCTTCTTCCGTGTGTCCTTCCTCTCTTCTTCCTTCTAGTCCTGACATGACTGGTTCCTTTCTACCTGCCAAGGCTCAGGAGACCTCATCTCTAGCTGCTACGGTGACATATCTGTGTTCCCATGGCTCCCTGAGCTTTTTCTGTCATGATACTTAACATGCTGGGTTGCAATGATTATTTTCCTGCCTCTCTTCTCAGGCCTATGAGCCAGTTAAAGGCAGAATTATGTTTCCTTGTGCTGTCTATAAATGGTGTAGCAGAATCTGCTGGATAAAATAAGGTTGTGTGGAAGGATCTTGGAAGGGTCTCAAAACTATCTCCTTTTCCTTCCTCCTGAGGCCTTGAAAAGATCAGTGTAGAAGATAGATAATATTATAGTTTGCACTTTCAAGATCTCCAAAGGCCATGTGTGAAAGGCTCATCACCAACTTATGTCACTAATGGAAGTAGTAGAAGCTTTAAAAGGTGGAGCCTAGGTCATTGAAGGTGTGACCTTGAAGGGGAGATTGAAACTTGGTCCATTTTATATTCTATTCTCTCCCTCCCCCTTTTCCTCTCTCTCTTCTTCTCATTCTTCCTCTCCCTCTTCCTCAGTCCCTCTCTGTTTTCTGGACACCACAAGGTGAGCAGCTTTGATACAACACACAATTCATCATGATGTTCTGCTTCACCATAGACGACCAACCACACGCTGAAAACTCAGGTCAGAATGAAGATTTAACTGGACTTATCCTGGGTATTGTCACACAAAGGGAAGCTGACTAGCATAGACCAGGTGAAGCTAAGTCCTCCGCATTCCCCTGGGTCCTGCTTCTGCCACTTTAAACATGTCGAAGCAGGGAGGTCCTAAGTTCCCACGATCACCTGGGCCTCGTGGAGTCAGGAAACTGGAAGGAAGCTCAGACCTGCTTGTAGGTATGGGATGAGAGTCCTGACCTTGGAAGGTAAAAATCTCAGATCTGGGTCCTGATCAACCTCAACAGTGTCAGTTTCCTTATCTGAGCTTTGTTTTTCTTCATTAAACAATAGGAATCAAACAGTGGTTTAGGCTTTCTTCCAGAACAATATTATAGCTAAGAAAGAAAGCTTAGGCAGCATTGGACTGCTGGTGTATGTGTGTGCTATTTTATGTATATTTATGTGTGTCTATATATATATATGTGTGTGTGTGTGTGTGTGTGTATGTATCTGTACATGTGTGTGCTTATATATATATACAAGGATATACCAGTATGTGTATATACGTATAGGCATATATGATACATACATGTATATTTGTGTATATGTTTATATGTACATGGTATGTCTCTGTGGATTTGTATGCACGGATGTATCTGTGAGTATATATGTTGTTTATGTGTATATGTGTACATATGTAGTTGCATGTGTGTATGCATGTTATGAGTATGTTTGTGTACCTGCATACCCATGTGCATGTATATATATATATATATATATATGTTTGAATATATGTGTGTATGTATGCATTTGTGTGTATTTGTGCAAGTATGTATATATGTAACAGTATATATGTGTGTGTACTCATCTCTGCATGTGCAGAAAAGAAAGCAAATATCTAGAAGCCTAGGCAAGGTGATGATTTTCCCAGCTGCCAGGTCAGGTGTGTCCTCAACATTCTGCAGGGTGGGTCCCAGTGTCCTCTCCATCTCCCAGAGTCTAGCTTGGGGGAGGGACCATAAGAGGATTGCTGTGACCGTCCATTTGAATTTCATAACCCTCAGCTCAGCTCAGGGATATGATTCTTTTTCTTAAAAAAAAAAAAACCCTAATGCATTCTGCTTTAAAATTGTTTTGAAGTAATAAAGTGATTTTCACAGTCATCAGATGCGTCTCAGCACAGACTTCATTGGTGCCAAAAGCCAGAGAGTAGGATTTCCCTCCCCTAATGGCACCTTTGAAGTGAGACAAAGCTCAGTCGTGCAGCAATCCTTTCAGGGGGCCTGCAGAGATCTGGAAGAGAGAACCTCCGACTCCTTCTCTGGACCCATGAGCCTTCCATCAAATTTAGCCCACAGCATCACAAAACTCCCTCAAACCACTGGGTATCCACAGACTCAGACAGTAATGGTGAGCAGTGTCACTGCTCAGCCTCGCCTGGGGACCAGACTGATTGAGGCCTTCATCCCTTCCAGGATCAGAGAACAGAAGGAAAGGCCACAGGCAGCTTCCAGGAAACCTACCTTCCTGTACTCTTCCCATTCTCTTTAGAGTCTTCTAAGAGGCCCTGAAAATGTGTCTTCAGTGCTGTGGAGCATATGGTTTGTAAGTCCATACTGGCCTCCTCTTTAGGTCATGCTGAATGGGTGCGGGTGGCAGAACACACTTTAAAAAAAAAATTATTTATTTACTTTACATCCTGATTGCAGGTCTCCTCCTCTCCTCACCTCCAGTTTTCTCCTCACATACCCCTTCCCCCATTCTCTCCTTTCTTTTTCCTCAGAGAAAGGGGATTTCCCCCATGGGTGCCAACCTGCCCTGCACATTAAGTCAGGTAGCACACACTTCTGCACAAGTTCCCATATATTGCCTATATTCCCCATACATCATACCACATATATACATAGGTGCCACACAACACCTCTCATACCCATGTAGATGTGCAGGTTGCACACACAGCCAAACCACTGGCTGCCCACATGTTCTCACAAAGGCAAATCTCCTGTGAGGCACTTGGAAGTCTTGCTCTTCAGACCCTGAAGAAAGCAACACGATGCAGCCAACGGTGGATGAAAAGGAAAGTGTCTGTGTGGGGGGTGATAGGCTTTATTTAAAGAGCTGAGGTATTCAGCTCTGAGGTGGCATCTGCAAGCACCTCACCTGTGGGTCATGGGCCACATGTCACCCTGGGGGTCGGGCAAATTTCAGGCCTTTGAAGCAGAGAAGCTCTGCTGCTGTTTGCATGCTGATGTCCCAGCAAAGCTGTGTATTGAAGGTCTGATCCCCAGGTGGTGCTATTGGAAAGCAGTGGAATTCTGGAGAGGCAGGGCCTTGTGGGAGGTTGTTAGGTTACTGGAGGCATGCCCCCAAAGCGATTGTGAGCCCTCCCCTGTTCCTTCTTTTTGTTTCTCAGCCTTGCAGGTAACCGTTTTGATTTTTAATATGTTTTCACCACAGGGTGCCTCATCACAAGCCCAGCTGTCAATCAGAGACTGGAATTTCAAAGACTGTGAGCCAAAGCAAAGCTTTTTTTTTTTTTTTTTTTTTTTTTGTAAACTGATGAGCTTAGGTATTGTGCCATAATAATGAAAAGCTGACTAACACAGGCTTCCTCCCCAGAGATAACCTGGGAGTGTCACTCTCTAAGTCTTAGGGACAGCTATGTAGCATAGAAAGAACTGGGCTGGGTGTTATGTCTGCAACCACTGTTTTAGGCTGCATGACCTTGCAAGTTACTTAGTTTCCCTGGGCATCAGTTTCCCCATCTATATGATGGTGATTCACATGCCCGTCTACTTCTAAGGGTGGTGAGAATCAATAAGAGTGATGATGGTTCCAAGCTGCAAAGCCCTGCATAATTTGAGGGTTTATTGCTGTGCTCTCTGCCTCCAAAGCTGGCCTTCCTGGAGGACACAATGCAGTGCTTTCAAATACGGAGCAGAGTCCCCAAAGTGTGTCCTCCCCCTCCCTAGTATTTCTGCCTTGGGTTGTCAAAAATGGTAATCTTCTCTCAGGCCTGAAATTATGAGCCTTCTTTATTGGTCAAAGGCCATAATAATTTGAGCTCTTATTTTATAAACTCATTTCTGCACAGTGATATCCTGATAGGAGCAGGAATAATAAATCACAAACATGTCCCCCAAGATTGCATTGTAAATGTCAAACTAGACAGGAAATTGTAATTAAAGAAAGGAAATTGCTACAAAGAAGCACTTGATTTTAAAATGAGCCAAGCATAGAATTTTCTAAGCATTTAATTATAGTCCAATTTCAACTGACTTGGCTTTTGCAGTCATATTTCTTATTATAACTCTTCCACATAATAACCAAACCTCCCTGCTCACATAGGTCCGGCCTTGTCAAAGGGTAGGGACACCACATAAGTACAGGGATTAGGGACTTTATAGGGATGATAATCATGGTAGAATCTGGGGTGATGGACACAGGGTGCCAGGTTTTAAATCAAGTGCAGTCTGATTTCCAGCATGTGGGGGACACCTTATGCCTCTGTGGAAGCAGATTTGTCTTGACTTCAGCTCAGGGGGAGATTTGCCCAGGCCTTTACCTCTGTCAGGAGGGGCTGACTTGGGCTTCCCTGCACTGCTCTTCAGCTGGGCAACACTGCAGAACAGACCCAGCCAATTGTCACCTGCAGACCACACCCACCCTGCAGAAGCTTTCTATGGGCAGAGTTCACAATTTGCATCTGGCACCTGTCTGTTTCCACACGATGCTTGGTGCCCAGCAGCTCTGCACGCAGGAGTCAGTGGTCAAGTATATCTAACATAGTCCCAGATGGGCTGAATTCAGGTCCTACCTCATCACTCATCACCATGAGTGAGTTGTTGCATAAACGCATGAGCCTCCATTTGCTCCTGCATGCAGTGGGATGGCCCCCATGTCAGAATTAGCACACACCTGGTGCCTAGCTAACATCCATAAATGGGCATTGTTATAATAGTCTGAGTGTGTTCTGCCTAAAGAGGAAGATGGCAGAACTAATGGACTCTTGATTCATGTGTGTGTGTTGGGGGCTGGGGGCCAGTGAGATGAGGTTGGGCCAGTCAGAGATGCCAGAGGCTTAGAGAAGACAGAGGACAGCCAGGCACACTTTGTTGCTATCCCATATGACAAAGAGTGGTTAAAGCCCATCAAGAAGTCTTTATTGGCCCAGGATCAGCCTGTCTAAATCTGTCTTGTGTTAACTTTGCTATAAACACTGACCACAGCTAAGTGTTCTCTCTTCCAAATGAAGGTGGTGAGCCCAGATCTAAATTGATAGGAGGGGTGAAGCTGGAGAAGGATGCAGAAGCATTTGACAATGAGCTAAATGTCCCAGGAATAGAGATAAAAACCGAAGGAATAAAGGCTCCTACAAATGTGTGTCTGGATCCTCTCCCTGTGGACCTCTGCTGCAGGGGGATTGTCTCTTATGTATGTATCCCATAAAGAGCAAGTAAGCATTCACTCATTCACTCATTCATTCATTCATTCATTTATCCAGAAAGTACTAATTGTGACATCTATACATCGGACAGTATGATCGCTTCAGAGAACTGAGCAGTCAGATACCCTGGCCTTCCTGAAGCTTCCATCTCATCAGGAAGAGAAAGGTAAATACTACAAGTAAACTGTGTGAAGGAAAACAAATTGTGTGCCTACATAAAATTACACAAGCCAACTGAATAATATGTCAGAAGGTGTAAGTACAGCCAGAGCAGGGGTCTCAATTTTAAGCAGGGTGGTCAGGGACTTTGTGATGGCCAATCTTGGTCATTAACCTGGCACATCCAGGAAGAGGAAACTTTAACTGAAGAACTTCTTCTAATAGACTGGCCCTTGGGTGTGTCTATGGAGCATTTTCTTAGTTGCTACTAGATGTGTGAGGGTCCAGCCCACTGCGTACTGCAAGCCCTAGGTAGGTGGCCCTAGGCTGTATAAGGAAGATAGCTGAGCAAGCCAGTAAGCAGTGCTCCTCCAAAGTTCTGCTTCAGTTCCTGCCCCCAGGTTCCTGCCTTGAGCTCCTGGCCTAGCTTCCCTTCATGATGGGCTGAAAGCTATAAGATGAAATCAACTCTTTCCTCCTTGAGTTGCTTTTGGCCACGGTGTTTATCTCAGCAACAGGAGCCAAACTAGAACAGACCTCCTGGGGAACACATTCGGGACAAGATATAACAGGGTGGAAGAGTACAGCAAGCAGACTTTCTGAAGAAGAACATTCCAGGTAGAAGGATGAGAGTGTACACAGGCTTTGAGGTCAGCCACATTCCAGGAACAGCCATGAAGGCACTGTGGAATGAGGCCAGGCAGGCAGTAGAGTGCAGGCAGAGCAAAAAGATAAGGTTGTGTAGGCTTGGTTGTAAAGGTTCAAATGCAGTCTGGATCTTTCTGACCACATGGCCAAGGAATAACTGAATAAGACCAAGAGTAGAGGTGAAAGTGAGCTGGTTCAAATCCATGATCAGCCATTTAGTAGCTTTGTGACTTTAGAAACTACCTTAGCTATCCTGGGCCTCAGAGAATGGATATACCCTAGAGGCCAACAGAGATTTGTAACGAGGGTCAAAATAGTGGACATAGCCCCAGGTGGCAAGTGTTGCATGAGTATTTGCCGCCACTGTGCTAGAAGAAAGGGAGACTGGTCAGTGTCTGGTCACGTGCTCCCCCAGGCTAGCTTGGGGAGAGGGGAGGGGAGCAAGAGAGAGGTCTATGCAGTATTCAGGGCAGAGGTGAAAGTGGCCTGGATTGAGGGTTAGATGGAGAGATGGAATAGAGAGCTGGGAGGATGTAAGTGGAGTATGTGAGGTGGCGTTGGCAACGGTCAGATGTGGGAGTCAAGGGATGGGTAGAGAATTAGTTTGAGCAGCTCCCTCTTATCTGCTTGATTCTGAAGTAGCTTTCTCAGTATTGTTCCTATCAAAGTCTCAGCACATCCCTCTATCTGTGTGTGTGTGTGTGTGTGTGTGTGTGTGTGTGTGTGTGTGTGTGT
>NW_026590468.1:770262-777762 GCF_907164565.1 Psammomys obesus
TGTGTGTGTGTGTGTGTGTGTGTGTGTGTGTGTGTGTGTGTGTGTGTGTTTTCAGACAGGTGTGCTTTGCCTAGCTTAGAGTACCCTCTGATAGGATGTCAGAAGGCTCTGGCTCCCATCTAGAAGCCAATCCCCTTCTTACTCAGCTATCCCTTACTAGCCCACTCCAGTCTCTTGCTCCATCCGTAAGGTTCTGTTTCTGTTTTCTGGCTTTCCCTCTGATGTTCTGTAGTCCTCCCCAGTACACCTCCAGGTTGGTACCCCAGGGCTTCCATCTGCCAGTGACTCAGGGCTGCCCCTGGGCAGTCCAAGCCCCATATCAGGGCCTGATTCATCAGCAGTCAGGGCTCAGACCAATGCCCTCTGGCTGGCCAGTACTTCTCTGTGTGTAAGTGGCTCCACTGACCATGAGGGAGCTCCATGCCTGAGACCTCTACCCATGACCAAAGGATCCCTTTGTGAAGGTGGCTGGTGAACTCTGGACTTTAACTTTCTGCCCCATAATTTACAGCCCTTCAGTCAGGAAACCTCTGAGACAGAGCTGCAGGAAAAGATCTCCAGGAAGCTAGACATCATGACATTTTAAGGTGGGCACTCAAATCTTTGGAGAAGGCAGCCAGTCCTACTCTGGGACACAAATCATTCTTTTTTCCTGATGACAGAGGGTCTTTCAGGTGCCATCTTGGGCTCTCTTTCCAATAGGTTAGAAGACCATTTCTACATGTATTAGTTACTTTTCTCACTGCAGCAACAAAATGGCTGACAAAAGCAACCTGAAGAAGGAAGAGGTCGGAGGATGCAGTTCTTCCTGATGGGGAAGGCAAGATGGCAGGAACATGAGAGAGAACTGCTCAGAAGTCATCCACAGCCAAGCAGTAGAGAACGAATGCTGGTGGCCAGCTTCTGTCTGTTTTTTATTCAGCCTGGGACCCAGCCCATGGGATGGTGCTGCCTCCATTTAGGTGGGTCTCACCACTCCAGTTAACCTAACCTAGAAACGCTTTCTCTCACAGGCAACTCTGTCTGCAGGATGGTTCTAGATCCTGTCAAGTCCACAGTCAATAGAAGCACCACTTCAAGTTCCCCGTTTTGGTTGCCAGGCTCCCTGTCACCCCTCTTCTGCAAAGAGACTGTCATGTGGCCATGCCAATTCTCCTCTCTGTCCTGGTCTCAGAGGGCTAGCTTCCCACCTCTGCCACTCTTGTACTTCCTAGCCAGCTCTGGCCCCACTCTTTCTGGGAGCAAGCCTCCCTGACCTATCCCTGTCTGTCATTCTCTCCTCTTTGTTCCTGCACCCCCTCCAGCCACCCAGAGGTAACTTCTACAGCCAGCCTGAGACCTCAGGCCTCCCTTCTGCATGGCTCCTTTAGCTTCTAGGCTCCTGCCTTCCCTGTTCTGTGTCTTGTTATGGAATATTACTCTAGGAGGGTGGAAAGTGAGTGCAGGACTCTGTATACTTCATAGAGGAAGACAGAACTATGATCTACCTAAGGCCTCAAGCCCAGACCTACACGCGCCTGGGATGCTTCAACCCTTCAAAGGCCTTGGCAGCAGCCCTGAGTTAAACATAAAGAGGGTCCTGAGGGGGCCTTTTTGGTGGACAAACCTGCCTTGAGCAAGAAGGCCCAACTGCATCTAAAGGAAAGGCACCACCCATTAAAGTCCATTAACTTTAACACTGAAATCAATGTTGCAGCCACCAGAAGTAATTAGCTTAATTCACATTTCAGATCAGATTTTTTTTTTTTTGAAAAACCAAGTTTAATTACATTGAAAAATGACAACTTCATTTTCCCTCTCTGTGTAGGTTCCCCTGATGTTCCTGTACTTTCATTAAAAAGGGGACTGGTGTAACGTTGGCTTTTTGTTTTTTCCAATGCCATTAAGCAAAAGATTAGCTTTGGCTATTCGGAGCTAATAAATCCAAAAGTTCAGGGGGATTGAAACATTCCTTTCTGCATTTCAGGATGATGCCTGTGCTTTCAGGGCTAAAAGGATCCTGTGGGGAGTCTGAAACAGACAGAGTGACTCTTAAAGATCGTTGACCCATTTTAAAAATGGGCAAACTGAGGATTGGCTGAGGCAGGAGATCCACTTAAAAACCTCTTGTCCTGCCAATGCTAGGTACAAGGGATATATAGATGTCCCTGATGGGGGGAGGGCTGTGATAAGTTCCACAATGAGCGAGAGGGGTTCAGAAAGGCTAGCCAGGGATGGCAGCAGAAATATCCAGAACCCATCTAGAAGGATCTAAGACTTAGCAACTGCAAAAGGAGAAAGCTCCATTCAAGGGACAGGGGGGGAGATGGCAGCAAAGTACAGAAAGTTACCTTTAGAAGATTCTGGTGCGTCACCTTGGATCAATATATCCACACAGGCTCTCATGTGTCATGAAATCCAGAGTGTCACAAGTCACTTCACTGCAACTTCCCAGAGGCCCTCCATAAGAAAGAATTGGAGTTCACAGCAAATCAAAGATGGCAGCCAAAAAACTACCCTTGTTCCCTTCTTATCCCACCCCACCAAGAACTCCTCCAACAATGCTCCAGTCCCTACAAGTACCTGGTAACCTCATTCTCAGCTTCCCTGGATAGTCCTATAGCCTCAGCCCTAACAGACACAGGAGCCTCTCCCAGCCATGACTTGATCCCATGTGTTTGTTTAAGGGGCTGCCATGGTGCCAATTGCTGTGTTTGTTCCCGATCTCCAAATGTACACTGTTCTGTAGGCATTTGCTCCAATGGCTCTTGGTAGCTGATCTTGCTTGATTTTCTTTTGTGGGGTTGGAGGTGGGGAGTTGGGGGGGGAGTACCCCTTTGACCTATATTTCTCAGCACTGCCCTTCTGGGGCCACAGACTGAAACTAGGCCTTAGGGTTGTTCCCATCTTTTTCCTACGGATCTGGGGAGTACAGGTTTACAGCCTGGGGGGCTGGGCAGCATTTCTCTCCATGGAATCATGCTTCTGTTTTCCCAGCAACCACCGTGGCCAGCAAAGCAAGCATGAGCTCATTGGTTGTGCAGTCTGGCCTGCCCTGTTCTCTAAGTAAAGGAACAACCTAGATGAGAATGCTGTGCTTCGCTGGATCTCAGAAGATGAGGCAATAAACGGGAGCCATCCCAGCCTTCAGGGATCCCCAAGAGGGCTGCTCAGCCAGGCGGGGGCTCCCACCTCAAGCTGCTCCATTGTGTGGGCTTGCAGGCGGGTGTGGGGAGGGTGACCAACCAGTCCACTGGCTGGGGTCTTCTCATCACAGCCCCTTGCTGAAAGGCCCCACCCCCCTCCCCTGGGCCCCAGCAGCCAGGCCAGGGTCAATGGGATTAAAGGCTCAATTCACGCCAGTCAGTTCTCTGGTAACACGATTTCATTAGAGGCAGGCAGGGAGGAGAATGGACGGAAACAGCTGGTGTATAAATTATAAAGTCTACTTTGTACTGACTGAGCACACCTTTCCCAGCCACATGACTAATTAATGTGGTGGGGAGTGGACTTGAAGTCAAATTGCCTTTCCCCTACTCTCTTGGGGCTTGGTTAACAACAGGTCCCTGCAAAGCTGGGAGAAGGGAAGATTATGCAAAGCTATCATCATATGAAAATAGCGTATTAACATACTGCCTGTGAGCTGTGTCCAATCAGTTCCCTCCCAGTGGCCTGTGTAGGAAACAATTAGAATAGCATTTCTACTACGCTTCTTTAATACATTTTGGCATTAATATAATCAAGGACTAGGGTCCCAGACATCTTGCAAGCGAGGTTTTCTGTACACCCTGGGATGCTGGAGAGGCTGGAGAGGCTTGGCTGGGCTCCTCTGGACCAGAACCTTGTGAGCAGGACCCTGGGAAGACTCTTGAACGCTGCCAGCTGCCTACAACCTTGGTCTGTCTGGAAGTAGAGTTTCCTTCCCTCTGAGCAAGGGCCACAGATGCCCTGGGCTCCTCTGCCAGGCCCAGCAAGAACTCGGGGATCAAGGTGATCCTTCAAACTGCCAATCACATCTTTTAATCCCCTCTTAAATCCTTTTCATCAACTTCCTATCTCCCTGCTCATAAAATTCACTCTCCTCACTGAGACCATGGTCTAGCCCCTGTCTGCTTCTTTGTCTTCTCTAGCCCCTGTCTCCTGTCTCCTACCCTGGATCTCCTCACCACTTCATGTAACTTTAGCTACTCAGCTTTTTTTCAGTTCTTCACAAACAAGTTGAGATCCAACCTGCCTCAGGGCCTCTGTACATGCTCTTTTCCTATCTGCTTTGATGTGATATCCTCTCTTGTCCTACAGGTCTTGGCTTCTGATCTATAGTGGTCCTACCCTGGTTTCTGCCTCTTTCCTTTGTCTCACTTCAGGTATTTTGTGCATGGATTGACCCCCGTTCCCCATTGCTTATCTGTTGTTTCTCTTTATAGAGTGTGAGCTCCTAGGGAAGACAAGGGACTTGGCCATCCTTTGCATGGTCATCACCCTGATCTAGGTACTACAGTAGCTACTGCCACATCCTAGGTTCTTAGCTTTCTTAATAGATGAGCAAATGAATGGGTGAGTTCTGTCCTAGTATCCAGGGGGTCTGGAGGATCAAGAAATCCTGGTGGACCTCCCTTCACAGTCCTGGGCACTCCATCTTGCCCTTTTCCTACCTAAGCCTTCATTCAGCACCTGTCAATTGCTTCATCTTGAATTGCTGGCAGAAGCAGGAACCATGTGTGATTTCTGCCCTGAGGGTCCCAAAGCCTAATTAGGGGAGACAAGTCTAATATGAAAAAAGACCAACTGCTTGAACCAGGACTTGAACACAGAAGTGCAGAGGATAAAAGGAGGAGCCAGGGCCTCAGGCAGGACCTCAGTTTCCTCATCTGTAAGGTCCAACACAGTCAAAGTCACCTTTGGGTTTTATTGTGTCCATTTCAGAGATAGGCAAACTGGGGCACTGAAGTAGGACAAAGCCTTGCCTAGATCACAGGGTCAGTCTGCGGCAAAGCCAAAACCAGGCTCCAGCCCATGGGCCATGCATTTTAGTGAGGTGACAGAACCTCTATTCCCGACTGCCACCAGCCTCTTGAGCAGACCCAGCTTCCCTGGGAACCCAGCTCACCCTTGGCACTGACCCAACAGTCCAGAAAATGAGGAAAGACCCCAGATTTGTGTGTGCATGCCTGTGTGTACAGCTTTAGCTGTCACTCCTTAGGTACTATTCACTTTTATATCAAGACAGCACCTCTCACTCACCTAGAACTCAACAAGGAGGCTAAGCCAGTGAGCTAGCAAGCCCCAGGGATCAGTCTGTCTGCTGGAATCCCATGTTGGGATTAAAAGCACATGTCATTGCATTGGCTTTTTATGTGGGTGCTCGGTATTGAACTTAGGTCCCTGTAAAGCACAAACTTTATCGACTGACCTACTGCCAAAGCCCAAGAGCCCTAATCTTGAAGAATGTTCTCCCTTCCCTCCCAGCACTGTGGAAAAGCTCTGTGTGGCATCCTCTCCCAGGTCCTTGGACCTAGCCAGAATCATCGAGAAGTGGCTGCCTACCTCTCCCCAGGTTTTCTGAGAGCAGAGACAGACTCTTGGCCTTCCTTCCCTAACTGACCCTGATACCCAAGAACCTCACTGCACTATATACCTCAATCTCTACACTCAGTGTCACCAGCCACAGGACCTGCAAATGTCCCCAGGATACCACATACCAATCCTACTAGCGCAGGGACTGGTGACAGGAGGAAAAAAGTTGACTTTTTTTCCCATAGCACTGCTGCTATGCTATAGGAAATACTCCAGTGGCAGTAAGTACTGTGCACATAAAGCCAGCATGGGAAGGGGATGGTGTGGGGGTTGGGGAAGGCAGAGACTATGATTTGGATGAGGAGATACATGGCAGAAGCCAGCATGACATGCTGTAGGTATGTGGAGAGATGGGCAAAGGGGGTAGAATGCTCTGTAACCTTGAGCTAGGAGGCTACTTAGTCTGTATAAAGAACATAGAGGAAGCCTGTGTGTGGAATGGAGTGGACCTAGTAAGAATGCTTAAAAGAAAGAAGGTTGAAGGCAGCTTTGAGGAAGAAAGGGACAGCTCGTGTAGAGGCCCTGGGAAGGGTTTCATGTTTCCCTCTAAGACACAAAGCTATTTAGATGTGAACTGACAATTATATTTAAAATAATTACTCTGGCTGCAATGAATAAACCAGTCTATAAAAGAGAAATGTTAGACAGCGACCAAAATACTACGTAGCAATCCAAGCAAAGGTGAGAGAATCAAATGATAGCATGGGTAGGGAGAAACACATGGACATTGAATACCTGTTGACTAACAGGGTTTTGAGTCAGGCCTGGTGCCTAAAAGAAAGAGAGACCTGAGAGAAAGTGAAGATTCTGAGACACTGGTCTCTTTTGGAGGGGCTGTGGCTTCTTGGGCTGACGTGAGTCTGGCCAGCCACTTCTTTGGACATTGTCTCTTCCAGCCTTCAACCAGCACAAGAACGGCAGGGCCACACTGTTAATTCACCCAAGCCCATGGGATCAGAGGGTGCTTGCTTCAAGATGCAGTTTAAACCCTACTGAAGCCAAGCTTTTTAAAATAAGCCCCACCCTCCCAAGTCACTCATTCAGCAAGCTTCTGGCGTGCTTTGCCCTTTCCTCAGGGACTGGGGTGGTGGGAGGTGGAGAAGACTGGGGGCAGGGAGTAAGGGGGTGGAGGAGCTGGGGGAGTGTTTAAGTTTCTTCCAGAGTGTAAGCTTCTCTACAAGCAGGAGTGATGCCAGGGGCCCAGACCGTCAGAGCTGTCAAGCCCTCATAGGATCCTTAGGTAGATCCCTCCTGGCTTCATACAGCCCACCAGGAAGCCAATTCCCAGTAGTGTGTATAACCTTCACAAAGGAAAGCCACCTTGCTCAATTCTGGGGCTTCCATAAGAGTTTCTCCATTATCATGGACTCAGACACTTGTCCCCATTTTACGTGGAAAGCAACTGGCACTTGCCCCAGCATACCAAGCTGAGCTTATTTCTCCAAGCTGACAGTGATCTGGCATCATGGCAGTTCTCAGATTCTATGCCTCCGCAAGTGTAGTCACAGCTCTTCTTATGTCAGGATTCTCGGGGTCCTTCACAAAGCCTGGTAGATGGAATAACTAGATATGGCTCCCTAAGCATTTTGAAGAGACGGACTTGGATCCTCAAGACAACACTACAAAGAAACGACCAGTACACTACAGAGAAGAAAGACCAAGCCCTGATAAGTGTAAGTAATAGGCACACAACCACACAGGACACACTAAGTGACAGCACCCAAGAGAGCCTGCTCTTACCATCTCTTCACATTAGCTCTCTGGGGTAGCCGGTGTTGGCCAGAAGCAGGGAAAGGAATTAGTGAATGTATAAATAAGTGAGTGAACAGCTGAATGAAAACCCACTGAGTGCCGTATGCCTGCTGTCTCCTAGTGGCTAACAATCTTGACGAAGAATGTAGAAGATAGACCCAGGGAGGGAGACACAATATTCCAGGAACAAGAAGA
>NW_026590468.1:782762-802147 GCF_907164565.1 Psammomys obesus
GCTCAGTCTGCTCAGTTGAAGCACATCTAGTCCAGGCTCTGAATGGTGGCTGATCATGACATCCAGCCCTAATAGGACTCAGATAGTTCCGTGACTCACCACAGGAGGTGGCCCAAACACAGGGACACAAAGCTTGACATGGAGGGACCCAGACAAGTCCTGGGTAGCACTAACTGTGGAGAAATGTGGGCTTCTAGAATGATGGCTCTTTGTATCACTCAGGAGTTGGCAGGGCCTCTCAGAAAGCTTGGGTGCTAGGTGAAGAGGAATCCCTTTGGTCTCTTGGATCACCAGTCAGAGATGGGACAGGAAGACCCTACCCGAAACTAGGAGGGGAAGGAATAAGTTGGGTGGGTGTGCCCTGGAGCCAGCTGGCTCCACATACCACAGCCCCTGCCTGCAGCTCTGGGGAGGACTGTTTCTGAGATGTGCCTGCTGTGCTGTTGGGACATGTGTCTGTAGCTTGGAGGGGACCACCTGTGTGTGGGTGTGTTCACTCTGGTGAGCTTGTCAGGAAACTGTCTGTTCCCTGGGAGTGAGTCACAGTGCTCAGCTCCATGGACCAATCCATGGGAGTCTGTGATGCTTGTAGACCAGCACCAGCCTCCGTTACATCTGGTAACATCTGACCTCTCAGACCCAGTCCAGGATCATTGGAGGGCTGCAGTCCTCAGTGGGGAGGTGACAGGGTGGTGGGAATGGGAAGAGGTGACCCCTTGTTGTGCAGTAGGGAGGTTTAGGGCAAGATTCTGAAGCATCAGATCCTGCTGGAGCTCAGTTGCTAGGTATTTATAGTCTCAGAGGTGACCACTGGGGCTCTGGCCACCTTTGGTGAGAAGCTCTGGAGAATAGTTGCAAGAATGAATCCATTTGAATGCGGGAGATCACTCCAGCTTTTAAGAAGGCCATTAGCTCCCCCAGCAACTTAGAGACCTTTGTTGTAATCAATTCTCAGAACAAGCTAGTTGGCTAGATATATCAAAGAGCAGCTGGAAGAAAGCAGAGGGCAAAGGTAGTAATGCATAGAGGGCAGGATCAAGTTAACAGTCTTTGAGATGGGAGACCTTAGAGACCTCATCTGACCCATTGCTCTCCCAAGTCAAGGGATGGGAGAGATGATGTGCATACTTCTAGATTAATAGTTTTTCTTTTAGCCCTGTCACACAAATAATTATACAAATAAATATGTAATTAACTAGATCATTGTGATAAGCGCTGTGGGAAAAAAGGCTATCACAGGAAGACCTAGCCTAGTCTTGCAGAGACAGGACACCCTGACGTTAAATCTCAGACCTCAGGCGGTCCAGAAGAGAAGACGAAGAAGGACATTCCAGACCAGAAACAGAACTTCTGCAAGCCTGGAGCCGAGCAGTGCTTTGGACAACTTGCCACAGGGGTAATAAATTGCATCGGAATTTATTACGGAAGCAAGGAGCCAGTATTTGTGATAGGAATAGGTCGGGAATCAAGAAGAACCTTCAGGGGAAGGGGTGGGGGTTGCTTGCTCCAAAGTGCAACAGGAAGCCACTACAGGCTGAAAGTTGAAAAACTCTGATTTGTATTTTTAAAATCTCTCCTGATTGTGCACTGAACTATAGCCACTGTGGCTCAGAATGGATGTGAGGTGCCCAGAAACAGTCTTGCAGTCATGTGCAGAAAGTCATGGTCCCTGAACTGGGGCAACAGCAGCGTCACGAAGAACTTCTGACAGGCTGAGGACACAGTCTGTTGATAGAGTGTGTGCACGGAGCCCTGGGTTCAATTCTCAGGCCTGCATAAACTGGACATAAGTCACATGTATTGATAACTCTAGCACTCAGGAGGTGGAGGCGGGAGAATCATAAATTTAAGGATATCCTTGCTTGAACAATGACTTTAAGGCCAGCTTGGGCCATGTCTCAAAATACCAAAACAAAACAAAGGACATCTCAATTTGTTTTTAATCAAAATGATAAACCCTTTAGCCATTATAAATAACAAAATGATTCTAAACAGCCCCATGTCCTCTGTTTTTCATTCTTCCCCGACTAAGGCCTCCAGTCTTGGCAGTCCCGCCAGAGAGAGCGCTTCACCATCTCCTGCTCTTCTTCAATGGGACAATGCCACCTGCGACTCTGCAGGCAACAGCAGGGTGGGAGGACAATGCTTTCAAGTTTTTGCTTGTTGTGAGGTTTTGTTTGTATTTTGAGTCAGGTTCTTACTTTGTAGCCTTGGCTGCCCTGGAGCTCCCTTTGTAGCCAAGGCTGACCTTGAATTCCTGAACACCGCCCCCCCAAGTGTGGGATTATAGGAAGATTATACCACACCCAGACACATTTGCCCCAGACTTAATAGATCATGCCAGATGCCCTGCTCAGTAGCAAAGTTTTAGTAAACATGAACATTTTTACTCTTTTATGTTTTTTTTTTTTTCAAAATTGATTAATTTGCATAATGGAAACTTATTTTGTTTTAACTTGTATTTCCCCAGTGAATAATGAGGGTAGGCATTTGCTGGGCCTTTGAAACCTCCTGCTGTGAGAGGCTCCTTTGTAGCTGTTAACTTTCTTTGGGGCTTTCCTCCTTTGAAAATTGCAGAAAGTCTTTGTGTGGACAGCAATGCCTTTCTCTTATTCCCACAAGTTTAGCAAGTACTTCCTCAGAAAAGTACTTGAAATTTTCCTTTGTTTGTGTTATTGTTTGGCATTCAAGTCTTAAAATACCAGGTGCACATTGTGGCGGTACATGCCTACAACTCCAGGAATCTGGAGGCTGAGGCACAAGGACTGAGGGTTCAAGGCCAGCCAGCCTGAGTTTCATAGCAAAACTGTCTCCAAATTAAGTAACAACCAAAAGTTTGTGTAAGATTCTCTTCCCCACCTTTGTTATTCTCAACAAATTATTTGTGCCTTTATTTTTCAAACACATTTTTTTCTCTTAACGTTTTTCTAACCTTTTTGTGTTTTATTCTTAAATTATCTGTATCAGTTAGAACATAAGATCTTTATGTTTCAGGGAGCAGGAATCCCATATTTCTAAAGACGGATGGAACTAGAAACAACAGTGCTCATTTGGGAGGCAGAATTTGAGGTTATTCTTGGCTACAATAGTGAGTTGCAGGCCACCTTGGGCTGCATGAGACCCTGCCTCAAAAAAATAAAAAATAAAAAAGATACATAGCCATTTATTAGCACCATGTTTTGAAACAAATTAATTGAAGGTAATTCACATTCCTCATAATACCCTTTCAAAGTACACACACAGTTCACAGACAGGTGATCAAAAGAGTCTGTTTTCAAATATTTCGATGACCTCAAAAAGGACCTGCACTTCTGTAGCTATCTTGCACTCATTATCCTCAGGTCCCGGCAGCCACTAACCTGCCCTTCTTCTCTACACCCTCAAGACTCCTGGGCAGTTCCGAGAAAAGGAATTGCTTGTGTGGTCTGTGTGACTACCTTCTTTCACACTGTACTTTTAGCATTCATATATCTTATGGCATCCCTTCTTATGTGCAAATGATGTTCATTTTTAGTTGATAGATATTCTATTTACCTCCATCTTTTGGCTTTTGTGAATAATGCTGCCATAAACCTTAATGAGTAGAGTTTTATACAGACGAACATTGTTAGTCCTGGGTATATACAGTAGAGTGAAATTGCTGGTCCGATAGTGACTGTGCTTAACTTTTCGAGGCACTTTCAGGCTGTTCTTCAGAGTGGCTGTAGCAGTTTATATCCCTACTAGCAGTGTGGCAAGGTTCTGATAGCTCTCATGTCCTTGCCAACATTTGTTACAGAAGTTTATTTATGTTATTTTTAATTTTATTTATTTTTAATTTTATTTTTAATTTTTATTTTTAATTTTATTTAATTTTAATTTATTTTTAAGTTTATTTATGTTATTTTAATGCATGTAAGTTTGTGGAGCAGTCAAAGA
The DNA here is from genome assembly GCF_907164565.1 of Psammomys obesus. Taxonomy (NCBI): domain Eukaryota; kingdom Metazoa; phylum Chordata; class Mammalia; order Rodentia; family Muridae; genus Psammomys; species Psammomys obesus. The sequence continues at coordinate 786,681 of NW_026590468.1, forward strand.
AGCCGTAAGAAGGCGTTGGCTCCCCTGGAACTGCAAGTACAGGTGGATGTGAGCTACTGTGTGTGACGGGGACATGACCCAGGTCCTCCAGAGCTGCAAGTGTTCCTGACTGTTGGCCAGTCTCTCTAGCTCCTATCTGACTGACTTTGAATGCAGTTTGAGGTGGAAGGCCATTGGCTTTTGAGAGCATCCCTAATGGCCAATGAGACTGAGAGTCTTGTTGGTTTTATTATGTATGCTTTCCTTGGAGACATCTTTGCAAATGACAATACCATTGATTTTTTTTTTCCCCTCTAATGAGTTGAAGTGAATGTTTTGTCATATTTTAATTTTCTTTTTATAATTAGATCCATGAATCGGCTCTCCTTCTCTGCTTTAGTTCACTCTTCTGACTTATACCATTAGAGTATGGATGGCTTTATAGCAAGTTCATTAGCTGATAACACAGGCTCCTTACACAGGCCTTCCTCGGTTTTCATAGCTAGCACAGATACTTACTACTTTTCAAATGCCTTGCAAACTAGGACTGATGCGATAGTTTGATGGGTAAAGCGATTGCTGCAGGACTGTGAGGACCTGAGTTTGGATCCCTGAATCTGTAGGAAGACATCAAGTGCTCTGTGCATGTATGTGCATGTCCCAGCACTGGGGAGGCAAAGACAGGCGGGTCTTTAGAGCTTGCTGGCCTGTCAGCCTTGCTGTGTGGGTGAGCTCCAGGCTCTGCGAGACCCTGTCTCAAAAAGTAAGGTGCAGGAAGGCAGGATGGAAGGAAGACACAAGATGTCAACCTTGGTCTGTACATGCACAGCCACACTGACCTCTGCACACCCATGAGAGCAAGTATACAACACACACATGCACCCATATGCACACACACACACACACACACACACACACACACACACACACACATGCACACGAACACCCCCCCACACACAAAAAGATATTGGGCATGAACTTTTAGTTCTAAAAGTTTTGAATTGGGGATTCTAAAGAAACATTGTATCAAATCTTTATTTCATTTAGGTGGACTGGCTTTTCATTACCTTCCCTTCTCTCTTTCTTGTGTGGCTTTTTATCTTGTCATATGCCTCTAATATAATCTTGTCACTTTATCCAAAGAAGACCTTTACATTTGTCATGGTGGTTCTTGTTTTTAAACAATTCTGGATATTTGATCGCTTTGTCACAAATAATCTTTCTTTTTAATTTATCTGTATATTTTACATTTGAATTTGAAAAAGCCTACAGATTTCTGCTCACTTATGTGGTTATCTACCTTCTCAATTACTGAATTAATTATGGTAGCTTTTAAGCAAAATTTTATTGGACTTTCTTGATCTACAATGGTATAACTTGTAAGTAAATATATTTTGTCCTTAAAAAAACTGTTTACTCTCATTAGTTATTAGAATGAGAACTATTATTAGTAGAATACTATTTATTCTCATTATTATTATTATTATTACTATTATTCACTTTCAGTGGTAGAGCACTTGGATTTGAACCCTGGCATTGCACAATAAAGTAGTTTTCTTCTATTTCAGTATCCGCATGTTTTGTTAGCACATGCTAACACATGCTAAATATGGTAATTCTTGGCTTTTATTTTGGCTATTTTGTGACAGGCTCTAACATAGCCCAGGCTAGCCCCAAACTGTCTATGTAACCAAAGTGGATTTTGAACTTCTGATTCTCTTACTTCATCTCTCTAGCGCTGGGATTCCAGGCATGTGCCAGTATGCTGGGTCTGATTTTTTGACATCAGTTACTGTCATGTTTTGTTCTTTTAGTTGCTGATGTGAGTATTCATGGAGGTAGATTTTCTGATGCTGACTCACGTTTGTAGTGTTACAATAAACCTGCCTCTTTATAGTATGCTATTATGTTGGGACTTTCCCCATCTCCAGTTGGTTAATATCTTATTTCAGGCTTTACACTCCTATCAAGCTGTTCTGTGATTTTTTTTTCCTTTCTTTTAAAAATCAATCTTTATAAGGTTAGGAAATTAAGAAATTGCTAGCTCATAAAACAAACCAGGAAGCTCTCCAACTTTTTATACTGACTGAGATGGCTTAAAGAGCATTAAAATTGGCTTTAAAATGTATAAAACTTGCCATAATATAATTTATTCTTTGAGCTTTAAAATGTTTTAATTGTGATAAGATATATATATATATATATATATATATATATATATATATATATATATATAATATTCACTGTTCCTATACCTACTGGGTGTACAGGTTGGTTGTTCACATTGATACTGTTGTGCAACCATTTTTTGCCTTGAAAATCAGAAAAGGTGTGCCTATTAAACAATAACTCCATACTGCTCCCTTCTCCCAGACCCTGGCAGCAAGTACACCAGCCACCCCAAGTTCTACATATTGCAAAGTTGAGCAGCATTTACCTTTTTGTAACTGGCTTATTTCACTAACCATCCCATCCATAAGGTCACCCATGTTGTAGCATGGTCCTCATTTTTAAGGTTGACTAATATTCCACTGTATGTATGTACCACCCTTAGTTCACCCACTTGGCTAACTGATGGACTCTGGGATTGCTTCCACCTTTTGACTCTCGTAAACAGTGATGCTGGGGAAAGTTGCTTTCAGTTCTTTGGGAGCATATGTCCAAAAGTGGACCTGTTGGAGAGTGTGAAATCCTGGTATGTTTTAATGACAGAGTGTTGATTTCTTTTTAAGTCTCTTCCCTCTATTGACTGAATGTGGGTTTTCATTTCTATGCTTGGTTGTCACCATTTTCTACATTGCTTGATGTGATCCATTTTTCTAGCTTTTCACATCGACTCTCACAGGTCTATACACAAGCCTTTAATCTGTTTTCTACGAGTGATGTTCTCACCCTGGCCTTGCTCTGTTACTCTCTTAATCTTTTGTTTGTATCTAACATTGTACATTTTGCTTTCTTTATTTTTTTTAGAATATTTTTTTTTCTATTTGTTGGTCTTTTTATAGAAGTAGACTTGGGTTTTAATTTTTCTTCTTAACTATTATTTTTGATATTTTTTTTACCACTTTCTAACTTAAACTTGACTGATTTCCTTCTGATTTTTATGGAATAATTTGTACTTTTTCTTTTAAAAACATTTTATTACATTTATTATTGGAGGTAGAGGGGAATGTATGACTCAGGGCCTGTGTTGAGGTCAGAGGACAGTTGCATAAGTCAGTTTTTCTTCTACCTGGTGGGAATTGAACTCAGGTCCTTGGGCTTGGAGGCTAATACCTTGACTAGCTGAACCATCTAGAAGGTCTTCTCTGTCCTTTTTCTAATTTCTTATATTGTGTATAAAGATCTTTTATTTGAAGTCGTTATCCCCTTGTTTTCTGTTTTCCTTTTGATATTAAAAGCATTTACGGGTATAAATTTCCCCTCTGACTGCAGCTGTGTCTCATAGGTTCTGTATGGAATGCTGTTGCTGTCATTTCCATTATCAGATGATTTCCATTTTAGGTTTGTTCTTATTTTTGATTCAGAAGTAACTCCAGAGTGTAGGCCTTCATTTTCAAGCCGTTTATGCTTTTAGCCTTGAAGCTTGCTTTGTTTGACATTAATATTGCTGTTTCAACTCCCTCTCTGCTTGCATTTGCTTGGTGTATTTTTCGCCCCATTGCTTTATTTTCAGTCTTTTTTTGTCACCTTGTTTTGGGAGAATTTCTTGTAAACAGCATTTGGTTATATTTTATTTTTTAACTTACTCAGACAATCTGTTTTGCAATAGGGAAATTCACTCTCTTCACTCTCTCCTCTGTAACAGATACATGGAACTCCGTTGCCACCAGGAGCAGCGGGCAGTGGTTATTGCTCTGGTCCATTTTTACAGAAAAGGTTTTTCCCATCATGCCTGTTGAGCAAGCAAAGCAGATTGGAACATAAAGACTGTATAAATGCCAAGTACCAATCTTAAACTTTACAATAACTTACCCCAAAATCTGTTGCTCCAGTTCTCCTTTCCAGGGCAATCTTTTCCACAATACGTAAGACATTTTAAAATGTCCCCTCTGGACACCCTTAGATTTCAAGTTCTAGAGAGTAATTTCCTGACAATCCAAGGGCTAAGAGGTGGGATTGATGGGCTAGGAGGATCGCTGTCTCCCTACTCTCAGAGTAGCCAACGCTACTATGTTGCTGACCCCTACCTTTTCTTTTCCATCTTGGCCTGGCTAAGGTGCTACCTTAGCTTCCAAGACAGCTGTATCCCTCGGTGTTTACACTAGAGTTCCCAGCGACCCAGGTTCTCCTTTTCACGGCTGCCTTTTCCTTGGCCTAGCAGCATCGCTGGAACCACTGCTTCCTCCCGGAAAGGTCTTGCAGCTAGTCTAGTGCATTACCTCTCTCCCAGCTTGCTCCTCACCCCGTGCTATGGGAGCCTCAGCTCTTGATGGCAGGTCCCAGTCTAACCTATGAACTAAGTCCATGCAAATGCAAGATGGAGCTGGCTACCTGCTGTCATCAATATGCAGTATTAGTTGATATTCTATAATAGTTAGGTCTCTCTGTGTGTCTCTTTTTCTCCCTTTATTTTATTTTTTAGTCAGAATAATTTTTTTTCTATTTGTTGGTCTTTTTATAGAAGTAGACTTGGGTTTTAATTTTTCTTCTTAACTATTATTTTTGATATATATATATATATATTTACCACTTTCTAACTTTCTAACTTTCTAACTGATTTCCTTCTGATTTTCCTTCTCTGTGTGTCTGCCTCTCTGTTTCTCTGTCTTTCTCTCTTCCCTCTCAGCTGGTCCCTTAAGGTTCATATAGGCTTTTGCCATAGTCAGGATGGCTGCAAAGAGGCCAGGACCTCATGCAGAGTTCACCATGCTAGCCCATATGGTACTTTGTATAAATTATCAATAGATGTCTTTCCTTTTTGGGGTAGGTGCTAGGCACATGGCTTAGACAGTGGAGGGCAGAGTTTCAGGTCCCAGTTGCCCCTTCACAAGATGTCCAAAGACTAGCTAACACCAATTTTAGGCAGTGGCCCTGCCTGGTCACATAAAGAACTAAACATAGAAAGTCTTACATATTGGGCCTGTAGAAGAAATAATGCTGATGGGCTTTGGTCACAGGCTGTCTCTTTGACATCCTGGGAAAACTTGGTGCTCTGTCTCTGAGCCTCCATTTTGAAATACACAGCTCAAAAAAGCAGAACTGAGAGCTGAACCCTGACCTCAGGGCTGACCTCATACCCCACATCTCCACAGACTCATTCATGCATCAGTTAGCAACCTCAGCTTTTATGTACACAGCCACTTGGAATGCAGAGAAAAGTGACTTTGCAGGACTGTGAGAAGCAGGGAGGAGCCTCTGTGGAGATGGATCTATACGAAGAATCACCAAGGCAGGAGGGCAAGTAAATGGGACCTCATAAGTATCATCTAAACTGAATCAAGGAGCATGGTAGTGGCCAGGTGTTCCCCAGAACACAGAGAACCTAAATTAATAGGCTAAGCACTTCCAAGTTTATCTGTTGAACCATGGGGAGACATCACAGACTGTATGAGCAGGACCTGGGGGATAGCTCAGTTAGTGAAGTCCTTGCCTTGCAAGCCTGAGGACCTGAGTTCTCAGAGTGAGGAGGCAGAGACAGAAGAAATCCCTAGGGTTCATTGGTCAGCCAGTCCAGTAGAATTGTTAAGACCTTGAATCAATGGAGGTGGACAGTATTCCTGGGGACTGTCTCAGTTAGGGTTCTATTGCTATGAAGAAACACCACGACCACAGCAACTCTTAAAAAAGAAAACATTTATCTGGGGCTGGCTTCTAGTTTCAGAGGTTTAGTCCATTATCACAATGGTGGGAAACATGGCAGCATACAGGCTGGCTTGGTGCTGGAGAAGGAACTGAGAGTTCTACATCTTGATCTACAGGTAGCAGAAGTGACTGAGAGCCACACTGGGTGTAGCTTGAGCACATGAGACCTCAAAGCCCACCCCTACAGTGACACACTTTCTCCAACAAAGCCACACCTACTCCAACAAGGCCATACCTCCTACTAGTGCCACTCTCTATGGGCCAAGCATTCAAATACATTAGTCTATGGGACCATGCCTAGTCAAATCACCACAGCATCTGAGATTGTTCTTTGGCTTCCACTTGTGTGAGCCCACCAACATGCACACACACACACACACACACACACACACACACACAAACATATAAGAACACACACATATGCATAAGGAAAGATTGTTTAGAATTTTAAATCACATTTATTTAGTTAGTTTGTGAGGCAGAGAACACATGCCATGGAGCACATATGGAGGTCAAAGGAGACCCCCCCCCCAAACAAGAGTTCATTTTCTGCTTCAGCCATATGGGTCCCCAGGATCCAACCCCGGTTGCCAGACTTGGCTGCAACTGCCTTTACTTACTAAGCCAACTCTCTGTGCAATACCCCCACCCCACCAAAAAAAAAAAAAAAAAAAAAAAAGACTGTCATTGAAGGAGAGGCACAAGGTAACATTTGGCATCAGGAAGATGATAATTCTGGAACTGTTTAGGCTGGAGAGAAAAAGGAATTGGCAAACCCGCCATGGCATGGGTACATCCAGGGCTTCAGCACTACTGGGCATCTAAGCAGCCAATTTGGAGGCACCCTCTGAGCAGCCTCCTTTTCATCATTAAATTGAACATAATTTGTGCAATAATTTCAGAAACTTTCCCAGGTACTTCGAGGCCATGTGCAAAGATGGAGGAGGGCAGCAGGATCAGCGTGACCCTCCCTCTTCTCCCCACCCCTCGATCAGAATGTGTTTTGATAAGTGGGGGCTTGAGTACAGCATAAGGGCTACTAAGCCCCCCCACCAATTAAATTTTTTAAGCCTCCATGGAAGGAGTGAATATTAGTTTCCTGATTTATAAAAGCCAAATGGATTAAGCTCATTCATTGCCCGAGGAAACAAAAAGGAAATCTTCAATACCTCTGTGCACATTGAGAACTCCAACAATACCAGTCTTTGGAAAGCAGAAACCTAATTTGGGGGAATCAATTACCCTCTGTGTCCCTGCCTCTGTGGGCTCTCTCCCCGGCTCCCTCAATAGAGATTTCCTGGGAGGCAAAATGCAGAGCTGGTCCACCGTAAGCACACCCTCTCTGCAGCTTTGAGACTGGAGGAAAACTAAGATGGGGTGGGTGGGGTTGCCCTGGCGTCAAGCTTATGTGTAAGTGGGGGCTTTTATGTTATGTTGGGGAGTGAGGGTAGTATTGGATGGGGGAAGGCAGGGGAGGAGTTGGGGTAGGTGCTTGGGGGTGCATGTGGCAAAGCTCAGCAGAAGCAGGTGATTGGGGAATGGATGGATACTGCGGTCTCTTCCAGCCTCACCCACTCTGCCCTCGCTGCCTGCTGCTCCCGCCCCTGCCCTTGCCTGGTTTTTCTTCTGTAGTCTGTGCTTTCCAGGTTTGCGGCTGCAGTCGCTGGACTGTAATGAAAAAGGAGATTGTAGTATGCCAGGGAGTCACATTCTCAAAGCCATACACAGAAGCACTCCACATTCCTGTGCTAGGTCGCCAACCCTGGTCCACAGTCCCAGATCCAGGGCCACACCCAGCTCAACTCACTCACTGTCACACACTCAGACACACCGAGTTGGAGTCCCACTCACACCAGAACGTTCATAGGTTGAAAATTGCACACTCCCACACGTGATGGCACAAATGCCACCGTCCCCAGAGGCCCACCACCCCATACATCCCTCACTCAGGCATGCGGTCACACGCGCGCGCGCGCGCGCACACACACACACACACACACACACACACACACACACACACACACACGTACAGAGTCCCTCACATGCACACACTCTGGCTGTGCTTTTGTGTTTTGTCAGAATTAATGAGAAAAGTTCCCGTGCCCTGCGGGTAATTAGTGTCCTTGGAGTTAAATAAGCTAATGGCGGGCACCTCTGGCCCAAGCAATTATGTTTGTGTATTGAATAATTGATTCAAAGGGGGGGGGGGGGGAAGGGCCGCTAATCAGATCTGAGCATAATGAATTGATTTAATTAACAGGGGAATCTGAGGGGCCCTGGGAAATGCAAGCTGCACTCTGCTGAGAACCAGCGCGGCAGGCTGCAAGAGGGAACTCGCGCGCGGCTGCGGCGGCAGCTCCGGTTCCGGGCTCTGGCCCTAGCTTGGGTTCGGGCTCCTGCTCGGCTCAGGCCGGGTCCCAGCAGCTCAGCCCGGGTCCCAGCAGCTCAGCCCACGAGGCTGCAGCCCCGCCCGGTGCCCGCCCCCCAAGCACGCCGCGCCCTCACTCGCTCCTCCCGCGCGCCCTGCCCGCGGCGCACCGCTCGGGGCGCCGCTCCGTCCGCCCCCGTCGGCGGCCGCGGGGCGCGGGGCCCACGCGCGACCGGGGAAAGCGGCGCAGGCGCCCCGTTGGCGACAGTCCGAGCCACGAGTCCCTCTGCATTCCCCGCCTGCGCCTGGCTGGAGCCGCCTGGGGACTATGGTTTTGGACCAAGAGGACGGTAGGTGCCCGGGTACGCTTGGGAACAGCGCGGGTTCTGTCGAGGCCACCTCCATCCCCGTGGCAGAGGCCCAGGCACCCGTCCCGACTGCTGCTTGGAGCCCGTTGGCGGCTTCCCGGAAGCTCGGCAGCTGGACGTGTGTGTGTGTGAGTGTGTGTGTGTGTCCAAGGTGCCAAGCTCTGGGTCGTCTGTGCGTGCGCCCCCCCCCCCCCCGCCTTTCTGGAGCCTGTTAGCCAGGGCATGCTCTGGCTAGGAACTTTCTGTCTCGCTCCCTTTGCAGGCATCCGGAGCACAGAGACCCATGGGGCGCGGGCTTCCCGGTAGTCCCCACCGCCAGCCTCCCTGAGTATTTTCAAGTTTTTCCAGACCGCAGTGTGAAAGGGATCCCCCAGGGGGTACTCGGAGAAGAACTTGGCCTGTGAAGGTGCATCTAACCAGCTTGGTCCTTGGGTCTTCCCTGCCTCACATCCGGAGGCTGGGACTTCAGGGCCTAGTTGGTGGGTGATGTTGTCTCCGCCTCCTGCAGGCCTGGGAGGTTGCAGGCCATCAGTTCACCCAGACCACTTTAGTGAGTGTCCTGCTGGTTAGAAGAGATGGGTTGATTAGCCAAGAGAAGTTTGGGGTCCTCAGGGTTTCCTGTTACCAGATCCCTGGAGATCCATTTGTATTAGGAATCTTCATAGTCCTCTAGTTGTTTTCTGGCCAGGTGGGTAGGGGTGGGGACTCTGAGAGTTGAGATACAGTCTTGTGCTACAGCCTTAAGCTAGTCTAAAACTCACTGTGTAACCCAGGCTGGTCTGGATCACATTTCTTTTCTTCCAGAGCCCCCACCCCAAAAACTGCTATAAACTTTGGACCTCACAAAATCTAAGTCTACCCTTGGATCTAACTAACCACCTCCCTCACCCCCTATCCCCATACCACAGGTATCTCAAGAAGTCATCTCCGTACCATCCCCAGGGCTGAGGACAGTCATACAGTCATGCCTGGAGTATGACATAGTAGGACAGGAGGCTCAGAAATTTAGAGTTGGGAGCTGCTAATCACCAGGGAGAGGGTCTGTCTGGCCTCTTCTTTGGTCCCATTAGTTACTTGTCTTATCCTACCATCTCCCCTTTGGTGATCAATTGTCCTGGCTTGCCCAGGGCAGTGTATTCTAGCATAGCAAGTCTTGTAGCATAGGGTACCCTTTGGTCTTTGGGCAGACTTGGGTCCTCCTAAACCCTTAGCTGTCAAGGGGCTTTTGTGGGTGTCGTTGGTGGAAGGGCAGGGTAGATTTGTGTAGATTTGGTTTAGGGCTGTCTAGGGCCTAACAGTTTGTGGCTGCAGTTTCTTAGAGGGCCTCTCTAGGCTCTCCAGAATCCCAAAGAGGGCATTTGCCGACTGTGCACTTCTCCACTGTAAGCTGGCTGCGAATTCCTGTGCATTGGTTGCTTTTGTATACATAGGGGGTAAGGCTGGACATCTGAACTTGGCTCACAGGAAGCTTGATGGCACTGCAAATACTGGCTTACTCTGTCCTGTAGCTGTCATGTACACAGGGAAAGGGTCCTTGTCACCCTGAAAACCTCTCCAGCTACCACCTGTGAGGCCAGTTCTTGGAGATAATGTCACTGTGCTGAAAGCAGGGCCCTCAGGCTCAGGCATGTTGGCCAGCCTTTGAGGAGTTCTGGATTATCTAGTCTGCCTGGGCCCTTAGGCGGCAAGTGAAACTGTCTCCCACCCCCAGTGCAGGAATCCTTTTCTCTGGATGTTTCTGCCAGGCACAAGGATGAAACTGCTGGGACCTGTTCAGAAATATGTGAGGCAGCCAGCAGCCACCCCCATTCTCTCCCAAGTAGCCTTTTTGGGCACTGATCAACCGGTGTCCCCTGGCTGTCCCCAGAGGCATTCCAAGGGCATTTTGGAGCACTCGTGGTGTATTGAAGTGACAGTGCCGGCTCACCACCTGTGGAATGTGTTGAGTGGAAACTGCCTCTTCCAGCCCTGGGGTGTCTTGGGATTCCACTCAGACATTGTTGGCACATCCCTGGACCTGCAAGCTGCCTGGGAAGGGTAAGGCTGGTAGGGTGGGACCCACCTGTGAGCTTCTGAGGAGGCCACCCCACAACTGAAGCTCACATCTGGCTTCTTCCTAGGTGTGAGCTTCAAGGTTCCCTAAGCCTCCCTGAGACTTGCTGGGCACCTCTGCCACTTAGTTCTGGGATTCATATTTTACAATGAACTGGGAGTGCCATGCTTATAGCTAGGTTATAGGGGAAGCCACATGTGGGAACAAGCAACCTTCACATATAGCACCAGCTCTCTGCTGATGCCCTACCTACTGCTCTGTGCCTCAGGCTTGGGAAGCAGGAGTACTGACTCCCCGAAGGGATGGGTACCTTGGAAGCTGGGGTGAGCTGAGGTTTAGACAAGAGAGTAGGGATATGGTCCCAGGTAATTGAGTCCGGTTTTGTGGGTCAGTGTTAGGGCCCCCAAGGCAAGGAGATCAGGATCTAATGTCTCCAGATAGCCCGGAGACAGTTCTTCAAGATTGGGCCCTCCACTTACTGCATCGGCCGGCCCTGGTTCAGAGCAGGGCGAGGGGGCTGCTGGGTGTGGTGCTGGGGAGGGGCCAGCAACAGCGATGCTTCCCTCGCACCTGGAGGGCGCAGCTCTGGCTGCAGTGCAGGGGAGAGATCACGCTTGCAGTCCTGAGGGACAGTGAGTCTGAGCAAAATGATATATTTAACATCAAATATACTCAAGGACTATTAGGATTAAGTATTCAAGATGAAGGGGAAAGCGAAACCCTCTGAGCTGCGTGCGGATGAAGCATCTCATTAGAAACAGCTGCTCTTCAGTTTCCTCAAAGCCTGACTTTCCTGCCTAGGCGTGGGGATGGGCTACGGCCCTCCCCACCCCCATGCTCCTGTAAAGGATGGAAGAGGCCAGGCTTACCCTAAGGTCTCCTGTGTATGAGATAGTGTCCCAGCCCACATTGTCTGGAGCCCACAGTTTACCTTTCATATGCTTCTTTCCATGCCGCCTTTAGAGACAGAACAGAGGTAACTAGTTCATAAACAGGGACACTGAGGCAGGAAGAAAAGCGACCTGCCAGATCTGCCATTTGTTAACAGGCAGCACGTGGATAAATTCTCATCTGATACCCAGCCTCCTCCAGGAGACTCAGTTTCTCATGCCCTCCCAGAGTCAAGGCCTCAGCAATTGCCAGGACCAAGTTCCTAACATATTTATTGGGAGCCCTTCTTGAGCTTAAAAATCATCATTTCCACTCCCATTTTGGATCTCTATAATATCTGGAGCAGGGGGCGATGACCCTGGGGGTTTAAAAGTAGGTGGCCTTCTTGGAGTAGGCAGCCTGGACAGGGTTTTTTTTGGGGGGAAGTGGGGTATAAGAGGAGAGGCGCTGGACCTGCCTTCCTTCCTGCCGTGTGAATTACAGAGCAAGAATTGTGAACTCTGCAACAGAATCTTCTCTGCTGTATCCAGTGCCTTAGAATAGTTTGTGACACATAGCAAGTGCTCAATAAATATTTGCAGAAGGAGAAACGCCTTCCAGCAGCCATGCTTGCTCAGAGAGAAGCTGAAATAGGGCTCCCCCTCTGCACGGAATCAGGATGCTGGTGGGTGGTGGGAACTGGGATCAAGGACAGTGTAGGACTCACAGGAGGTTTTGTACCCTGTGGATAAGTTAACTTTGCCAAACAACTATAGAGTCGACTAGAAACCCTAGGCAGAGCTGGTAATAGGAGTTGTGATTAGAGAAACAGCCTTCCTGTTTGGAAGCAGGAACCAAGGTTGAAGGGGTTGGGACAGGTAAGGGTCCACCAGACTGGCCTGAGAGACCAGGAGACCTTGAGACCCAAGCGGAGTCATCCCCCCGCCCCCCCCCGAGCTGGAGCGGAGAGGACTCCAGGTGGCGCTGCAGAGCCGGGCAACGGCGCGTCTCCACTCCCCATTAACCCGGCAGGGAGGGGGGCCTCGGGAAATGTGTGCATTTATTCAGTAGCAGGAGTGCAAACCTCATACATTGAGGGAGAAAGGCAGCGGGAGTCGGCCGCCGAGATTCCCCCATCTCTTTGAATATAATTTCAGATTGAGATTCAGATTAAATCCGAGGGGAAAACACTTTATGAGGCTGAAAGCTGTGTCGTTGCCAGAGCCAGGGTTATGAGCTATCAAATGCAATTACATTAAGACAGATTATACTGGGCAAATTGAGCCATTTAGAAGGTGAGAATCAAAGAAACGGCTCTGATCCTCTCTTCCCCTTCTCTCTCCCTCTCCCTCTTTCTCTAAATTGCAGTTCGTAGTTCCTTGCAATTCTGAGGCACAAAAGTAGGTGAGACTGCTTTTGTATCTGCGAAGTGCTTCACTCCTGAATGTAATTCTAGCTGAGTGCAATCTAGGTTAAGAGCCGGACAAGCGGGTAATTAGAGCCCGCTTGCTGCCGGAGGACCGGCCGCCTAGCCGAAGCGCGCCCGGAGTCGGCGCCCTTTCTCCGGCCGAACCGAGCAGCGGCTGGACAAGGAGCGCCCGAGATGATGGTGCTGGACAAGGAGGACGGTAGGTGGCGGGCAGGGGTACCGATGCCCCCAAAGCCCTCGCCGCGGCGCGCGGGATGCCACGCAACGGGACCCAGGCACACAGACTCGCGGCCACGCCGTGTCGCGGAGCCAGCCGGCGGCCCGGGGAGGAAGGACGGACCCCGGGTGGGATGGGCGAGCTCCTGGCCTCGCGCCCCGTAGGTATCCTGGTTCACGGGCGGGCGCGAGGGGCGAGAAGACGTGCCGCGGGGCGGCGTGGAGTCTCGGGCTGCCCTCCGGTCTCCGCGCCCCGGCGCTTGGTGCTGAGCGTTTGGTCTCTGCGGCTGCTCCTCTCTCACCGCAGCCATCACCCCCGCGCCCGCCGCGTAACCGGAGAGGCGCTGAGCGCCCAGCAAATCAGCAGCTTCGGGGAGAAACGGACTAGAGAGCTTGGGGGCGAGCGAGAGCGCGGGAGGACCTCGCGAAAGCTGGGATGCCGGACCAAGAAGAGAAGGCCAGCTGGGCCCTCAGGAAGGGGGTGGGGGAAGCGGCCACAGGCATGACTTGTGCTGGCCTCTACCTCATGTCTCCTTGAATGTGAAGGCAAGAGTTTGAGCCAGAAGAACTGTCCCGCCGTGGGCCAGTAGCACTCCAGAGGGAGTGGTTTGAAGGTGGCCTGGATGTATGGCCAAGAGCCCGGGTGCTTCAAGAGGGCTGAGAGCTGAGAGGTCACTTGGCTGCAGCACTCCCCTAGCAGGTGGTATCGTGTACCCCCGAAGTCTTTTTGGCTGGGAGTGCCTTGCAGTAAGTGGCCTAAAAGGTTGGGGAATCCCAGCTGCCTTGGAGGTAAAATACAGCATGTGTCCTGTAACCTAAGAGAGGCACTAAGGTCCAGGGAGTGAGTGGCTGCCCCAGGAGTCCTTGGGCCCTGTAGGTAAGGCTTGTGTGCCTGTAGGTGCTGTAGCTGGGAGAGGTGGCAAGATTGTTGGCAAGCCCACCGTTGCTGGCATTTGGGTGGGGACTGGAAAGGTTGGGAGTAATGGGACATCCCAGGAGTCCTCCACTGGGTCTGGGCCTTCTACCCACTGAGGTGTTGTTGCCATGGCTACTGCTCAAAACTGAAAGTTAAGTGACTTGTTCAAGGTCATACTGGATGCTGTCTCATCTGACTGTCCCAGACTAATTGTATCAGCAGGAAAAGGCCTTTAAAATGTCTGGCCTGAGTGAATATATTTGGGGAAGTCGTGGGGCCCAGTAAGTTAGCTCTTGGCCCTAGTGAAGGCAGAGATGGAAGGGTGGGGGTCTAGATGATTCTGGGCTGGCTGGGGGATAACCTCCTTCTCAGCACATTCTCCTCTATTCACAGACCCTCCCCTGGAGCTCCAGGAGGCCATCTGAGTAAATCGAAAGGAGAGGTTTGGGGTCAGGCCAGACAGGGAGAGAAGAGCCACTGATCTGGGTACTTAACGTCAGTACTTTCTTATCCTGTGGTACTTCGGATTATGCCCTGCTCCAGAGTTCCCTCCTTAGGAAGGGTGTGGAGGGCTCCTCTTTGGTGTCTGTAGGGGACTGTCACTATGAGAAGCATGTGGAAAGCAGGGTGCATCTTTAACCAAAGTTACCCCACCTTCTTGGCTCCCCAGGCCTAAGGCAAGAACCCAGAAAACCTGAGTTTTGTGTGAGAGAGCCCTCTGTTCAGGAATGTTATCCATATGTTGGCAAGATGGCATTTCCACCTCTGCCCAGGGTCTGTGCCCCAGAATGATTTGTGCTCTGGGGATAATGCTGAAGGTAGTGGATGTCTGGAGACCTTCAGAGTTCCTGTGGTCCCCACCAGAACTACGGAAGGGAGCTCAAGATGCCACTCCATCTCCTATCTGTACAGCCCAACAATATACCTTTCACCACTGGCACAAGTACTCTCTGGGACCCAGGACAACATAAGGAAAGCAGGCGGCTGGGGTTCTGAAGGGGGCATCTTCATGGAGATGAAGAAAAGCTGTGTATATACTCACTTGCCTCTCTATACCTACTGCCCAACTTCATGTACAGTGCCCTCCCAGAATGTGGCCACCTGAACTAGGTGACAGATGTGGTGCTCTAGGCCCTAGGGGTGTATTCCTCAGTGCTGCATACAGCACCCATTGTCTGGCAGCAGCAGGATCTCGGGGATCCTATTAGTCTCCCCTAACACCTTTTTTATACCCAATAGCATCTTATTGAGAGAGGCTGGGCTCCTCTGGTTGAAGTCAGGTCTGCCAGCTGCAGAGGACCAAAGCCCTAGCTCTGCTGGGCTGCAAGGCTTTCATGTTGCACTTCTGAAAGATAATAAAATATCAATCGTTTTGCCCTAGCAACGGGTTTAAGAGACTTTCTGAAGTATTGAATCGTCAGAATTTTTTTTTTTTTTTTTTTTTTTTTTTTTTTTTTTTTTTT
>NW_026590468.1:802247-998714 GCF_907164565.1 Psammomys obesus
TTTTTTTTTTTTTTTTTTTTTTTTTTTTTTTTTTTTTGCTTTTAAGCACAGTGCATTATTAATAAAGTAATCCATTAGGTCGAGCAATGAAGGGTCACCACAGAGACAGAAAGATCTGTTTTGCAAATGGTTAAACTTCGGGTTTTAAGATTAATTGCTTTCATTTGGACGCTTGCTCTTGGCCTAGCCATCTCCACTTTACTGGAACTCAGGGTCCGGGCTTTCTAAATGCTGCAGGACCTCCCTGTCAGCAAAAGGGGAGGCAAGCGCCAATTCTCCTGGAAAACCAGCCCTTCCATGGCACCTGCAGTTTGGTCTGACACCAGACTATGGACTTTGAGTGTGGACGGGGGTGGGGGAACGACACTGAAGTCCCAGGGGAGTAAAGAAAACTCCTGCCCTGAACCCTGCAAATCAAATGTGACCTTCACTGATGGAGAAGAGGCCCCCAAGTGGGGACATGCTGCACAGTAAGAGCTTGAACTATGGGGACCTGTGCAAGAGAAGATGCTGAGTGTGCCCAGCTGGCAGTGCCTGCACGTTCCCAGGTGCATGCTGGAGCAGGGCTGGGCTGGGTCTAAGCTGCCTCCGTGAAAGCCCAGCAGGATGGCTTGGGGTGACCATAGGAAGCAGCAGGCACATTGTGGAGCTAAACACCAGACATGATCCTAGAGCATTTTTAATAAGTAAGAAATGAGCAAGAAGGGGTGGAGCTGGGTTGAGGAGGACCAGACAGTGGAGTCTTCAATTGTTAATGACTGCTAGGAACACAGCCTCAGCGGCTGACTCAGTTTGTCTGACAGGTTGCTGCCAGCAGGACCTCCTGGTCTGTTCCATCATGCCTTAGGCCGTAGACAGGAGCATGGCCTTGGCCTTCCTGGCCCTGCAAATGGAGACAGGGAGCAGGTCACAGTACTGTTCCATGGCAGAGACCCTAGCCCATTGGCGAAAAGGCAGAGCTCAGTGGGCATACAGTCTGCTAAGGGAAAGTAAAGGCCTGGCATGGCTGACAGGCTGGGGACTCCACCTGGCACTCACCTAGTGCCTGGCAGGAGGGGTTGTCTTCATCCACAGCTGCCATGACTAGCCTCAGCAGAGGTACTCTCCTCTGGGAGGGAGACATCACTGCCCCTTCCTGCACAAACTGAGCCAGGCAGAGAGTCTGTAAAGATGAGGCCTCTCCTGGAACCTCTCCCCCGCTTCTCCTGGAACGTTGGGCAGAGAGGCAGGTGTTCCACTCAGCAACCCTACTCTTCTGTTCATTCGCCCACACAGAGGACTAAGGGGGATGGGGGACAGGGAAACAACATAAATTGGTCTGTCGTCCAGAATCCATGTCTCACTAATGTACCCAGATTAACTCAACTGTAAATTGTCTCCTTGGATGGCGGTGTCTTGCTAAAAGTTTCCCATATGATTCATGATTTGGATGGCTTTTAACGGCTATTGGCTAAGCAAGCCGGCGACTGGACAAGGTGATGCAATTGGCATTAGCGAGGGGAGGCACGGGAGCGTGTAATGCAGTCAATACTGCATTAACTACTGATGCCCAATTACAGAGAGCCTTTCAGGAGCATTAAGACCAAGGGAAGCTGAGATCACTAGCTGCTGCTTGCCTAAAAGCTTCACCCTTTGCGTGCCGGGGCTCAGCACTGGCATGGCCACCTGCTTAGCCTCTGTGGCTGTGAGAGTGCCTGTCTCCCTTGCTCCCTCTCTCTGAGCATGCCCCACAAAGATACTTTCGGCACATGGAAATATGCTTGGGTCTGCCTCTCACCTCTTCTGAGAATTCATTTCTTCCCCTCTTCCTCTCCTAAAGGAATCAGATCCAGTGACGGTTCAGTCCCACCATCTTTAATTTAAAGAGTCTCTCAGCATCTATGAACAAGACTTGGAAGTGGTTTGCTTTAGTCTCTCACTTTTAGTACAGAAGGATGAATGCTGATAAGCACTGATGGCAGACTCTCTGTGGTCCTGGGAGAAAGATTCAACCTCATCTGGCCTGCCGGCACGAGGCAGCCTGTGTTGGGAAATGACTGTGCCTGCCCGGGCTGGGCCGTCTTTGAGCAGAAGACAGAGCCGTGGTGACATAACTGGGGAAAGTGGAGCCCATGAATTACTTGGGCCATGCTGGAGTTCTAAGCAAATGCAGGCTCAGATTTGGGGCTCCCCCAACCTGAACTGTGCCCCACCTGTCTGTCGCTCTGTAACAGAGAGCTCCAACTTATTGCTTGGATCAATACCCCAGGATCACAGGGCTTCCCAGTATCCTGATGGAGGCATTAGCCAGGCTGAGAGTTGGTTAGGGCAGATGGTAGAGACAGGGCATAGGTATCCACCCCAGTCTGCCAGGTCATTAGACCTGACTCGACCTCTGCCATTCTGCTGAGTTCTGCTGGTGCGGGGTGTGTTTCATGTACGATACACTGACCAATGTTGAGGCTACTTTGCCTCCATACCCTCTCCTACCCTCTACAATGAGAACAGCTCCACCTACCTAAATTGTCACCAAAATTAAATGAGGTACTGTCAGTGCACATGCCCCACCAATGGGAAAGTCCATAGCCATGGGTGGCATTGCTGCTCTGCTCAGTTTCAGTACAGTCTGAAATGAGCCCTTAGCCCAATCTAGTGGCCTATTCACTAAAGAAAACTGCACCCTTCTTACTGTCCCTTCTGGCTCTTGGTCTTCTAGAGACTATCTTTTCTTTCTTACTAGTATCTGGATCAGGAGACAGACTACCTTTTCTTTCTTACTAGTATCTGGATCACTAAGGCAAGTGGCATTATGGGAAAAGCCTTCAAGAACATGTTTCCCAAGTCCTTTCATTTATATGGGGGTTGGGCAGGGGAGATAGATTAAGGGTTAGAGAAAGCAAGAGAGTTGTCCAAGGCTTTGTGGAGAGATAGAGCCCATAGCTTCAGTGTCTTTCTGGTTTCCATGTTCAGCTGATGTGTCCTCTGTCCTAGTCCCAAGGCATGATGAATCTGGGTGCATTTCATCAGATGGACTGGAAGAACATGCCTGCCTGGGTGTCCCAGTCATGGCCCTAGGCAAGTTACTGACATCCCAGGGAACTGTCCTCAGATGTAAGACTTCCTAGAAGGTGCCAATGGCCACACAACTGTCCTGGGCCTTTTGGACTGAGAAGGCCCACATGTGTGTATGACATATAGCCTGTCCTGCCTCCCTGCTTATTTGAGTTGCATGGAGATCATGTACACTGAGGTATGCAGGAGTCATCCCAATACCAGGCTTACTAGCTCTTCCTAAAAGGAGGCCTCTGGGCAGGTCCCTACTCAGGATATAACCATACGATGAAGGCAACTTGGAAGCTTGCAAAGCTGGTTTTGTGCATCGCTTCCAACTCTGAGCTCAGTAACATGACATCAACAGCTTGGAATCAGCCACAGTGCGAGTAGTTGTACCCAGACAAACAATACTCCAACACTTTTCCTGGAGTGCTGATGGCTTAGCATGTGTCTAGGTTGCATTTAAGTGGGATTTTGAGCTTACCTCTCTCTCTTCTGCCATTACCATCTTCCATCTCATCTACTGTCTGTCTCCTGGTGCTTATTACAAACAGAGAGAGATGACCTCTGCCACTCTGGCATTCATTCTGCCTAACACTGCCTGCTTCCCAACCATCACACTGAACAATGTAGACCTGGTACACCCACGCTGGCTTATGTTTCATGTGGTCCCAGTGTTTGCCTTCATCCCTTTGCTCCTGTTGTCCCACACATCATTCTCCCCTCCCCCTTAGTTGGCTATGCTCAGAGACAGCATCCACCTACCTAGTAACAAGCTTGTCTCTTATTGGTCAGCTTGTGATTATGTTCTAAGCCTCAAGCCCAGTAGGGTTGGTAAAGTAGAGACAAATAAAAGCAGGTGGTGACAGGAGTGAGGGGCTGAGCCAGGTTCACGCATGCCTAGTGTGAGGGCCTACTAGGCTACATCTTAGCTTCTTCCTCCTGTCCCTTCTTTTAGGAACCAGCTGGGTTTTCCTGAGGGATCTGAGGGACCTCTACCAAGAGGTTCAGATGATCTAAGTTCTGGTCCTAGTTGAGAGCTGTGTCACTTCAGACAACTTAACTGGATATCAATTTTTTTGTCTCTACAACACGAGCAGTACCTGGTCTCTACTGCCCACAGACGGCAGTACACCAGGAAGCCTCATGCCTGTGTGAACTGGCATTCCTCTCTGCAATGTGGTTTTCTTGGTCCTGAGGTATCATAAACATCAGCAGCTTTCATTTTACTGAACCCTAAACACAAGGCATTGCCCAATGCATATGCTTCAGTGATTGCTACATCACCAACTAAAATTCAGTGGCTTGAAACAATAAGCATTTATTTAGCTTACAAATCTTTGGGTTGGAACTTTAGGCTGGGCTTGGCTGGGAAGCTTTTCTGGTCTCAGCTGGGCTTACTCAAACCTGGAGGTTGGAGGATGGTTGCTAAGTTAGATGCTGCGGTAACAGGACTCGGGACCCTCATCCTTTAGTCATGTCATCTAGTTATCTAGTGGCTGGTTATCATGGCAGAAATGGATCTAGAGAGAATGGATTCATACCAGGCTTCTTGAAGCCATTGTTTGACGTCGGGGATATTGTCACTTATGACACATTCCACTGGCAAAAATAAATCACAAGCTCATCCCAGGTTCAAGAGATTGGGGAACAGGCTCTACTCTTGAAGATAGGAGGTGGCAGCTTATATCATAAAGGGCATGTCTACCAAGAGTATGGATACCAGGTAATTTTGGAAGCAACCTTCCATCCATCCCCAGCATCCTCCCTGTCTGCTTTCATTCAGTGGCTCAGGAAGAGGCCACTCTCCTTATCCTCACTTCACAGATGAGAAAACATAGTACAAAGAGCCTGGTGGATTGGCCCCAGACCCACAACCTTCTAGTGCCAGTGCTGGGCTGTAAAACCAGGAGGTCTGATGGTGGAGTCCTGAACTCTTTCTCTGACTTGCTGGCTCCCTTTCCCATCTGCTCTACTTGGGGCTGAAGGGAACTCCTCGGAGGAGCCTGTTTGAGGATGACCTGGGGTGGGAAGGAGCTCTCTAGGTGGGTTGTGTGTGTGTGTGTGCATGTGTCCATGCATGTGTGCACACTAGAGCCGTGGGCCCACTCCTCCAAGGGCAAGTGTGGCGGTTGGAGTATTATGAGCCCATCTCCATTGCTTCTTCCTGCAGCCCCTCTCTGTCCTACAAAGTCACAGGACAGCCTGCAAGGGGGTGAAACTCCACGGTTAGCCTTAACTGGAGCACACATGCAGATGCAGGACATACCAAAGTCATCGGTTGGCCCCTGGCCTCAAAACTGGGCAGTAAGTGGGCTGGTGAGAGGCCTGTGTACATTCATAAACCAGCTGATTGAAAAGCAATATTTCAGATAAATACAAGCCAGCGATCTATCAGTGGTTGTAATAAAACCCAGGCTTCAGGCTGTGATTTTATTTTGAAATAATAAGAATTGCTTGATTCTTTTTACTTGAGTTACCATGGTAATTCCGGCGTGGAGCGGTGTTATATTGATTTAGAAAGTGGACAGTAATATTTCTTTTGTGTTATTCTGTTTCTAGGCCTTGATTTCTAATTTCTACTTGGAGATTACTTTTATAAATTTCTTAAGTCTTTCCACTTTCTCCCCCCCACCTCACAGTATAATTTTCCTCTCATGCACCATGATGTTCTGAGCTTATTGGTTTGCTCTTATTTTAAATTAAACTTGCTGGTTTCAAATATTGAAATGACATCTTTGTCTGTGTCTGTACTTTGGTTTAGCAAAATATTACAGTCTGACGCTCTGTGCTTAATAATTTAAGGGAGGCTTTCTATCGGCCCTCACTGGGTGCTGATAACTTATGACTCAACCAACGCAGACCTTAAACTCGTGACATTTTAATATTGTGTGGCGGGAGCAGCCGCCCCTCTGCTCTCAGTCTCCGTGGAGAGAGATCTGCATGGTACCCTAGAAAGGAGTTTTAATAATTCAACCTTGCTGGTTGGCTCTCTGTGACTCTATTGGAAAAACGGGGTATATGGGGGTCATGCTTTCCAGAGGAGTCAGGCCAGTGCTAGCCTGGACTCCCAGAACCTATAGCCAGCACCCCACTCCAACCCAGCTTTTCTCCTTTCTTGGATATATAAGAAAACAGCCATCCTTGGTGTCAGATGGGAAGGGTTGCCTGTGAATACCAGAGAATGCTTGAACTCTCTGATGACCCACCATTTTATCTTGCAAAACAAGTGGATCTCACACAGGTTTTGAGTCAGATAAGACTAGGTTCCAGTCCAGTCTCCTCATACTTCATACACTAGCCAAGCCTGTGTATGACGGAGGACGCTCATAGCTGCCAACCCGCAGGGTAGGGTAAGTCCACAGGCCCCCTCAGTAGCTGGAACGGTGGTAGATTAGGTACCACTGTGTAACAGATAGCTTGGAACTTAGCACCTTGACACACTATTCAGCTGTCATCCCATTTCTGTGGGACAGGGGGTGGGGCAGTTTGACTGGATCATGAGAGCCTCTCAGAGATGGTGATTAAGGGTGTCTGTCAGCCAAAGGTACAAACTCTGCTTAGCTCCACCTGGGGAAATGACCACATTTCAGCTCTCTTATTTGCCTGTAAAGATTCAGTTCACAGGTGGATTGGTCTGGAGGCTTCTTGGGCTGCCTACTACAGGTTTCATTCCTGTGGGCTATAGCACAGCAGCCTCTGCACTATGGCAGCTCACTTCCTGAAGGCTACCAGTTGAGACTCCAGAGGAAGTCACAGTCTGCCATTGCACCTTAGGACCCAGGCGCCCTATACTTTCCCCAGTCCTAGGAAACTCACCTTCTATCTGGAAGCCACAAAGTCTAAAAAATCAGCCAAACAAGCAAACAAACAGCCAGGGAGGGTCTCATATATCCCAGGCTGGACTTTCCTGATCCTCCTTCCTCTACTGCTTCATTTTGCAGAGGAATAGGTGGCTCCCAGAGTAGGAAATGCACTCATTTGGAATATTCTAGAAAGTGGGTGAGTGGCAGAGCTGGCAGGGCTGGGATGAGGCCCCTGCCTGTCAGGAGCATGGGAAAAGACTGGCTCTAGTGTTATGAATGGATGGTAGTCTCACACTCACACACACCCCTAGATAGACATTCTGTCTTGATCTAGAGGTTTCCAGACTTTGGGGTTTGTTGTTTGTTTGTTTGTTTTTTTAATAGGTGGTGAATGTGCTAAGACCAGTAAGGGACCTGCAGAGCAGCTGTCTGGTGGGACTCAGCTGCCCTGGACCTGCCTCCTCTCTCAGTACCTTGGAGCCAGCCTACCTGTTGTTGTCAGCTGAGGACTCCCATCCTTAATGGCTTTGCTACGTGAGATGAGGACAGACCTTTAAGACAGTGTAGGCAAAGATGGCTTTACAGTTCCCTGTGAGGGGATAGGACTCCTGTAGACTGGAGCACTCCCATAGGTGCCTAGGGAGCACGGAGCTGAAAGCCAGAACTCCAACATTCCCATCCTGGCCCGTTGCCTAGTAGTATGTCCTTGGGCAGGTCCCCATTTAGGACAGCAGGGTGGCTAGACAGTTGGGTCCTTTGGTTGTTGGTGGGAGGCTACCTCTTCTAGGCAGCTGCACACCCACCTCCCCTATCCAGAAGCCATTTCCCATCTGTGAGGCCTTTTCTTGGCAGGGGTTAGGACCCTGGGTAGCATGGGGCAGGGGGCAGGGCTCCCTGGAGCACCTGGTTGCAAATTGGCACCCACCCAAGTGCAAAGTGTGGTGTTTTCACCTGCCCGTTTGCCTCAAGGATGCTTTCATGCTGCTCTTTGATCTCAGGTGGCCTTTATCAAATTCATGGCAAGGCTGCCATACCCAGAAGAATAATATCTCATTAGTATTATTGAAAATGCTAAGTAAAAAATCCAGGAAAAAAAATTAACGTCAGTTGAAATAATTAACACAGAGTAAAGCTGGCAACAGTTAAGCCTGCACCTGGTAAAATATGTTATTGACTAAAAATTGACAGAAGAATCAAATCTTCCTGACAAAATTTAGATCTGCAGAAGTTGGCTCTGGAAATATTTTCTGGGAAAAATAATTGTCATAAAAGAAGCTGCAACAGTGACAAACACTCTATAAGATTTGATATGAGCTAAAAACCAATCATGAACCAATTTTTAGCAGTCACTAATTTTTTTTTAATTTATCTTGATGAAGAGGATACATATACAATTAAAATGGGGGTATTGCTTCATAATGTTGAACAGAAAAAAAAATTGATCAAGAAATCCGATTGACCCAATGAAGCTTATTAAGAATTACTTTCTTAATTAAAACCATCACCATTGGTATACTTATAATCAAAATACAGGGTCAAGAACCAGATCCTAATAGCAGGGGTTTAATGAGTTCATTTGGATGAGGAGTGAATGAGTGAACGGGTGAAGGGGGTCCAGAGTGGAAGGGCAGTGTGAATCATATGGATTCATTTGTCCTGGAGAGAGGATGAGATGGTGGCCAGAGAGGTCAGTAACTGGAGCTCAAAGCATCATTGGCATGACCGCAGTGGTGATTATTGACAGAGCCTCACTCTTGTGAGCTATGCCTTGCTCAGAAATGAAGATTCATGTTGAGGTCAATGGGAATACTCTGAAGGACATATACTTAGAATTGCTGGGTCATGTGAAACTCTGTGCTTAGAGAGTTTGTTGTTGGTGTTTATGTTGTATGTACACGTGTTTGTGAGGGGATGTGTACATACCATGGCACGTGTGTGCAGGTCAGAGGGACTACCTTAGGTATTGGTCTTTGCCTTTTACCTTATTTGAGACCGGGCCTCTTGTGTGCATGCCAGGCTAGGTGGACTGCAGACTTCTGGGGCTCTCCTGTCTCTGCCTCCCACCTTCCTGTAGGAGGACAGGGATTACAGATTCATACACCATCTTGTCTAGCTTTTATGTAGACTCTGGGGATCAGGGCTTTAACCACTAATCCATCCCTCAGCCTCCCCCTCCGCAAATATCATGGAGATATTTGTTCTTAGGTGCTTAGGAGTGTTATGAGGAAAGTTCCCTAGCTGTCTGAGCTTCCAGAAGTGAGGCTATCTGCCTTCTGGCCCCTGCTGGGTTCTGGGATTCCCTGTAACCTGACTAGCCTCAGTTTTCTGGTCTGTGAAATAGGGCCAGTACTCTTTCAGCTTACCTCAAGGGCTTTGAAAAGTAATTACTACTTGTGGGGCCTGTGGAGAGTTACAGGATGTTCTTGTTTTAACTGGTTGCATTCTTTTGCCCTGTAAGTTGGGCACAGCTGCTCCTGTTTTGCAAAAGCTCAAGCTCTCAGAGATGCTAAAGAACCAGGCTACCTCGTTAGTCAAAGATAGAGTCTGAACTCAAATCCAGACTTATCAAATCCTTAAACTGACTGATCCCCGCCTCAAATGTCTCTTGGTGGGGGTAGGGCTCCTTGAGCAGCCTCCAGTTCTCTGCCTGATCCTGAGCACAGGAGATGAGAGCCCAGATACAGTCAGGGGTAGGCTCCAAGGCAGAACATGCTAGAGGGAACAAAGACTTTGAAGAATGTTTACGTTTTAGCTGTGAGACTGAGGGTAAATTGCTGCACCTCTCTGCATCGTGTTCTCCCATCCCAGAAGCTGATGCTCCAGTAGCAGACCATCACGCTGGGAGGGGCACACAGGAAGTGTCTCCCACAGAAGGCATTAGGTGAAGTACTCTGGGTGGTTGAAGCAGGTAGAGGAAGAAGGACAGTGTGGGACCATCATGGAGAAGTGACTGGCTCCTAGGCTGCTCAGATCAAGCTTGAAGGAAGAGATTCCACTCAGACTGATGGGGAAGGTTGAAGGTTGGAGATTCCGGTGTTTGCCAGCCTGGAGTTGCCAGAACCTGAAGGGGTTTCTGGAGACCCTGGAGATCTCACCCTGGAGGAGAGATGTAGGCAGGCCCCTCCGGTGGCCCCATGCTCACCTCCCCCACTGCTTACGGATGCTTGCGGTGGGGGTAGGGGTGGGGGTTGAGGTGGGGATAGGAGCTTGCCTGACTGCCTCAGTTAGCCTGAGCGGTAATAAAACACTTTAAATTTATTGTGACATTTGGATTTAATTAAAAAGTACATACTTGGAGAAGTAGAACATAATGGGGAGAGAGGCAGGGTGGCTTTTCCCCTCCTTTCTTCCCCAAACTAATTAGCGTTGTATTTTAAATTGTTTATGTGCCGCTAATCATCGTAATAAATCATTTATACTGAAAAAGACACACTCGGCTGTGCCCGCCGCGCGGGTTCCGCTCGCCGGGCTCTATCGCGAACAAATTGATCTAGAAGTGAATTTATTAACCACTGGGGAAGAAATCATTAGTGCTTTCTCTAAACATTCCCCAGGTACGCTTTATCGCCACAGTTTATGCTGTAACTAAAAGGAGCATTACCCAGGCCTTTGCTGCAATTTCCTTGAAAAGCCTGCAGCCTACTCCCAAGCTAGGGGGTCCCTGCCTTCTTACCTCTACATGGTCTAGGAACGCCAGCTTCTGTTCCCAGTGTTCCTTTTTAAATATGTTCCCTGTGAAGCAGGTGCCAGACCCTGACACTCCTGTGGCTGTTTGTCCCCTGCCGAGAGCTTCATAATTATTAAAGGTATATGTCTTAGGATCAATGTAGCATAAAGAAGGCTGAGGTTTTTGAGAAGTGGGAGTGGCTGGGCTTACAGAATCGTGGGATCAGAAGCTTGTTAAGAAGGCAACCTCCTACCCGAAGCCTGAGGAGTCATCAGCTGTGGGTCGATATAAGTGAAGAGGGGCCCCAGGTAGGAGCACAGGATGAAGCTGGGATCTCTGGAGTACACCCTGATGATCTGGGCCCCTGAGGCTGCCTTCTCACAAACTTTGAAGCCTTCTCCAGGGTCTGGCTGGAACAGTCTGTTCTGGCCAGATTCCTGGTGAGGCATATTGCCCTGTGTATGGCAGTAACTTCACAGTCCCCCTAGACATGGCCTGACAGATGACAGACAGCTTGACCAACAGGCAGCTCCCAGCTGCAGATACCATGTGGAACAGCTGGTAGCTGCATTAGCAGCAGTTTATTCTGACTGCCACATAGGCCCCCTGCTTCCCGGAGGCTGCCCTCCAGGCCCCCTGCTTCTCTGGGGCTGTGCTCCAGGTCTTCTCCCTCCATTTTGCTGGAAGGGAAGTTTATTCTGAACAAGGGCCTTCTCCCTGGGAGCCCATGGCTGAATCCAAAGCTATCCCACTTCGAAGTCCACACTCTAAATTGCTTCCCAGAAGGTTGGGCCCCTCCCAGTCCTGCAGAGAAGGGCTGTAGCAGCTCCCAGGGGGTCAGCAGGAAGCCTCACCCCTATGCTTTTTTTTTTTTCCATCCAGGGGACAAGGTACAGTCTTCCTCCACTGTTCCTCTCATAGTAGCTAGCAGGTGCTGTGCTCTGCTGCCTCAAGAAGGAAGCAGAACACAGCATCTTGGTAGGCTGAGCCAGGCTGGAGGGTCCCCTCTTTGTGCCTGGAGAACACATTTAAAACTTTGAATTCAAAATTGATTCTGAAGGGCCCTAATCTCTGATCCCCTGCCGCTCACGGTGTGTCTGCAGCTCCTGCCAGACTCTCGTTTTCTGGTTCACCGCATTGGTGCTCACGTCCCTGATGCTGTGAAATTGAGACTAGTCTGAGAGTCTGGGAACTCCTCCTCCTCCTCTGTGGAGATTGCAGGCCTCCTGGGAGCCCCATTTCATTACATGGGTGATGCTGGCTTTGCAGGTGCCCACGATCTAGCTGAGTCACCATCTGGGGAACACAGCTTTCAGAATCATCTTCTCTGGTCCCCCACAGATGTGTGGTTCTAAGCAACATACCTCTAAGGAGCATGGTGTGGGATTGGGAGACTCCAGACAGAAAAAGGCTTGGGCCTGGCATTCTCTCCAGGAATTTCCAAGGGCGATTTCTTTCCATTGGCTGCTAAGGGCTCAGCACAGGCTCCACAAGGGGAAAGTGGTCATATTTATACACCCAGAGGACTTTCAGATAAGAGCAAGGGAGGCTAGGTCTGTGTGAGGAGCCAAGGGGTCCACGAAGGACTGAACTGTTAGCCTCCTATAGATCCATGAACCACCTCCTGAGGAGGTCAGGGTATTTATGTGCGAAAAAAAATCATGGAGTAGAGACCCAGGATTCACCTATCAAAAATTCACTTCAAGAGAGCTCATCAGGAAAGTATTTGCTGTATGAGCATAGGGAGGACCCAAGTTTGATCCCTGGCACCCATGAAAAGCACAAACATGCATACATGCATGCATGCACACATACATACACACAAGGGGGAAAAAGTTGCTGTGCTGGCAGACAGGACTACGTACTACTGTAGCCATCTCTTCTTTTCTCTTAGGACCACAGAGCCACAAGTGTCTTGGGCTATGTGGCAGAGGGGCAGCAGTGTGCTGTCAAGGCCCCCTCTCTGGGGACCTGCCTGCATAAATTTGCCCACTCCAGCCAGAGACGCTTGCCAGTAATATCTGGATAGCTGCCATTAAGTCTCTTCATTCATTTATTGAGGCAATGCTTGGGACTGCTGTCAGTATCAGGAGAACAGCCATAGGTAAGGCAGGGCCTCAAGAATTTCACCTTCCAAGGGACTTCTATTCTTGGGAGAGAAGCCAGTCATTTTCCCAGTAAAGTCTCTGAAGGAAAACCAAAGCAATGACCAGTTGCTATTGAAAACCCAAAGGGAAATGACAGGAAAGGAATGGGTTGTTTAATGAGAAAATGGTGTGTGTGTGTGTGTGTGTGTGTGTAAAAGTCCTCTCTTGATATCTGAGCTGCAAGATGGGAAGGCAGCAACCAGTGAAGAATCAGGGAAAGATTCTGTATGTGCAAACACCCTAAGGCAGGACGGAGATCTGGAGTGTGGTAGAACTCAGCACGGGAAGGGGAGGCAGGGGCCAGACCACACCTGCATGCTATGCTCAGTGTACTGGAAGCTGTGGAAAGGTTCCAAGTGGGGCAGTGACCAGCCTGGTTTATTTGGAAAGGCTTCCCCCACTGATGAGTGAAGAATGTGTGGTTAGAACACCCAGCTTGTGGGACGTATGTCCAGAGTATGGTGAAAGATGGGGATGTCCCGCAGTTGGTAGAGTGTTTGTTGAGCATGTATAAAACCCTGGGTTTGCTCCCCAGCACTGCATAGACAGGGTATGGTGGTATATGCCTGTAATCCAATCATTCAGGAGGTAGAGGCAGAAGGATCAGAAGTTCAACATTGTCCTCAGCTACATAGTGAGTTCCAGGCCCTCTGGGCTACATGAGAGCCTGGTTCAAAAAAACTGAAAGTTAGCTCTGGAGATGGAAAGAAGTAGTTAGGATGGGGAGCTGGATGCATTCAGTGTCTGATGCTGAGTTCCTCTTAAGAATATGGGGATGGAGTTGAGGTAATGGTGTGGATACTATGAAGGGCAGTTGGAGGCAGGGCACAGAGGCCAGGTTTGAGTTGGCAGTCAGAGCTCCTAGCTTAGATCTGTAG
Organism: Psammomys obesus; assembly: GCF_907164565.1. Lineage (NCBI taxonomy): Eukaryota > Metazoa > Chordata > Mammalia > Rodentia > Muridae > Psammomys > Psammomys obesus. The sequence continues at coordinate 815,779 of NW_026590468.1, forward strand.
CTTTTTGTCATTGTTGTTGGTTGCTTATTGTTTGTTTTGTTTTTATTTTTTCAAGACAGGGTAGCCCTGTCTGTGTAATGGTGTCTGAATTGGAACTTACTTTGTAGACCAGACTGACCTTAAACTCAGAGATCTACCTGCCTCTGCCTCTGGAGGGCTAGAATTAAAGGAGTGAGCCATCACCACCTGGCCTAGATCTGTAGTTGTTAAACTATGTTTAAAACTGAAAGGAAACCAAAAAAGAAAAAAAGACACCTGTTCCTATCACCAAGGGAAAGGGTGTACTAGATACCTGTTAATCCCAGTTAATGAACTTCAATGAGCACACACACCCTCCTGTGTGTCCAGGTCCTGGCTAAGGACCTACAGAAGACGAAGGGAGACTGTGGGAGGTTAGCCCATGAAGCTGCCCCAGTCTTGGTGTTTCCTCCTCCCAACTCAAGTTCTCAGCTGGCTCCTGTATCCCCTCCAAAGCCCTGATCTTAAATCCAAACTCCCCAGTTAGGGGATGGGGCACTTGAGGGCAGAACCTCATGAATGGGGTTGGTATCCTTATGTGTGGGAATCCAGAGAGCTCCCCCACCCTTTCTGCTGCGTGGTGTTACAGTGGGAGTACAATTGTCCATGAGCCAGGAAGCAGGCCCTTATCAGACAACAGACAAGCCAGGGCTTGGTCTTGACCCTCCCAGGCCCTAGCCTGGGAACACCAATCTATTGCTTATAAGCCACCTATCTGATGTTCTGTCAGAAGTGTCCAGGTGGATGAAGATTGTCTGCGAGGCTGTTGTTCCACACTCCAGGCCGTGCAGGGCCTAGCGTTCTCCCCCCAGCCTGTGTCTCGGCACCTTCCATCTTTAGACACACCAAGGTCACAGTGGTTTCAGGGTTTAGATGGAAGTGCTAAGGACCGTTGGCCTCCCTTCAAAGCCCACTCATTGAGCAAGTGCCTCCTGCTTCTTACAACTCTCCTGGAATTTGCTCTCCAGGGGGCTGCACCCTGCTAAGCTTGCCCATCCTGTCCTTAGCTGTCACTGTAACATGTTCCAGAGCTTTCTTCTTCAACAGAGTACATGTGGGGTTTAAGAAAAGTTCACTTTTCCTCATTGTTTAGGAAAATGACAGTGTGATGACACGCTGGATGTCCTGGAACAGAGCAGGCTGGGCCTGGGTGCTTCCTGACAGCAGCCTGTGTCTGTCTGTGGCATGCCTGGTCACTCCCAGGTTGGCCATGAGACAGATTGTGTGAGATTTCTGGCCACTGGCTCACAAGGAGTGAACCTGCAGCGCTCGGGAAGGGGTGATGTGGACTGTTAGCATCCAGCTGTGCGATGACACTGGCAGCAGGTGCTTAGGGACACTGCCAGGCAGCCCTTTCTGTTGTAGACTGCTGGTGGGGGGGAGCTTGGCAATTTAGAAAAGGCACGCATTGTAGGACTACCTTCCAGCGTGTTGTCCTGTGCCAGGCCACCCTCTAGAACCTTCGTGGGGGGAAGAGAGAACCCATTATCCACGCTCAAGCCCTCAGCTGTGAGTTGAGCTTCTCCTCCACGTCTGTCACCCTGTATTGGGGATCCAAGGTCTCACCCCAGTAGCGCTGCCTCTTCTCCAGGACTTAGGAATAGAACTGCTGGACCACAGCATAGACATACTTTCTCTTAGCCGATTGCCTTCAGCTGCTCATGTTTGTGGTCTAAATCTTCAAAATAATCATTTATCATAGGCTATCCTCATTTATTAAATGAGGAAACAGAGGCAAAACTGGTAAACGACAGAACCAGAATTCACACTGAGGCCCTGTGTCTTCAAATGTCTCTTCCGTACCCACCTTCTCTCACACTTCAGAGGTAAAGGTGTCAGTCCTTCTCCTGAGCCCACCGCACTTCATTAGTCAAACCGGGCCTCCATTAGTCAAACCGGGCCTCCTCACCTTCCTTTCCCTGCCCCAACAGGATCTGGCAGCTCTGGGAGCCTCCCTTTCCCTTCCTTACCAGTAAACACCATGCAGCAAATGGACTTGCAGAGAGGTCAGTAATGAGTGTGGACTAGGTGACCGTGGCCATGCGTTCCAACAGTTGTTCTCCTTGGCTTTTGATTCCAAATGAGTAGGAAATGCTATTAGCTCAGGCCTCGCCTGCCATGTGGCGGGGCCCAGGATAGGAGTGCAGTGAGACGAGAAATTGTGGAGATAAAACTGGTGTGAAATGGAAGCCTTCTCGCAGGCTGTGCAGGCCTGTGCAGAATAGTTACTTCTGAGAAAACGAGATTGAGAGAGATGCAACAGAATTAGATTACACTTTCAAATTGCCTTAATCGAGGTGTTTGATGCCTAGGAGGGGCACAGACCGGCTCTGCTGGGGTACCTGTCTGCAGTGCCACATCTCGGATGGGCCCAGGTGGACGGGAAGAGCCCATCCATGAAGCCCTCCTCTCAGCAGCTGAGGTGGGAGGGGACGGCAGGGCAGAGTGTTGGAAGCTATCATGCTCTACCAGGATTCACATGACTTCTGCTTCCTCCTGTCTCAGATCAGAGTTTGCTTTAGAGTGATGGCTGTGACAGCCGGCGTCTGTGTGCACCTGTGCCTCAGGGTATGCTTAACATCAGCACACCAACATGTGTGTAGACCAGCCATACATATGCATGCTTGCATGCATGGATGGGTTTTCACGTGCGTTGCTGAACACCTGGTGTGTGTCACTTTCGACAGAACTGATGTGGGAGACTAAAACAGACACAGCCCCTTCTTATGTGGCCCGGGGCCTGTGTGATTCCATGCCTGGGGGGAATATTTGTTTTTGTTATTGTTTGTTTGTTTTGAGACAGGGTTTCTCTTGTGTAGCATTGGCTGTCCTGGACCTGCTTGGTAGTCCTGGCTGGCGTCAAACTCATAGAGATCCACTTGCTTTGGCCTCCCTGAGTGCTGAGATTAAAGGCATACACCACCACTCTGGGCTGTGGAGGAGTGTTTGTGTGCTCTACTCATATGTCCTGTGGCACTTCAAACTTCCCAGTGTCTTCCAACTTTCGTGACCTATCCTGTGTAACTCTCATTAGCACTCATCATACGGCCCTGCCTTGGAGCAGGGAAGTCAGATATTTGTGCCCCAGAGACACCCTGCCAGTTCAAATCCCAGCTGTCTCCTACTTACAGACAAGCTGGGAACCTTTCTTGCATCCCACTTTCCCACTGTTAGAATGGAAGTAATGATAGCAAGTGAATAAAACTTTTAGGGCCCTAGGTCAGACTGCCCATCCCAGGGTCCCTGTCTGTCACAGGGTCAAGGGTGCTCATAGTGAAAAGGGGGAACCCTGGAAGGCACCAGGCAACCAGGCATCCATGTTTTGCTATGAGATTCTCGGCAGGGCCTACAACTGACTCTTCACCTTCTCTGGCCTACTAAGGAACCAACACAGAAGTCCACTGAGGGATTATGACAGATACCTGTTCATACCTTGGCCCCCAGAACATTGCTTAGACTCTCTGAGGGGCCTTCCTCTGAGCCCCATGGCCACACTCTACCACTCATCTGGCCACTGGAGCTATCTTTTGGGCAAACAGATGGGGCTGCCTTCTTCCTGGACATGCTTGCTCTGACTACTGGACTGGCCTCTGGATGACACTGAACCCTGGCCAGAGCCCACATGACTCTGAGCACAGTGGCTAGGTCAGATCCATTTGCTGCTCTGCAAAGGGAGTGCATTTGTCCCTACTGTAGGACCCTGAGGTGGGGCTGTGACAGTTGACCTTTCCTGTGCACTGAGTCAGTGGCATTCATGTGACAGGCAGGCTCAGATAGTCCCAAAGACTCCTTTACAACTCACAGCCACTCTCTGAGAAGACTTTTCCTTTCCTCCCTTCCATTTCCCTCTCTTCTCTGCCCTTCCCTTCCTTTCTCTTCCCTCCCCTTCCCTCCTCTTCCCTCACTTCCCTTCTCCTCCCTTCCCCTTCCCTTCATTCCCCTTCCTTTCCCTTTCTTTCCCTCCCCTTTTCTTCCCCCTTCTTCCCTCCCCTTCTCCTCTCCCCTCCCTTTCCTTCTCTTTCCCTTTCCTTCCCTACTTTCTCTTCTTAGTTTTTTCAAAGCAGTTCCTGGCTGTCCTCAAACTCACAGAGATCCACCCACTTCTGCCTCCCAAGTGCTGGGATTAAAAGAAGTGTACCACCATGCCTGGCAAATGTGTTTTCATACCCATTTTACAAAGAGAAAAATTAAGGCCCAGGGTTAATGAAGGCTACAGGAAACATCAGATAAACCAGATCAGGGATACTGGCCTTTTCTGCCTCACAAGTGCTGATGTCTTCAAACTCCTGGGAATTAATTCCTCTAGGTTCAAGTGAATGACTCTCTTAGCTAGGATTACTGTTGCTGTGATGAAACACCATGACTGTTGCAGAATACCTGAGCACAGTTCTCAGTACCCATGCTGGGGAGTTCGTAGCAGCCTGTAACTCTAGTCCGGGGGACCTTAGTGCCCATCTCCGACCTCCATAGGCACTGCACTCACATGTGCACAGCAGACCCGTGTATAAATGAGCACTTAATAAAAATCAGAGGCTAGAGAGCTGGCTCAGAGGTTATGATCACACGAAGGTTACACTCAGAGGTTATGCTCTTACGGAGGACCTGAGGTTACATCCTAGCACCCATGTCCACTGGCTCACAACTGCTTATAACTCTGGCTCTAGGAATCCAATGCTTCTGGCCTCCACAGGCACTAGTATTCACATGCACACACCCACACACTGACACAGAATTAATCTTTAAAAGACTATAAAGCTCAAAATGATAAGAAAAAAAAAAAAAACAAAACTTAGAAACAAGTGCCCAGAGGAATAGCACATAACGAAGTGTGTATTGTCCCTTACCCCATTCCAGCCTCTGGGCTATAGGGCTTCAGGTTCCTAGCTTCATCTTGATCCACCACAGTCTGTGGACAATAAGACCACATGGCCCCATGTCAGAGGTGCAGCTCAGTATGAATAAGGGGCCTGTTTCAGGCCTCTAGCTTCCTGAAAGTCTACACTACCCCCAGCCGAGGGCCCACTGTGCCCTTTAGGGGACAGAGAACATAGCCTGGATGATGGCATTTCTCCTACAGCAGTGGTGGCAGAAATTAAGCAAGGTCCCCAGGGGGCTAAAGCAGGATTCTGGCAGGAGCAGGCAGGACACACTGGTGTGTGCAGTCTCTATCACTGGTAGACAGTGCAGCCCGGTAGGGGCATCCCTCTGCAATGGGGGCAAAACCAATATCCCATCGACGAGATGACAGAGGCCATCAGCCCTCCTCCCTGCCTCTTCTGGACAGAGGCTCTCTGCACAAGAAGCTGCCAGCCAGCCAGACCTACAGCCTCAGCAACTCCTACCTATGCAGCCCAACCTAGGCTGCTCCTCTCCAGTGGCGTATGGGCTTCTCCAAAGAGCAAAGCCTATGGGCTCCACTATGGACAGGCCGGAGTCACGGGAGCACCCTGCCCACTCTAGCTACCTTCTGCAAGGCTAGTTTTCCACCCTGGTGTGTCTGCTTCACTCTGCTGCAAGTCATTGGAGGCCCATTGCAGAGCTGAGAGTAAATGTAAGAGTTCTGCAGAGCCTGGGAGTTAGAGTTATACCACTCTGGAGCCTAGTACAGACCCCTTAGGTAACTCGCTGCTGCTGAGTGGGACCTTGAGACTTCACCTGGAAGGCTTCCCCCATAGCCTCTCTACCTCCCTCATCAGCCTTGCTGCCTCCCTCCATGTGACAGAAAAAGGCAGGAGTTCACCCTGTCTCCTTTCAAATACTCTGAGATTGAGGGTGGCACATGGGCTAAGTGAACTGGTTATTTTGCCAGGCCCAGTATGTGTGCCTGGGCATGTGTGTGGACACAAGCAGCCTCCATTGTTAAAGATGGGTGTTTTCATGCGTGACTAGTAATTATTGGGTAATGCTTTAAAACCTTTCCTGAAGGAGTGCAAAGCTTTTTTTTTTTTTTTCCTCCTGAAGTCGGGAGTACGTTAAAAGGATTACCATGTAGATTTGATTTTTAGATAACGCTAAAATGGATCCCAAATGGACTTCAGCAGAGGGCTGCTATCTCCCTAATGGAAAGTGCATGGCCCCAGGCTCTGCTCCCAGAGCCAGCAGAGGAGGGGTGGGGGAGTCTGCAGGGGGCTGGCTGGCTGGCTGGCTGGCTGGCTAGAGGGGGCTGGGGAGACAGGAGTGAGAGCCCAAGTACAGAGCCCTGGAGGAACCAAGCCCTCTACATAGCAGGTGAAAGAAAAGGGCAGCAGTCTTCTTCAGGCTATGAGGGCTCTAGCTTGAGCTCTACGTTAGTGTTCAAATGAACAGTTCTCTGGCTGGGTGTCCCTCTATGGGCCCCCAGGTGCAATCTCCCCATCCTTAGAGCCATGGGCCTCTCCCTGTTTTCCTATACTCCATCCCTCCTTGCAGGCCAGGCCTTTAGAAGGAACTTCTCATGGGGTCTGCTTCATGGACAGAGCTGGGCTCTATTGGAGGAGACACAGGCTGACCCTAGGACAGCCATCATCGTGAATACTATCTCTCATTCAGACCAATTAACCTTTAGAGCTGCATTAAGGGAATTAGGCAGTGAACTTCCCAGCTAACAGATGGTCTTACAATGACTGAAGGAGGGAGGGAAAAGGGAGCAGACCTCTGCCTGCCAGGGGCAGCTACAGGGCCTCCTCCTCCATGCCCTCACCTGTCCCTTTGGTCCTGTGCTGTCTTAAGTCTGAGCTCTCTTCTTGCAGAGAGGGCTCCCCTGACCTAGGGGCTGTTCTCTTCTTCAGCATAAGTCACAGGGGGTGACTGCGTTAAGAAAGCACAGGAGAGGAGCAAATCCTGAAGTCATCCCATTCACTGGTTTACAGTTGTCTCTCTAAACACCTAAGCTTCAGTTTCCCCATCTGTAGAAGGAGAGTGTTTGCCTGGAAAACTGAGGCCCTTTCTGACCTGACATCTATGATTTTAAGGTCTCTAGGTGTCGGGTTCTCTCCTGAAGACAGAGGATGGATTCCTTCCCGAAGAGAAAGGAGAAATGGAGGAGTGTAGATTAGCAGCTGGGCCTGTGGATGGGCACAGCATCGGGGCTGGGGATGAGAGAGATACCCAGGGCTGGAAGTGAGTGCTACACTTGGAAAGAACATAGATGGGTCTTTGGGACAGGAGAAGGCCAATGGAAACAGACACTCTAGGCCTGTTGGAAGAGTGGGCTTTGCTGGCTGACCCTTGATCGTGGATAAAGACTGCCTTTAACTCGCCCTCTGCTTTCTTAAGAGGCTCCTCTTGTGCAGTCATGGACTTGGTTTCTGGCCTCCCAGCATCTTCATCTTTCTCACCCCTGGGCACCACATGCCTCTATTTCCTCCTCAACTCTCTTTCCCTGTGGTTCCAGGGGAATGGAAGGGACCAGGCATGTGTAACTGTGTGCTCGCCCACGCCCACACTTGCACATCATGTTGTGTACAAAGGTGTGTCTTACCTACCAGCAGCCTCTGCCTTCAGTGACTGCACACTTGGATCTTGCCTGGTACTTGCTGCCCTTTATATGTTGAGATGCTTGCACAAGCTGGCAGGAAGCTGTTACTGGGAGATTCCTGAACTGGGAGGTTGAACCAGGCTTCAGAGGCTCTGGAACCTCTCTTTCACTCAGGCCAGGCCACGTGAAAGTTTGACTTTGGCCAAAGCATTCCAGAGGGGCACCCCACATGCCTCCCCAGGTGTCACCCTGAGCCCCTACTTTCTTCTCAATACTGGTATGTATGAGGAGAGATTGAAGTGATCTAAAGCACACTGGCTGTTGCACTTCAAAAAAGAGTGAAGGGAATGAGAACGATCTGGGGATCTTAGTGACCTCATTCTTAGACCTATTGTGGCCAGCTATAGCTCTGTTAGGAGAACTTGGGTCTGCCTGGATCAGATCAAAAAGGGGACAGTGAGTAGGGAGGAGAAGGGCCCAGCAAAGCCAGCAGCCTCTGGAGGGGTCTTGACAGGACAAAGGCATAGGCTATGGCATGTTTCCCAAAGGCCAGGCTTGGGGCCTGGGGAGGAGATAGAAAATGAGGACTCCTGGGAGCCTTGACTTAGAAGCAGCAGCAGAGACAACAGCATAACCCCCCTTCCCTGAAAGGGGCTTGTTCCAGACCTCCAGGGCAGTGCCCAGCTCATCTGTCTTGCTTTCTCACCGCAGGTGTGCCGATGCTCTCCGTCCAACCTAAAGGGAAGCAGAAGGGCTGTGCAGGCTGCAACCGCAAGATCAAGGACAGGTACCTGCTGAAGGCACTGGACAAGTACTGGCATGAGGACTGCCTCAAGTGTGCCTGCTGTGACTGCCGCCTGGGCGAGGTGGGCTCCACTCTCTACACCAAGGCCAACCTCATCCTCTGCCGTCGTGACTACCTGAGGTGGGTTCTGCTGCACTGCCTGACCCACACAGCCTCCATCTTTCTAGCCTGGTGCAATTTGGCTCCAAGCTTGAAAACAGGCAGCCTATGTGTATAGCCTTGGGACTCCTCCTCCTTCACTGGCTCAGGTCAGCCCTGTGAGCCAGGGTTACATCTTTAGCTTCTCAGACTCGGCCCCACACTAGCTAGCCAGGTGCTAGTAGCTATTGGACACTAAGATCGTCTTCCCATGGGTACCAGCCTAGCTTCAGCCTCACCAGTCTCTTGTGGGTATCCAAGAGGAGACATCTCAAAGGGGCCTGGAGAAGCAGATGAAGTAGTCCAGACTTGCCTGGGCCTTCCTCTCTAGTGGCATCTCATGCCCACCTCTCCACAGGGTCCTCCTTTTCAGGTGTGTTGGGATTAGGCTCTCATTTGCCTTGGTTACCCTAGGACAAGGACTGCCAATGCTTTTTAAAGATTGAGTTTGAACCAGCCCCAAGCTTTTAGTTTTTAACCTTTTGTCTGTTTAAACCCAGTATACCCCACCTTGCATTCTTCAGAGCTCTGCCTCTCCCCACAACCTGGATCTCATCTCCTGAGGCTGCCTTCCCCTGATTAACCCTCCCTTAGGCCATTTATGACATCAGCAGGGCTGGAAGGAGACCATGAAGCAGGAGCCTTGGCTGAGACCCAGCACCTGCATTTGGCTCTGTCACTAGCTGCTGTATGGTGGCTGGGCAGCCTTGTGGGGAAGGAAGGCCCATTGCATTAATTAGCAGGACAGGGTGAGAGCTGGCAGGACTTCTGCTCAAGTCAGAACAAGTTGGAGGGGGCAGAGTTATCTGGAAACTCCCACCTTCCCCAGAGCACCTGAGATTTACCTTTCTACACCTTTCCTTTCAACTGTTGCCTTTAGCTTTAGCAACAGATTTCTTTTTAAAGTGATGGTGTTTAGTGCTTTGAGGGTGAAGAGGGAAACTGAGGCAGGGAGGAAGGGCTAAAGATGCTCTTGGGAAGTCAACCCTTGAGGACATGGAAAGGGGCCTTTAAGTCTAGAGGTTTGGGACATTTACCTGGGTGGTTGAATTACAGGCTAGGGGGAGGTGATGATCTAACTGATGACGGGCCATCAGGACTGAGAGAAGGAGCACCATAATGCAGTGTGGGTTTGTCAGGAACTCCAAGGCACCTACAACCCTGAGTCCTGCCAGCCACAGGGGCGGAGGCATTTCCCCCCATGCTCTGGTATAGGGCAGTAAATAACTTCTGGAACTGGGGAGGCCAGTAGGTCAGCGAGGGGCTACTTCCCAGAGCCAGGCCCTTTGCAACAACTGCTGGTGGCAGAAAAGGCCCCCATCGGCAGGCAGATGCTGTGGCCCAGCCTTTGTCTGCCTTTATCTGAGCCACCAGGCAGCTCAAGCCAATGAATAATGGAGCTGGTCTGCAGGTGTCTGAGCCTGCATCGGACAAATCAGGGATTAGAGGCCCCTACCACCCGCCTCTGAGCCCCCTTGCATCTTTTGGAGCTTGCTCAGCAGAAAGGAAGCCAGGAGGAGTGTGGTCTGCTCAGACCATTACAGCACCCAGCCAAGAATTGCCATGAATGGGGTGGAGTGAACCTCCCGTCCCCAGGGCTTTGTGGCCAGCAGCAGAGAGGAGGGATGCCCTTTTAAAGAGCCCATTGTGTCAGGTCCCCTTTCAACTTGTTTTGGGGAGATCAGTTCTGGGTGAGAAGCATCTTTAGGAAGGCTGTGCTGGCCCCTAGCAGCCTCGTTTTAAAAAGGATAAACTGAGATTCCAAGAAAGAAAAGAAAATATAGGTGAATGACACAGTGAGATTACGGCAGAATACAGTTTCATAAAACCCTATAATTTTATCTGTTTCTGGGACATGTCAGCTAGGTTGGTCTCGAACTCCCCGTGTAGACATGAATTTCCTTGGATTCCCATTCCTCCTGCCTCTACCTCCTGGGTGCTAAGATTATAGACATGGACAGCCACATGGAACCCGTGGACTAGTGGTGGAACCCAAGGCTTCTTGCATACTAGGCAAACACTCTATCAACTGAGCTGCAGCCCCAGAAAGCACTCTAATTTTAAAAGCAAGAAGTCCTCATCGGTGGCATAGATCACTCTCCCAGAGCAGCCAGGCATGTGTCCCTGGTGAGTTGTTTATCTCCCTATGACTCATTCTTTTCTTGAATGGGGATGACACAAGTGTTGACCTCACAGGGCTGCTTTGGGATCAAACGAGGTGATTTTTTTTTGGTAAGCTCTTAGTGTGTCTCTGAGCCACAGGTTCAGTTAGTGTTAAGGTTAGGCATTGCTGAGTGTTTTGTCTAGTGAGCGATGCATTTTGGTCTTTGACACTCGGGATAACTGGGGTTCTGGGGGGCTCCAGGACCACCTGAGGTTATACAGCCCATGAAGGACAGACTGCCTCTGAAATTTAGGCTTCTGTCTGAAGCCTTTGCTTAGGAACCAGCCTGCATTCCAGGGATCCTGGTAGAAACCTGAAATGGGTGTAGGGTGATGATGTCTACTAATGCCTGACTTTAAGTTACACAGTCTTCCTGAGGAGTGCGATGCCAGTGTTTTGAAGCTTAATCTGGTGAGATCTACACGTGGTGGTTAATTCTTGACTAGGCCCACTTGCTATCCCACCAGCTAGGGAGCGGGCAGGGCCCCGGGTGGAGGCACCTCTTTGTCAGGCCTTGAACCCTCTGTGCCATTCCCCTGGCAGGCTTTTTGGCACTACCGGAAACTGTGCTGCCTGTAGCAAGCTGATCCCAGCTTTCGAGATGGTGATGCGGGCCCGAGACAATGTGTATCACCTTGACTGCTTTGCCTGCCAGCTCTGCAATCAGAGGTAAGTGCCAGACCCTCAGCCAGCTTAACACGCTTCCCAGACCCTAGCCTGAGAGACCTGCCGGTTGGGCCAGCAGCACTGAAGAGCCTGCATGAAAGTGTGACCTCTTTTGTCTATGTGGCTGAGTCTGCATGCTGTCCTTACCACACATGTGCACCTGTATGTATCTACACCCTGGCCAGATGTGTGCATTCAAGCCCTGGTACACATATGTGGGTGGTAAGTTTTTGTAGTGTGTTTGTTTTCATACTATGCACACATGGTGTACATAGTGTAAAAGTGTATGTACATTTAGGGGAGGGGTTGTTTGTGTCAGGGTCTTATGACTCCCAGACTGCCCTTAAACTTGCTATGCAGCCACAGTTGAACCTAAATTCCTGCTTTCACCTCCTGAGTGAGATTCCAGGCATGCATTACCGAGCCTGGTGTAGTCTTTTCTGGGGATTGAAGCCAGGGTTCTGTGTCCATGGTAGGCAAGCACTCTACCAACTGTATTCTTTTTGTTTGGAGACAGGGTTTCACGTAGCCCTTGCTAACCTCACACTAGTGATGTAGCTATGGATAGAGAGTTCAAACTCTCAATCCTCCTGGTTCCACCTTTCAACTTCTGGGAGTGCTGGGATTGTAGGAGCATATGCCACAGTGTCCTGTACATATGTGCTTGTATATGGATTTTAAATGTTTGTGTACATAGGAATACTAGTACACAAAACTGGCAGGCAGTTGTGCATGTGATTGTAATTGTTCATGCATGAGAGTGTGTGCACACTCTGTATACATGATGAAGTGAGAATGTTTTTGCGCATGTTTTAAACTCACGTGTTCTGAGTATCCTGTATCAGTGTGCATGTGTTTTTGTGTCCTGTTTAGTAAGAAGGAGTTTCCAGGCCACAGGGTGAGACATATCTTCAGGGAATATCACTACCCTACCCCAATCCTATGACTCTGCCTCCAGGCCCCTGGCTCTTTTGTGAATTTCTGGGCCCTATTCCTCCTAGTCCTTGGGGAAGACTTGAGGGATTTAAGGCCTTCACCCCTGTCTTGGAACCTACCACCAAAAAGCAGGAGCCCTCAAGTCATGTAGGAATTCATACCAATGTTCCCAGGTTGAGGTCCAGAGGGACCTGCAGGGAACACTAGGCTGACTGGGTGCTCAGGCCAGACTGCCGACTAGAAGGGCTCTGTGAAGTTCCATCGCCACCTGGTGGTTAGACTGAGCTCTGCTGCCGGGACTGACTGGCCCCTGGGCTTTTCATCTCAGCCACCAAGAGATATCTTTTAGGGGAAGCTTGAAATCCCCCGGTACTTCCGGACTACTAGGAGACCCACGTGTGATCTTTCCAGGTTGGAGAATAAATGGTGGACTGGTGTCACACTCTCTTTAGAGGAGGCAAGCCCTAAGCTGGGAGGGCAGAGGGATAGAAACAACCATCCTTCTCCCTTCCTCTTGTCTCTCAGTCTCCATCCTTCTCCTCTCTATCTAGTTCTAGTTCTGTGCCCTCTCTGGGACTGGGATAAGTTTTCTGCATTTCCCCCTGCACCTCCTCCACTCCTCCTGTGAGGTGGGAGGCCTGTGGCTTGACTGCCTCACCCGAGCACCTCAGGCTGCAGGGGTCTGTTATCTGTAATTGATTGAGCTTGCTGTGGCATTTCCTCTATATCCTCTGGGAAGTTTCATCAGCCAGCTCAGCAGCACCACCGCCTCCCCTGCGTGCCCTGCCTCCATGGCCAGGCTGGGACCTCCTCTCACTGGGGCCTCACCTATTTATTTTTTTCTCTTGATTTGATTTTTCTAGATTTTGCGTGGGAGACAAATTCTTCCTGAAGAACAACATGATCTTGTGTCAGATGGACTATGAGGAGGGGCAGCTCAATGGCACCTTTGAATCCCAGGTTCAGTAATGCCCAGCATCTGGCCTCCAGGTCCGTCTGTCCGTCTGCCCGCCTGACCACCTGTCTGGCCGGCCAGCCAGCCATTCTGCCTGAGCGGGCTGGCCGGCCGCTGTCCTACAAGCTAGAACTTCATCCTTGATGGGAAGGTGGCTTTTCTCCATCACCACTGCCCATCTCTGTGGGACCCCTCCTGGGGCCAGGCTCAGCCTGTACAGTCTGTCTTCTGTATATAAATGGGAACATTTATTTTATGAGAAATGTAATGCGATTTTATTACTGGCGTGGATTAAACTTATGAATGTTTCCGGGGACACGACTCTGCGTTGTTCACATGACTGACACAGACTTGCCCTTCCCCACCTTCTGCCCCTGCTGGGTAGGACACGGAGAAGCAGAGTCCAGCATATGCTGTCGCCAGGCAGGGGAAATGAGCTTGGCTGTAGGGTCAGAAGAAGGGAGTAGCTCAGAGTGCCCCAGCCACAGGTGAGAACTGGGCTTTCCCTCCCTTCCTGCAGTGATACAGACCCTAAGAAGAGGGCAGCATGACATTCCGTGGTCTTTTAGCCCATCTCTCCCTCACTGGAATCTCTAGCAAAGTGACCAGATGGGGACCCAGTTCTGCCCTGCTCCATAGTAGAGCCCACATCCAAAGCCTCATATCATGACTACCCTCCTATCCCCCTTCCCTTTTACAGTGTCAGATAGTTTTCATTGGGTCTAACCTCGATCCTAGTGTCTTGTTCATCAATCAGGAGCCTTCTGTTTCCCTTCAGCTTGTCTTTGTGGGCTGGGGGCAGTCAGTCACTTAGTAAACCCCAGTCTACTCTAAATCTTAGCCTTATGCCTCTATTGGAGCTAACCCTAAGGGAATCAGGTATGAGGCTGAATCATTGATGAGACAGTCTCATCCTTGCTCTTAAGGAGTCTGCTGAGGACTGGGAACTTCAGTAGGAGAAAGGAGAAGAAAGCCAGGAAAACTGACGGAGCACACCAGGGGAGACAGAATGCTCATAGGGAGCTCATAGGGAGATAGGCCCATTCCTGCAGGCATGGGCCATGATGACTCTCGACAGTCAGCGACAGGTGAGCCAATGGACACGCTGTCGGACAAACATGTGTGGACAGGCAGAAGAGACAGGCAGGTGAGCCAGTAGGCAGTCAGCCCAGGCCAGAAGATAGCCGGACCTGTGGCAGACAGACAGGCAGACAGTTTGGTGTTTCTATCTGCCTGGCTGAACTGGGCTCTCCCTGGGTAGTGGGGATAATGCCATAGCACTGGGCACAGCACCTAGGAGGGAGCAGAGCAGACTGTGGGCAGCAGAAAGAAGCCTGGCCAGGGAAGGCTTTCCACCCAGACCCTTGTTTCTTTCTCTTCCTCGGAGCCTGTTTTCCACCTGGCCACAGTGCTGAAGGAAGCTGACTATGGCCTCCAGCTATGGCTGCACCTCCCATATCTATGTGCCAGGCCTGCTCCTCCATTCTGAAGTGTGGAGACACGCTCTCAGGTGCCTGAGAAAGGCCACTTCCCTAAGTCCTGGTTTTGTGGCCAGGGAAAGGAATGGGTAGAACCAATTCTCTGTGTACGAGTTCTCTGTGAAGGAGCTATACCCATGTATATGTGAGAAAAGAGAGGCAAAGGGACAGTGGGCCTGGGTGCAGGGCGTGTCTATGTGTGTGGTATGCGCTGGGTAGGGCTGGGTAGGGGTGCTGATTGACAGTGGGCCGGGAATGAGGCTGGTTATATGCATGGACAGGAGGATTACAGTCTACAATGAGCAGTTTTCCCCACTCAACTTGAAAAAAACAGATTACTTTGCTGGATTGTAGCACAGTCCTCAATGCCAAACCCTCCAAGGGCCCTTAAGGCCTAGGATGCCTGCCCCAAAGGCCTGACTCCTAACTTCAGAGTTCACTGCAGATAAAGTTGTAACACAAGTTAATTACATGGTTATGGAGAGATAACGGAACCACTTGAATGCAGTTTCTGGGCAATTACAATTGTTTCCAACAGAGTTACCATATTGCAGCCATGAAATAACATGTCATTCTGCGGTAATTATGTAATTAACTTGTCCCACCACTCTAGGTTGCACAACAATTAATTCACTCACAATAAGATCGACTCAAAATCAGACAGGCAGCATTGGAAAGCCCCCAGGAGAGGAGCTGGCCTTCTAAGAAGATGCCAGACCTACTCTGTCCACCCTCAGACCTTATCAGAGGACTTCCTCAACTCCATATGTCTTTGAACATGCCAAGCTCAGTGTCATAGACCCAATCAATGTATTGCTCTCTAACCACCCTGCCCAGGAAGTAAAAATGATCCGATTCCTAGGTGAACCAAGAGACCCACTGTGACGTGCTGTGCTGACTGACATGAGCTAGCATCACCACCGTGAGGGCCTGAGTAGGACACACCTCACCAGGAAGCCCCCTGTCAGTTCACAGACTCTCTGAGAGCAAACTATGCAGGGCTGTTTGCTCTCGACCATGTGAAGCCAGTAGGAGGAGAGGGGTAGCAAAGACCATGGGGCAACTGAGGCAGGGCCACAGACTACTGAAGCCTAGGGATTATGTATCTGAAAGGGATTTGTGCTGTTGAGGGGTGACTTAGGAAAAGCCTAGCCTCTTCCACCTCAGCCACTGCTAGGGGAAAATTAGTTAAGTACAGGGTATGTTGTCCTAGGTCAGTTCTCCTTGGGAACTGCAGCCCACTGATGACTGACAGTCAGGGGCAGAGAGAGCTGAGCTTCAGAAGCATTGGAGGCTGGTGTATCAGGGTCTAGCCTGGGGCATGTGGCCCTTGAACTATGGACTGAATTTGCACTACACACAAAACCTTCTTTCCATAGCCAGCCCCCTGTGTGCAGGGGGTTCCATCGTCCTTGATGACCCGGTGTCAGACATACTATCTCAGGGCTCTTGGGCCCCATGCAAGATGGGACCCATTCCCATTCCCAGAACATGAAGCATTGCTCTGAAGCTGAACCGCAGGGCAGAGCTCAGAAAGAACCCTGAGTCCAGTGTTGATGCTGCCTATCATGAAATCTCACATGGGTCTTCTCTCCTGGATCTGATCACAGTCACCTTCAATGCAAGAAGTACTGACAAAATCCACATGCCAGTACTGACTGCGAGAGCTCATCTCTATGAAGAAATGGTTGCTTTTCTCAATTTCTGCCAACAGAGATCATTCATGAACAGGCTAAATCTGGCACTTTATCTGGCACTGTGTGATCCCCAGAACCACCTACCTGGCATACCAAATGAGGGCAGTCCCCAAAAAAGATCCTTCCTAGCTGAAACTGTCCACCACTCTCAGAGAAAATGACACAAAGAGAACGGTGTTGGTGAGTCAATATTTAGCTATCTTTTACCTTTAAAGCTCAAATTTCCTGAAAATGAATGAATATAGATGAGCTGATATGAAGATAGGTGGGTTAAAAAAATATTTGGTCAAGCCTGGTTTATCATAAGGGAATAATCCTCTCTCTCTTTCTTTCTGTCTCTCCCTTCCTCCCTCCCTCCCTCCCTCCCTCCCTCCCTCCCTCCCTCCCTCTCTCCCTCCCTCCCTTCCTCTCTCCTTTTCCATCCCCTCCCTCTCACTTTCCCCCTTCCCTCTCTCTCCTCTATTATAAAACCAGAAAAGAATTACTTTAATCAGAAACCACAGCCACTCTTTATCTTTGTATGAGATCCCTGGGGGCAGGCAGGCATTCATATTGCTTTAGACCATCAGGGTCTCAGTTTCTTGTCCCTGGGGCAGGAAGACAAAAGATGGCCCAGATCTTCTCAGACTGTTGGTACCACCCAAGTATATTACTTTTGAGCTCTTGACATCATTTTTGTTACCATCAAGAGCCAGCTCATTCTTCCCATGGTTTTGTCTTCAACTTTGTCGCATTCTTGACCTTGCTACCACATTTAGATTCCCTTAACCTCTTGTATGTCCAGCATGGACTCCCAGCTCACCTAGAGTTCAAATAGGAAGCATCCTGTCAAACCTCTTTCTAGCCCTTTAGCCGCTTGCATCCCCTTCATGGAGCTTGGGACATCCCTTGATGGATGTCCCTTGATGGATCCTTGTACCTGGGTTCCACCTTCCTGACACTCCAGGGGTTTGGGTCTGATAAGAAAGAAGGCAGTTGCTGTTCACAGCTATAGAGGAAGGTCTGGTTTCTACTCTGGGCAGGCTCAGGGAGGAGGGTCAGGCATGTGGGAAAGAAACAGTCTTTAAACCCTAAACAGTGAGTTAAAGGCCAGAGAGGGGCTGGGGAGGTGGAGAAGACTATGAGGTGGAGAAGAAAGAACAAGATGAAGAGGGCAGGGATGAGAAAAGGATACAGAAAAAAGTTTCCAATAGAGGGATGAGCCTGATAGAAAGGGCAGTGTGGTATGGCATTTAAATGCTGGCTCAGAAGCCAGGTGGGTGACGTGGCTTCCTCACCCAGCAGCTGTGCAATCTCGAGTAGGTTACTTGAGTCTCAGATTTACTGAGGAGGGCCATCCTTTTCTTTAAAGAAGAAATCGACCTATTTTTTCAAAGATTCAGAAGATGATCACATGGACAGCACCCATGGCTGCAGACATGATGGTGAACCCAGACAAACAGCAGACCAGCACTTGATGTGGGACACTTCAAGTTCCACAAATTATACCATATCCACTGGTTTGACCTGGGTCCATCTCCAAACAGCTTCTGGGATGGGAGAGGCTTCGTTGGTTAAATGGCTTTCCTTCCAAGAGGAGGACCCACATTTGATTCCCAGAAGCCTCATTAAAAAGCGAGCATGCTCTACATCCAACACTGGGCCACAGAG
This sequence comes from Psammomys obesus, assembly GCF_907164565.1. Taxonomy (NCBI): domain Eukaryota; kingdom Metazoa; phylum Chordata; class Mammalia; order Rodentia; family Muridae; genus Psammomys; species Psammomys obesus. Next base: position 833,742 of record NW_026590468.1, read on the forward strand.
GCAGGTGGATCTCTGGGGCCATGTGGCCAGGCAGCCTGGACTACTGGATAAGTTCCAGGCCAATGAGAGACCATGTCTCAGAAAATAGAGTAGATGGCACCTAAGGAATGATGCCTGTGACTTCAAGCACATGTAAACTTTTTCCTACTGGGTGAAGGTGAGGCCTGGACATATCTGTCCTTCAAAGTGCATATCTTAGCCAAGCATGTCAGCCCAGCCTGGCTGGCATTGGATGCTCCTCAGCTTGGAGCTTATGAGGGAGGTGGGCCCCAATGTAGCATTCTTCAGTTAGGAAGCAAGCCTATTAGCCAATCAACTGATTTTAGTACCTGTCGTGCGCCAGGTTTCCTAAAAGCTGATGAGTGAAAGTACCAGGCACAAGGCAATGGTGTAAAGGTTGGAACAGAGACAAGAAATATCAGAAGATAATGAACTAAACATATTCCATGCCATGAAGCAGCAGAGAGAAGCTTATTTAGATCAAGAGACTCAGTATAGACAAGGTGGCTCAGCGAGTAAAGGCATCTGCCATTAAGTCTGATGACCTCAGTTTAACCCCTGCACCTAGATGGAGAAGACCAGCTCTAACATGTAGTCCTCTGACCACAAACACAGAGAGATAGATGATAGACAGACAGACAGATGTAATAGAATGGCCTTTGCTCACCCACCCTTAGAGACAACCTTTTCCAAAAGGCTCACTCTGGAGACACTGAGGTCTGAAAAACTGATAGGCAAGTGCACACTGGATCTAGCCTGAGGGCTTGGCATCCTTATCCTGCCCTAGGCCTCTACCTCCTGCCTGCCTGTGCCTTGTGCTCTAGCTAAGACTCTGCCTGGAGGACAGGAAGCTCCAGGAAGCCCCGTCACCTCTCCCTTTGTTTTCCAGGCTATTAAAAATATTTTTTTTCTAAAATAGAAGTTGGGTTTGGGTTCTTGGCTGTCATCATCCACCTCCCTGTCCCATATGCAGACACATTGGCTGATTGTATGGTTTCTGGAGATTCTCTTGGGGTCCTGGTGAGATTGTTCTGAACACTTAAAATTACTACCCCAAGCAGAAGATGCATCTAGGAAGCAGGTTTCTCTATACTCTGCATGACTGGTTTTCTAGGGAAAAAGACAATTTGCTATAAAAGTGGGAATTAGCAATGCCCAAATGGCCACAGGACATTGGGAGCTGGCAGGACTAGCACCGCTGTTCTTTCCCTCTGGCCCTTCTGAATCTGCCTGGTTTGCTGTGATGGGGAGGGGCTATAAGCTGAGGCTCTAAGCCTTGGCATTCATTCTATACCTTCCCAGCTCCTGGAACAGAAATAGCTTGACTCCTTAGCTGTGACTCACAGGTGACGGGGGAGGGGGGGTCCCAGGCTTCTGTCTGCTGCCACTGACAATGCCCCCTGGACAAATGATGTGCTGGCTGGCTTCTTGCTACAGCTATGGTTTCATCCAGGGCTGTGGGTTTCCAAACTCCAGTCAAGGTGACAGCAGAACCTTCACTCCTAGTCTGGGGATACTAGACCTCCTCCTATTTACATCCACCACCACCCCCCCTAGAGTTAAGGAGCAAGACTGTCTTTGCACAAAGGAGAGTAGGTGTGGCCACTAGTTCCTTGGGACTCAGAAACACTAAGACCCCTGCTCTTGGTTCTCAATGGCTGACTGTCCCTCTGCCTAGGGCTTCAGCCACAGCCTTCCCTTTATTCCTTCCCTGCACCTGCCTTCTTACTTAGGGCTTATGTGGGAATTAATCCTTGTGTTCATTATGTGACCCCCCTTCTCTGCCCCTCTGCTTTCATTAGAGACAAGAGAGCTAATTACCACCCCTCAGAGGCCCAGCTACAGGCCATTTAGAACTGACACAGCCCTTGAAATGATTTAAAAATCCCATTTTCCTGCAATGAAATGGGCCACCCTTCCCTCCTCATTAAGGCTAATTACTAAATGTTTCCCATTCAAGGAGGAGTCTTGTTCTCACCCTCTGCCCAACCCCACCTTAGAAAGTGGTTCCCCACAGAATCTTCCTGGGCAACAGCAGAGGTTCTTCCCTATCTTGACTGGATTTGGAAAGCCTACCGCTCCACAACATCCCACCAAAGCCCTGAAAGCTAAGGCTGGACGGAACAGGCAAGGTGGAGGCAAGCTGGTGGAGTTAGATAGAGTGGTGTTGAGGAGGAGAGGAAAGAACAAGGCTGTTGACCACAGACTAAAACTTCCCAGAGGGAAGTTTGTCAAGACCCACACACTCCGTGGAGCTCTCCGTGGTTCTGGATTTTCCAGTCTTTTGGTTCAAGAGCAGACGATTCCCTGCCTAGAACCAGAAAACTCTACTGCTACCACTACTATCACTACCACCACCACCACCAAAATAATAACAACAACAACTACAATAATAACAATAACAATAATTTAATAGAGTTCTGTGGCTTTTCCTAGGGAGATATGAAAAAAAAAAAAAGTCAATTCACCCTAGTTGGGCCACTGATGACAGACCAAAGAAATTATTTCACCTAAGTCTAGCTTCAGGGAACCAGTGGATTTGTTGGGCTCTTTCCAGGAACAGGAGTGACTTAAGTGAAGCTGCATCATTGAAGCACACCCCAGCATGGCTGGTGGCTCACAAAAGCTGCATTCCTGCAGCACCTTGCACAGCTGATGGGCAGCTGCACCAAAAGTCTCCTCTTCCCAGCAATTGTTTACTGTTTTTATAACCTTGTGAAGCCTGAGACTTCCTTAGCTTTCTGGACCTTGAAAGCTTTGTTAGATTCCTCGGCCTTATGAGCCTCCCCCCTGAGTCCAGGAGGAAATGCTTCAATTCAGAGGAAGTAGTTACAAAACACCAAAATAATAAATGAGACTGCATTCCTTTTATTTAGGCAATTTTTGGTGTAGCTTGGGCTCACTCCAAACTCACTATGTAGCCAAGGATGACTTTGAACTTGTGGTCCTTCTGTCTCTACCTCCCAAGTACATGGTTTGTACAGTACTGGGACCAAGCCCAGGGCTTCCTTCATGCTAGGCAAATACTCTGTCAACTCAGAAACACTTCCATTCTTTTTTTCTTTCTTCCCTTTTAAAATATTTATGTATTTATTATTTGTATAGTGTTCTGCCACATGTCAGAAGAGGGCACCACATCTCACTATAGATAGCATGAGCCACCATGTGGTTGCTGGGAATTGAACTCAGAACCTTCAGAAGAACAGCCAGTGCTCTTAACCTCTGAGCCATCTCTCTATCCCCCTAGCTTCATCCCTAATGTCAGCTTAAATGTGTTTACTTCCTAACATTTGCTCTTTGAATTTAGGGTTTCGAGCTTAGGCTGTGAACTCTGTCTGGCTCTGCTTCTCTGGGTTTATTGAGGACTGAGAGACACAGTCCCTAAAGGCTCTTCTCCAAAGAGAAGCCTTTTATTTGCTTTCCAAAGGACATGTGGTGTGAACTGTCCCTGCATGCCTTTCTTCCAATCTCTTCAGTAGGATATGCATATTAATTTAGCTCATAAATAAGCTCTGTGTGGCGGGGCAATTTAAGGGAAAGTGTTGTTACCTGCTCTGTTGGAAATACCAATGCCTTCCCAGTGTGCACTTAGGTCAAGCAGGAATCAGACTCTACCTTCCACTGCTGCTTTCTTGGATGACCTCAGCAGCAGAAACATTTCTAAGAGTGGGGTACTGTATTCTAAGTCCTCTTCTGGACTCCATCACTCCTGTCCACATTCAAGCTTTGCCTTCTGATGCTTGCAAACAAATGTCTGGGCAAGGAGGAGAACTCTCTGCAGAGGGAGAAGTACCCATTGCAGAGCCACCAACTGTATATTCCAGGCTTCTGACTCCATGTGGGTGATGTCCAGATCTCACAACTCCCACCTAGTCTAGGCACACTCCAGTTCTCAGTGTCCCATCTTCTGTTTCATCCAGTCAAGACTGTAGATGCCCTGATGTCTCCAGCTGCTGTATCTGCAAGGAGCAGCTTACCATGTGCATTTATAAATGCACATAGTAATATATTTTTGGCCACAGGAGCTCACCCCTCTTCAGAATTCTCATGGCACACTTCCCATTCCCTGCTCTCACTATGCTAATGGTACACATCTGTATTGGTTACTTTTGTGTCACCGTGATCATAGTGCCTGGAAGAAACAACTGGAAGGAGGAGATATTTATTTCAGCTCATGGTTTCAGCCTATCATGGCAGCAAATGCAGCATTACTAAGAGAATGTAACTGTTCACACAGTCAGGATCTAGAGGCCAGGTATCACCTTCAAACGCCCAGCCCTGATGACTCATAGGTCCCACAGTCTCCCCAAATAGTGCCATCAGGGAAACAGCTAACCTAAATGTGAATCTATAAGGAATGCTTCAGTTTTGAACATAACATCTAATGTGCCACCAAGGCTTCCTTCTCAAGAAGCAAGAGAGCTGACATCTATTTTCTCCTGGGCACCACCTACCTACATGGCAGTTTGTCGTACCTTTCACCTGTAGAATGGGAAAGCAGCCCCCAAGAAGAGTGACTGAGTCAGAAAACAATGAGGTGATTTAATTCATCCTCCCACTGCTATTCATCTATCCGTCCTGCCTTCCATCCATCTTTTTATCTAACCAGCATTTCACACAGGTGATGAAAGACTGCAAAAGATAAGAGAATCCAAGGCCCTTACCACAAAAACTGTCACAGGGAAGAGGAAAGTCAGGAACCAGTCCTTGGAAACATCATAACTCATTGTGTTCAGAACAGGGGCTGCAGAAGGAAGGAACAGGAGGGGAACCAGCAGTCCAGAAGAAAGTTTTTGAGCTCTCAAACCCAGGTTGATAAGCATGTCAGACAGAAAGTAGAGGCACAGAGATGGGGAAGACTGGGCCCATATTTTGCAGCCAAGAGGCCCCAGAGGTGATCTGAAAAGCTGCTAACAGAGGCTCTCATGCCTAGGCAGGAAGAGATCTTCATCCAAAAGGCAACAGGGAACTGGCAAAGCTTTTTTTTTTTTGTAATGGAACAAGAACATGATCAGGCCTGCATTCTTTGAGAGATCATTCACGGATCACATCAAGGGCCACTCAGAGGGAACAGAGGGTTGGGGACAGGGTAGACAGCAGCCATGGAGACACCACCTCTATCATCAAGGTAAGAGGTGGGTGTTGCATCAGTTGCTCTTCATGAACCTTTGATGGGCATTTTTGTGTTTTTGTTTTCCAAAACTAAAATTTGAGGCAAGGGCTCTTCACATAACTTAGGCAAGCCCAGAACTTGCTCTGTATTCCAGCCTGGCCTTGAACTTTCAGTCCTCCTGCCTCAGTCTCTTGAGTGCTGGGATTACAGGCTGTAGCACTCTTTTTTGGAAGGGAGGGGTAATTGATTCAAAGTCTCTTGTAGACCAGATTGGCCTTAAACTAGTTATGTAGCCAAGGATGCCCTTGAACTTCGGATTCTCCTGCCTCGATATCTCAAGTACTGGGATTCTATTAATTCACCACCCCCATGGCCACCTTGGCTTACCTTTTTTTTTTTTTTCTTAAGTCCATCAAAACCCTTACTACAACCTTCTTTGGGGAGTCAGAGGGCAGTGTTCCCATTCAATCACAGTCCCCTACGCCTATTTTTCCTCTGTTCAGAAAATTACCTACCAGGTATTTCAGAACTCTTCACTCCTCAGGAACCCCTCACCTTACGGAAAGGATAATATTAGGCTGATGACTTTTATCAAATGAAATGAGCCATGGTTATTTTTTCAGTCCCTAGCAGGGCATTTGGGACTCACTGGGAGATGAGTTGAGAGTGACGTCAGTATCCCCACATGATGAGGATGGACAGCTTCTATGAAAAGAAGGTCCAACTGCTATCAAAATAGTGTCAGAAAAGAGGAAGGTCTGGAGTGATGGCACCTGCCTACAATCCCATCATTCAGGAGTCTAAGTGGGGAGGATAATATATACAAGCCAATCCTGGGTTATGCAGAGAAACTCTGTAGGAAGGGAGGGAGGGAGGGAGGGAAAGAGGGAAGAAGAAAGAAAGGAAGGAAGAAAGGAAGGAAGGAAGGAAGGAAGGAAGGAAGGAAGGAAGGAAGGAAGGAGACAAACAGTGCAACCATTTCAGGCAGCGTTTATAAGACAATTAGGAGGAATGTGCATCTCTCTTGAGACCTCATTGCCTGAGGAGAGGAGCCATAGCCATGCTGATTGTAGCTTGGGCTAGAGCCCCACTATGGGCCCAGTGCAGTGAGCCAATGGGTCAACTCATAGCCAAAAGCCATCTTTCTCTAGGGCCAAAGTATCAGCCAGGAGAGGGCATCAAAAAAAGGCCCTGGAGGTGGTACATGCTATTCCAATACCCCCCCCCATTCCAAGGCCAGGATTAGAGGAGTCATAATATCTGCTTTTCCACACCTGCTTCCTTGAACTCCGGTCCTCTTCAAGAGTATGTGCTCTTAAGCACTGAACCATCTGTCCTGCCCCCACAAGTTGTTAAGTTTCATGTTCTGTCCTGAAAGTTTGCGTACATCCTTGCATTCCAGTTTATAATATATAATTTCTAAAGTATACCTTTTATTTAAGTATAGCACAAAGTGCTCTAAGCATCATAGTACTCAACAGGATTTCCCAGAAAGAAAATACTGCCAGCCCACCAGAAGTTTCCAGTGACCTCCCCCAGTTTCAACCCATTAGTTTTACCCATTAAATGTGATATATATCATGCCGCTTCACAATATGTTTTTCAAAACGTTAGGTTCATTTCTTCTGACTTAACAGTTGCTTGGAGACACCTGTGCTACGCGGCAGTGCACTGTTGCCTATCTGGGTAGCACGGCACCTCCTGCTGCTCAGTTCCTAACAGCTCCACTGACTGGGCCTGACATATTACTATCCACGCATTACAGTTGAGACTTGTGAGAAGGTGACTTGTGACTTACCCACCTCTGTAGGTAAACCGTAGGTTTAAGACTTCCCATGGCCTGGTGTTCCCAGAGAGGACAAACCTGTGATTTATGGAATCTAGGGTGCCCGATCTAGTGAGAATATTCCGGTGGAAGGATGGGAGAACATTGATTAAGGAAGTGGGGGAAGGTTAAGTAACACTGATTCCAAGAACGGGGCCAAAGGAATAAGCAGAGGACTCCAGGTAGCTGGGCTAAGGTGGCTGCTGGAGCAGCGGATGCCCTCTTCAAGGAATCAGCTCCTTGGAGGTGATCCAGAGTCCTCTGAATTGAATATGATCTTTAGCTCCTCAAGTCCATGATGGGACACTCTCCTACACCCTGCTCTGGAGGCAGAGACTAGGGAAGTCAGTTCTCTTAGTGTAGCCGGGGGACTCTAGGCAGGTATCTGGCCCCCACTCTGAGTGTCCTCCCCCCACCCCTTGTAAGAAAGTAGATATGATACAGTCGTGATGGTGTATGCCTTTAATCCCAGCACTCAGGAGGCAGAGGCAGGTGAATCTCTGTGAGGTCAAGGCCAGCTTGGTCTACAAAGAGCGTTCTAGGACAGCCAGGGCTGTCATAAAGAGGAACCCTGTCTTGATTTTAAAAAAAAAAAAAAAAAAAAAAGAAAGACCCAAGATGTGGCTTGTAACCCCAAAGGAGTCCAGCAGGAGGAGCTCCACCCACCATGTCACACCAACAGAAAGGCAGGGCAGGCTTCAAAGATTCCTCAACTACTTGGAGGGGGCTTCCCCTTACTAACCAGAGAATGGCTGTAGCTGCCATTCGAGAACAGTCTCTTGTATGCTGGCTAGTTATTGTTGTTCTCAACTCGACACAAGCCAGAGTCGTCTGGGAAGAGGGAATCTCAACTGAGAATATACCTCAATCAGATTGACCTGCAGGCAAGTCTGTGGCACACTTTCTTGATTAATGATTGATGCGGGAACATCCAGCCCACTCTGTACCACCGCTAAACATGTGGTCTTGGTTGTTATAAGAAGCAAATTGAGCAAGCCACGGACAGCAAGACAGTAGGAAATGCTCTTCCACAGTGTCTGCTTCAGTTCCTACCTCTAGGCTCCTGCCCTGACTTCTCCTCATGATGGGCTGTAAGCTGCAAACTAGAGCCTTATAAAAACACAAGCGTTTTCCTCCCCAAGTTACTTTCGGTCATGGTGTTTATCACCCAAACTGGAAGCAAACTGAAACACTTGGGCACAATCTGGAGCTGTGGGAAAACGGACAACTTTGGCATCTCAAGGAGGATAAGATGAAGTTATTCAAAAATTCTGAGAGTTGGCAAAGAGGGTGTTGTCTGGCTCCTTTTCTAAATATCAAGTCTGAATCTTGGGAGATGTGGGTGTTTAGAGGGGAATGGACCCCGTGCCAAGAACTTTATTGCTGACCCAGGCTGTTTTCCCAGAGTGTGGGTGTAAACTGTGGGTGTTCGTGGGCTCCCTCTTCTCTGCTGCATAGATTACCTCAGGCCTCTGGAAAGCTCCAGGACAGCAAAGATGCCACACAAGGTCCATGTACTGCATCAGAGCTGCAGCTCCCTGTTGGAATGCAGCCTTGGTCCATGGTTTTGCACCAAGGAGCAGAGTAGCCTAAAGCAGGGGCTCCAGGACCTGGCAGCCTCTGGGGTGGCTGCTATAGCTTCACATCATTTTCTTCAAGAAGAGTATCTCTTCCTCAAAGAGCCAGTAGGAGACTAGAGGAGGTGACAGATCAAAAGTGCCTAATGCGATGTGTGCCATGTAATAGATCCAAAGTTAACACTATTTTATGCACTATTATTGCTTTTACTATTATTAGCAGAATGACATCAGACAAAGAGGGAGACTGGGGACAGAGCAAGGAGTGTTCAGGTTCTGTGTAAGGATCTTTAAGCTGCTTGTTAGTGAGCATCTCATTCCTTAAGGTGTTCAAATAGAGATTGAGTGACCCCGGTTTCCATCTCTAAGGGCCACCACTCATTCTTAGCCTGATATTTGATGTCCTTTCTACACTGTTAAAAGGTACAGATTAACAGATAGGAAAGTATTTATGTGCCATGCACAGCACAGTGATTTTGAATTACATGCACGTTGTGAAAGGGGGAAATCTAGCTAATTAACAACTAAATGCATTGCCTCATCTGCTCCCTTCTGCACCTCTTGCACCTGGAGGGGGCCTCCATGATGGTCTTTTGGTCTATTTGTGGTGCAGGAAAGGGGGGAGATAAGGTAGCCCCACCCAATGTCTGCAGCAGAGGACCTCAGAACTACTTCCTGACTTATATCTCCATGCAGAAAAGCCCCCCGAATTCCTTTTTCTGAGCACAAACAGCAGGAGAGGGACCAAAACAGGGCCAGGAAGAGGTGGCTTAATAAAAAATCCCAATAAAGCTTTGCAGCCCCTGGTGGCCAGGGGCAGAGCCTGGGCATAAGCCTTCCATAGACCCTCCCACCAGGGGGCCCTAACTAATATTCCTGGAGTCTCTGCCTGCCCCTGGCTTCATTACACATTCAGAAGGGGACAAGAGGTCCAACAAGGCTCCCCAATGCTACCTGACAATATTGCCAAGCTGCCTGCTCCAGCCCCACCCCAGCATACATACCCTCCCACCCCAGACCCTCTGCCGAGGAATGGGCTTTGTGCAATCAAGGCATTTGCCTATGGGACCAACTGGGTCAACTTATTGTGGTCATATGCCAGCTCCAGGGAGTCAGGCAACTCTGGTGTGGAATTTGGAGGAAAGACTTATTAAAGAGCAACAGAGAGGCATGGGGTACTTGCCCCCTCCCCCAGGACAGAGAGAACCAAGATTGGTTCCCGTAGTGAAGGTTTGGATAGATAAGGGCAGACTCCCAGGCTGGAGTGAATTGCTAACAGAGCGCCTCCTCTGGCAATTCAGAACTGGCCAGTGTGGCCACTCTTGCTTTGTTCTTTCTCTCTAGCCTCTCATAGAAAGCACAATGTTTTTCAGGAGTCCTGGCTGAGCAAAGCTAAGACCGGCCAGTTCGGCCGGTTTCAAGACAGCTAGACAAAGGGCTGGTACGAGATCGCCTGGAGTGTTTCAGCCCTCAGCTGCCTACAAAAGGCAGGAAAAGGGGTGCAGACTTAAAAACGAACCTGTGAAACAGCGGTCCCCTGTCCCCTCCTCCAGCAGGAGGGGCTGAAAACGTTTATTCTGAGAGAGGAGGGGGGAGAAAACCCTAAGTGCTTCTCTCTCTCTCTCTCTCTCTCTTTTTTTTTTTTTTTGCCAAATCATGCAGAAGATGCTGGCAGCTGCGAAGATTCAATTATGCACAATGCAAAAAATCATTTACAAAAATAATGGCACTTGAAAAAAAATGGCCTCTCCAGAAATGGCGTGGAACAATAAATCCGTTAATTAGCTAATTAATATTCAATTGGGGTCAGTGGGCTTAATAGAACCTTTCTTGGAGACCCAAGAAATTCTAAACTGCTGCGAGGCGTCTGCCCACTGCCATTATCTCCGGCTAGCAGGCCCTTATCGGACTGCCAGCTGTCCCTAAACAATGCGGGTCCTTATCAGCTGGGGCAGCAGCCCTGGCCGCTCACTCCGGCTGCCTCCACCCAGAGGAGCATGCAGCCTCTTGGTAATTGATATATGGCTCAGCTTTGTCTAAGGCTGTTTGCTCTGCTGGTATTTAAGGCATTGCGGGGACCCCCTGATTGATTGCCATTGGCCAAGTTTCTGCTGTCAATGACAACCTGTCAATGGGGGACCAGCCAATGACAGTGGCTAACATTCTTCATGTCCCAACCATCTGGGCCAGGCCAGAGGCCTGACATGCAGCTTTGTGGCCTATTGGGTTTGGCCTGACTTTTGTCGTCCTCCTGAAGTAACGGGTAGAAGTTCGGGTAGAAGGCCAGCATCCCCTTGCCTCGCTTTGTGAGATTCACCCTGATATGGGTCTCAAAGCATCAGGAAACTAGCCTTGAAACCCCTTCCCACAGGAAACATGTTCTGTGGAATTACACTCTAGCTGTGGATGGGTTCCTGGAGGCCTGTATGGGCCAAAGCTTGTTAACCCCCTTGCTTATGTGCAGCTGTATCCCACACAGGACAGGTCACCACAGGCATGACTCTGACAGTGCTCACTGCCTCTTTGGTAGCCATCCTACTTCTCTCAGACTACCTGTGGCCATCAGTGCTCAGAACTGAGGGAGAGGGGCCCAAGGCAGCAGGCACGTTTACAACTAATCTCCCCATGTGCAAATGATCCCGAGACAGCCAGGGATTTGACCTGTAATTTTTTTCAACTACTTCTCAAACATCAGCTTGAGAGTTTTCCAGAGGAGCAGACTCTTACTATTCCAAGTATGGCCCATGAACTTGTAGGCCACATTTGCCTGAGAGCTTCAGAGGAACTACAGACTTTTGGAATTGAAGCCTGTGGAGTAGAGGCCCAAGAGTCTATGTTTGTCTAAGTCTCTGGAAAAGGTTCACATTTCCACAGCACCCCATTTCTCCCTTCATCCTGCTTGCCTATCCATTAAGGTACCTTACCTGGCTTGCTCTGAGAGGTCTTACAGTCGCACACTTCTCTCTTCCCTCCTCTGCCTGAAATCCACACCTATGAAGCTACATGCACTGGGGGCCAGCTTGCTCCTGCTCTCATATCCATAAAAAGGCTAATCACCTGAGGCTGAAGGACTGCAGGGGGCCTGGGCTTGAAGGTAGCCTAAGTTAGGGCAGGAGAGCCAACTCCAATGGTACCTCACCTTCTTTCATCCTGCTGTGAGGAATCCTGTCAAGCAGTAGGGACAAGAAGGCAGTGAAGTAAAGAGCAATCACCAAGCAAAACTAGCCTAGCTCACCCTTCATGTTCCTAATCCAACTCTGTCCAGGGAGTATGCTGCAGACCTCAGTGAGGGGGAAGAAGAACTATAATACTCTTAGGAGCCATGGCCAAGAGCAAGGGAGTCTGGGAATCAACAGGTGGTAGGACCCAGACAAAGGAGCTATGGGAAGTTAGTGGCAAAGGCAACCCAGGCAAAGCACAGCTCCAATAGAAAAATGATCCCTTGGGCTCATGACCTGGCAGGGCCTAGACTCTCAAAACAATTCTAGCTGTTGGTCCTGGCGCCCAGCCGCTATGACAATAGGTGCGAGCAGAATGTGAGGGTTGAGCTACCGAAGTTCTTTTCCATCTCCAGGCACATCCCATATGTGGCTGGCAGTCTGAACAGCATCTTGTCCAATATGAAGCTTTAGCACAGGCCCACTGGCTTCCTCTAGGGACAGGTATCACTGCCTCCTGCTGGGTGGGTGTCCCAAAAGGAACTTCTAGAGCTTCCCAGGGCCTCAGGGCAGACTCAGCCTCTTGCTCAGATGAGTCTGGGCTGTAAAACTCAGCAGTGAAGAGCTTGGGGAGGAATAGCTGATGTTCTGGGGTCCAACCAAAGCCATCCCTGTGGCTCTGGGGTGACCCACAGGCCGATAAAAATATCAAAAGCAGACCCATCAATCATTACTCATCTAGATCCGATGACTGACATTTGGTGATGACAAATTCTAATGAGAAGCACAACCTTCTGCTAAGTAAGTAAATCACTTACTTAAGAAACCATGGGTTAGCCAACCCTGAATCCCAGCAAATGAGCACTTAGCTTTGGAGTTGTTCAGGCCACGCAAATATTCCCTTCTTTCTCTCACACCTGCTCACATCTGGGACTAGCCCTCCTGGGTCCCTCCTGGAGCAAGTCTCCTCCTTTGCACAATTTGGGTTTCGCTCATCTCACTGGATGTTGGCACTGGACGTCAAAATTATTCCCTTCAGAGTTTGACTCATGATCACATTCTCTTTCTAGAGGGAATGGATGATCCTGAGCTGTGGATACTGTCCCAGACAAGTGGGTAGCGGGTTAAGATACCCCAAGGCTCTTTTTCCCAGGTCCAATCTGACGTAGTTATGATTTAGGAGGCTCCTGGGCAAATGTAGGTAGAAGAGACTGTGACAGAACCCACAACAATGAGACATCAAGACTTCCAGGAGTCAAATCCGAGAGAGGCAAAGTGCTGGTTGGCTTGTGCAAGAGAAGGAGAGTGGCAGTCATTGGACTGGGGAGGGCACTCTTGGCTAACACAGGCTTCCTAAGCCAATGGTGGCACTTACCAGTATAGAAATGGTGGTAGACAGAAGGCCTGCAGGTTTTCAAAATTCCTACCCCTGACCTTACTTCTCTGGTTTCCCATATGCCCCAGGATGAGGTCTGAGATTGCTCTTTTGAGGCATGTTAGAGCAGTTCACTTCATTTCTGTGAGTGAGGAATACTTAGGCTCAGAGCACAATCATTTTGTGTGTGTGTACCTGTGTGTGTGTGTGAGGAGACCAGAGGACATGTATGTTTGTTTGTTTTAGACAAGGTCTCTTGTTGGCCTGGAACTTATAAAATAGGCTAAGTCAGCTGGCTGGCCAGCAAGTTCCGGAAGTCCACCTCTCTCCTCAGTCCTAGAACAGGGATCACATTCCACTACACCTATGTGCTTTGTTGTTTGTTTTTAATTGTAGATTCTGGGGATTGAATTCAAATCCTTTCCAAGGCAAGCACTGACTAACTGAACAATCTCCCAGGCCTGTTTTCCAAGTATATACTATTCACATCCAGTCAGGGACAGCACAGATCAAGGCCCTTGCTCTTCTGTGGTCAGCTCTTTGCCTGCCATCCACCCCCACAGACACACTCTCCTCACTGGACTGATTCCACTGTGGGGGCGTCCAAGCCCTATCACCAGGGGAAAGAAAGTTTCTGCTAACCTGAAAACAAGGCTTAGGAGCAGGAGGCCCTGAGTATGCCTACGGAGTTTGGAGCTCCTTCAACTTCAGGACTAATTGCAGAGAGGCGGTGGGCGGGCTCTTGGCAAGCGATTAGCTGTCCCACTGCATGAATAATTTGCATAGAAAATGCTTTATTTTGGCAATCTATTAAAGGGCCCACAGTGCTGTGGCTTATCTCAGTCTCACAGCAAGGCAAAGGCTTGGCTATCTCGTTAAGTTCTGTTGATGCATAACAATTTGAAATGGGCACAAGCTAGTATGACATTTAGAGATGCCTTCACTTAATTATATTACACAAACACGGGGTTGTTTATCCTTGGGAATAAAGTCTTTTTGAAGTCAAAGTTGGCATGAGCATAAAGGGGGGCATTTTAACTGATTTTTCAAGAGGGGGCCTCCTCACTTTAAACTTTGGGGAGGGTAGGGCTGGATTTCCTTAGGGCCTTGTAACACAGAGGGCTCCATGGCTGAGATGCAGGCTTTGAGATCGGTACTTTAGTTTTCCTTCTTTCGGGGTGGCCTGTAGTTTGGCACCGAGTACAGTATTGTGGAAAGAAAAGCTTATTGGAGCAAGGAAAGGAGCCTGGCTGTGTGACCTTCGGTAAGCGCCTTCCCTTCTCTGAGCCTTCACAGCCTCCTGTGTGACATGTGAGGTGGCTTTTCCTGTTCAAAGGAGGTGACTGGCACCCTGCAGCTTATTTCTGCTTTCTCTTTGCTGCTCTGCACATTGAGTGAGTACAAAAGCAGCCCTGCCTGATTATATGGCTCAACTGGAGGAGGGTTGTCCTAGCGTGCCCAAAGACCTGGGTTCAATCCCCAGCACTGTATAAACTGGGCATGTGATACTTGTCTGTAATTCCAGCACTTGGGCAGGAGGATCAGGGCTTCAAGGTTGGTCTCAACTACACAGTGAGTTCAAAGCCAGCCTGGAATACATGATACTCTGTTATAAAAACAAAACAACAGCAAAATGCAACTTTTGTTGAGAATCATAGGGAATTCAGGGAGCCCACTGTGCTTTCCAGGGACTGAGCACATGCGTGAGGGGGGATTGGGAAGAGCACACAGCTAGAACAGGCATCTGTATGCTTTTGCTCTGCCAAGTCAGAAGGCCCAGGGGACTGCAGAAGCACAGCCTCGCCTCATTCCGTTTAACACTAGGAATTAAGTCCTGATTGGTGAACACAGCTAGGAGAGCTCTAGGGCCATTTAGAGAGCCATGAAGCTCTGTGAAGCCTACTTTTATCTTCTTGTGCTCCCTGCAAGCCATCCAAGAACTAGCTGGGTCTTCACCTCTGGACACTGGAGCAGATGCCAGTTCTGCCATGGAGGAGTTCTGGACCCAGGGTCCATTGGGCTGGCTTCGGGAAGGGCAAAGCCTTTTGTTCCCCATGACAGAGCTGCCCGAGTGTACTTAATAAACACACAGCAAGGAAAGCTTTACCTGGGCCCTGGACTCCACCTTCTGCATTCCAACTTCCTAGGAAACAGCTTCTAATCCTACTTCCAATTCCTTCCCTGTCCCTAGAGGACTGAGGACCACATACTCTTCAGCTTAGAGACACGTGTTCATGCTTCTGCCTTCTTCTGTCCCTTGTGGGTGGGTGTGGGGATGTGTGCATGAGTGTGTGGGGGTATGTATGTAAATGTGTGTTTACATACAAATGCGTCATGTACATGTTTGCGTGCATGCATGTGTTCATGTGTGTGCATGTGAAAGTTAACGTGTATGTGGAGACATAAACATTGTGTGTTTGAGTGTATTTCTGTGTGCTCATGTGTGCATTCATGTGAAGGAGAGTGGGTGCACGCACACGTGTGCATGTGTGGATGCTTGTGCTTGAGCAAGTGTGTGTTTGCATGAATTAGTGTGCCCAAATGTGCTTGTAGGTGTGTTCATATACACATATGGTTACACTTGTAAGTGCATGCATGCATGTGTACTTATATGTGTATTTGTGTATATTCATGCATCAACTTACATGTATTTGAAGTTAGGTGTGTAAGTGTTTGTGTGATCATGTGTGTTTTTGTCTTGGTGCATGTGTTCACTTATGTGTATTGTGTATTTGTGAAACAATGTGTGAGTGTATGTTTTCATGTGGATTGTATGTGTTTGTACATGTATGTACATTAGAGTATGTATACATATGTTTGCAATACATGTATATGTATGCTTGTGTACATGTATTTGTGCATATATGTGCCTTTAGCAGTGTAAGCATGTATTTATATACATAAAAGTATGTGTCTACATATATTTTCCAGTGAGCAGCCATGTTCATGAATGTGCGCATGTGTGTTGCACATGTGTATGTGTATGTATACATACATGCATATTTGCCTGGAAATATTCATTTCTGTGTGCATCTGTTTGTGTACACACATGTGCATGTGTGTGCGTATGTACATTTTGTGTTTCTATGTGTACGTGTACACACTTGTGTGTGCATTCATATGTGTATGTGCATGCCTATGTATGCTTTATGTATTTGCTCAGGTATGAGTGTATGTTTGGGTGCTCGTGCTTGAGTGTGCATTTGTGTGTGTATTAGTGTTTGCTTGTGTGTTTGTGTCTGTGTGTTCACCTTGTGTGTTTAATGGTATAGTTGTGTTTGTTAGTGCGTGTGCTCGGGTTTGTGTATGTGTGTGCTTCTTTAGCTCTGCTCCCTGCACTCAGGTCAAATCTGTCCCCACGGGCACCTAAAAGCACAGTGTCTTCTCCTCACCTTTGCACTGCCTGCCGGTGCTCAGAGCAGAGGCGTTGTCTGTAGCCAGAACTGGAAGGAGGGAAAGGCGAGAGAAACACCCCTGCAGGGCTCCTGTTACCGTCCCTGTCAGCCTGACTGGGTTTAGAGTCACCTAAGAAGCACAGATCTAGTCTTGAATATGAAAGTGTTCCCCAAGAGTTCAAAGTGAGGGGTGACACCATCTCGTGGGCAGGGGCTTTGAGTAAATAAAATGGAAGAAAGCGAGTTGAATGCAATGTGGCCACACCCTGCTGCCATGGCCTCCCTGTCACCAGACCTTTAAACCTGGAGCTTACTTAACTCCTTTTCCCTTAGATTGGTTGTTGTTTTTGGTCAGATCAATGAGAAAGTTACCAATACAATAGTCTCTGGTATAAATCAAGAAGATAGACAGTAATTTTCAATCTTTGGCTAAATGTAACTAAGAAATTTAAATCTATAAAATGACAGGTAGATGCACAATACTCACAGCTGCCCCGCCAAAAAAAAGTCCAACATCAAGAAAGGCATGTAGGTAGCATAAGCGTTGCTCTCAGTCTTGGATCGAGCAGTGTTTCAAAAGAAAATCTTGCTCAGAAAGGCTGACATTGGGCAGCTTCCTCCCTTGGGAAGCCAAGTCCCTTCACATGGCAATTATAATAGCAGACCACTGTGAGAGAAGCAGAGAGGAAGCAGTCAGTCAATTTTGAGACTCTAGGTCTCAGGGTCTCTTTAAAGCTTGCAGGGTGGATGGATGTGTACAAAAGGAGGAGAAGCTGGTCCCAAGGGGATAAAGAGCTGAACTTTCCTTGGGTCTTTGCCCAGTTCCTAGGAGGAGCAGAACTGATAGAACCATACATGAGAAAGGGGATTAATTAGATTGGCTTTCACAAGAGGGCTGAGTAGTTCAACACTGAATGCCTGCATTCTAGAGCAGCTGAGAAGCTGGTATCTGGATGCTTTGGAAGTCCCAGTATGGTGCTTCAGGCCTTGGAAAGCCACAGTCTTCTGTCCTCACAGGAAAGCTGCAGAGACTGAGTTCTGATGGCAGGAAAGAATGATGATAGTAGCAACAGCAACAGAATATTCACACCAGCAAGAAGTGAAGGTGGGCTAGAGAGATGGCTCAGTAGCTGTGAGCACTTGTGGATCTTCCTGAACCTGAGTTCAGTTCCCAGTACCCACATCAAGTGGCTCAGAATTGTTTTTAACTCTAGCTCCAGGATGTGCATACCCATATGCAGATATATACTTACACATAACAAAAATATTAAACATAAATCCTTTTCTTAAAGAAAGAGAAGACAAGTAGGCATTTCTGTCTTTCTGAGGAAAAAGAAATGTCTGGGCCACTACCAGCAGATTCTGCCCGATTTGAAGGACATTCTTTTCCATTCAGCTAATCCTTCCAGGAAATGCTTGAACAGACTCACACACACAGGTGTGTCTCTTATATGATCTAACCACTTCAGATCCAATGATATTAAGATTACCTATCAAAAGGCTGAAGAAATGGCTTAGTGGTGCTCTTGCAGTTCCCAGCACCCAGATGGTAGATCACAACTTTGCTGTGGTTCCAGCTCAGGGGATCTGACACCCTTTTCTGGCCTCTGTGGGCATATGTGCGATATACAGACATAAATGCAGACAAAATACCCATATACATAAATTTTTTTGTTTTTGTTTTTTTTTACCTTGTTTTGTTTTTGTTTTTTTTCCAGAGCTGAGGACCGAACCCAGGGCCTTGCGCTTGCTAGGCAAGCGCTCTACCACTGAGCTAAATCCCCAACCCCTTGTTGTTTTTTTTTAATGATTACCCACCATGCCCAGTGTGGCTGGGAAGAAAGCTCAGTGGGGAAAAAGCCCTTGTTGTGCAGGCACAAGGGCCTGAGTTTGAATCTCCATCACCTAATAAAAAGCTAGGTGTGATTGTATGTTGACTATAGCCCTGGTACTGGGTGGGGGGCATAAGTAGGATTTCAGAGTCCTGCCGTCTGCCAGCCTAGATTCAGGTTTAGTGAGAGATCCTTTCTCAAGGGAATAAGGCAGAAACTGAGAGAGTGGAACATCTACTATCTTCCTCTGACCTCTTTGCTCTCTCTCTCTCTCTCTCTCTCTCTCTCTCTCTCTGTCTCTGTCATCTCTGTCTCTGTCTTTTTCTCCTTTCTTCTCTAGAACAACTTCATTTGCTCTGGAAAATCTGTTCTCCACTATAAAGGAGGATTGTGGCTTCTTCCATCATTCACACATTTAAGACAATCTATAGCTCATTGTTTTGGCACAAGTCATTCAAAGGCCAAGCAAGATTATCTGCATATTTCAAGGCTACTTGCAGAAATCACCTAGATTCACTCTTCCTTCTTCGTGCCCTCTCCTCACTCCTTGACACCACCGCCTGTGAGCCAGCTCTTGTCTCACAGCCCCAACTCTGATCCTTCCACTATTCTTTCAGACTTTGAGAGCTTGTCCTGTGACTTTGATTTTTTTCTAAAATGAAATATGATTTAACTTGCCCTTGTCTTGCCTTGATCGGAGCCCCTGATATGGCACCCAGACCTCTATGTACCCCAGGAAACAGCTACATTTTCCTCTAGGCTGAACTTAGACAGAGAGTTGGTGTGGGTATAACTTTGAAGTGGCTCACCCAGGAGAGAAAGAAAAAGCCGCAGTTTGAGGACTATTTGGTGTCAGAGCCACAGCCAGGGAGAGGCTGCCATGTGCTACTGAGAAGAGCATGAAACGATTTCCTACAGAAAGGCTTCTATTTCTTAGGGTTCCTTTTTAATAATGAGTAAAGTGGCAGGTGATGCTGCAGGAGATGAGAGGAAAGGGAAGGCATTCTGGAATAGTCTCTGTGAAAAGCAGGGGTCAGAGATGGGAGGCATAGACAGTGTCAAGGACCTGACAGACATGGCACCAAAGTTTGTAGGATCCTGGTTTCTTGTGCCTGGACAATTATCCTTAGCACTCAGCTCCCTATATGCAGGGACAGGACAGAAAAAGAAATGGTTGCTGGAAGTTTGCTAATAGTTAAATGGAAAATGGAGGTCAATGGCATTTCATGCTTTGGCCAAACAGTAATAAATGTAGCAGATTAGTGGAGGGAAGAGAGAAACTAATGCCAGGAGAAGGTTGAAAGACTTCCAGAAAAAGGGAACTTGAGAAGCTGCCAGGTATAATTAGGGCAAAAACAATGGAATCAGGAGGACATAAGTGTGGGTACCCTCAGAACATAAAGCTCTGGCCATCTCAGGAAATAACAGGAAGTACGGATTTATAAGTAGCACAGCTTGGATGGGGTCACACCCAAAGTTCTCTTTATGGGCAAGGGCTTCCTGGTAGTGTGACGATTGCACTGGTTAGATTTTGTCAAACTGACCCAAGCTATCATCACCTGGAAAGATGGAATCTCATTTGAGGGCTTGTTTCCATTGGATGGCCTGTAGGGAAGCCTGTGTAGCATTGTCTTGACTGATGATTGATGTTGAATGGCCTAGTCTACCTTGGGTGGTGCCACGCCTGGGCATGTGGTCACGAATTGTATAAAAAAGGAAACTGAGTAAGAGGGGAACAAGCCAGTAAACATTGTTCCTCCATGACTTTTACTTCAGTTTATGCCTCCAAGTTCCTGCTTTGAGTCACCACCCTGATGTTCTTCGTGATGGAATGTAAGGTATAAAAAGAAATAAACTCTTCCTTTCCCAAGTTGATTCTGGTCATGGTCTTTATTACAGCAATAGGAAGCAAACCAGAGTCATGTATACATGGGAAGAGCCTGAGGGGCTAGGAGTTCAGAGCTTGGAGTAGTCCTGTTCCATGGCTACCTGAGCCTTCTGCATCTCTCCTGATACTGGTTAAGAGGATGATCTAGGGAACACAGGTTTCAGGGCAGGGGTTCTAACTATGGAGATTTGTGTCATGAGGGCAAAGATAGGGACATTTAGTGAAAATTATCTCCATAGTGTCTTTCCCCAACTCCTCTCCAGCTAAGCCCTCACCTTAGATCCAAGTGCAAAGCCTAGAAGCTGCACCCTGCATTCCTGCCTAAGTCCCCTCAGCCACTTCTTCCCTGCCTGCAATGAAGCATCAGGAACAACTTGGTCATATGTGACAGATTACAGATGGGGTTGCAAGTTAATCTTTTCCCTTTCTTTTGCAATGTGGCTTGGAACACCTTGTCAAGATCCCTAACGTTTGAATCTAGAGTGGTTTGGAACTTGTCCAAAAGAATATGGCAGAAAAAAATGTTATACAAGTTTTGACCTTGGGGTTTGCAAGAGGCCATGCATGTAAGTACAGGTTAGGTTGCTAATTAAATGGGGGACCTAATAGTCCCTAACTTAAATTCAGCTCACTTCTAGAGCTCTGAGGCACTGGTTGATGCTATCCTGGATCATTCTTACCTTATTTGAGTCTACTAGACAACACTCAAAATTTCAGAGCCATCCAGCCAGCCGATAGACTCGTGAGAAGTAGGAGTTATCATTAGAAGGCACAACTTTAGGAGAGGCTTGGTTTTCTGTGCAGCAAAAGCTAGCAGATCCTGGATGGAATGAGGAAGACATAAAAGTGCGCTATCCTAAGTAATAAAAAGATTATGAGCAGTTGACACATAACAGGACCATTTCTCTTCTGCAAAATGCTATCCCTTTCTCCCCCTGGGCTGATAAGAGTTCTACACAAAAGAGCATGACTTGCTGAGGCATCGCAAAGAGGACACAACCCTTTAGATTCCCTTGTACAAGTTGCTCAAATTGTAGCAACCATCTCATGTATCATCAAGGAGCCTAATATCATCTTATTCAGGCATAAGTGTACTATGTTGTACAGCAAATTGGGTGGGAACCTGGTACCTGACTGGAGATAGTGAGTTATCATCTTTCTCTTGGAAGTGATAAGATGTGAGTAAAATGAACTTTATAGCTGGACTAGATGGTTAAAATATGCATCTACAAAGGTCTTATAGAAAAGGTCTAGGTTTGAATCTCGAAGGGCCATGTTGGGTTATGACAAGCTGAAACTAGAAGCAACACGTGATAGTAACTAGGAGAGGAATAGCAGACACAGGGTTTATGAATCCACTGGGTCATGGACAGGACAACAAGGACTGTGAGTATCTGCTACTGAGGTTCTTCAGTCACCAGAATCAGAAACCAGCTTTCACTCAAGCTACTGGGACAGCTAGGGTCCTATCCTTGGGTTTCTGAATATTCAGATTCCCTGCTTAGTTACCACCCACACTGTGTTGATCCAAATAATACTGCTCCTTGTATAGTAAGGCTCCCCAGGTAACACGGAACCATATCCTCTTATAGATCTAAAGGCAAATGAACCCCAGAACTGCCCATACAGGAAGCTTCTTATGTCCCTAGTTCCTTCCCAAGTCTTGGAAGGACAGACCTAGGAGCAAATACTTCAAGGGCCATCAGGAAACAGCTACACACCAACATTCAAACCTCACTGTCACCCTGAAGCCTGCCCACTGGGAAATATTCTTTTAACACCTGTTGTCAATTCATCCCAGGAGCAGCCATCACCACCTCACCACCTATAAAGGCCTCTATTCTATACCCGGAAGGGTGCTGCACATTCTCAGTTCTCCTAACTTCTCCTGTTAGGACCTAGTGGTCTCAGACCCAGAGAGCCCTATAAAGTCTACCCTGTCACATTTCTAAATGAGAAAATAGGGTTCACAAATGAGGGTACACGTCCAGGTCACAGATGCTGGACAGAATCAAGGAGTAGGATGTGTAAGGACTGGATTCCTTGTCTCCTGTATCCTTCCTATTTCAAAAGATTTCAAACCAGCGGGGAGGCCTACAAGACAAGTACAGCCACTAAAACTTCCTGTGCATTCACACACTGTTTTTGATCACTCATCATTTGTCAATCCTTACTTCAATCACAATTCCCATAAGTAATATAATCTTCAACATTTCCTCTAGACCAACCCAACCCAGAGTCCATCTCAGGGCCAATGGCAGTGTGAGAATTCAGACGCCCTAAAATGCCAGTTGTCAGAGGTCTCTGGAGGGTGACCAAGGGATAGCTACCACGATCACCCATCTGTTTTCAACTCTAGTGGTGCTGGCCTCTGCCTGTTCTGGAATGAGAATCCTGAGACAGACCGACCTAGGAATCTACTGACCTTTTCTTTGTTGGTCTTTGTGAATCAACCTTCACCAAGAGCAGAACAGCTTCCCTCTGCTGGGGCTCATCCAATGCCTCACAGCTTTTGTGGTGTACACCTCTAAGACTCTCATCCTGTAGAAGAAGAAACTGGGGCTCATAGACGAAATCATCCATGCCGTGCGGAAGGCAGTGAGTATGGTGACAATGATGAGAAGCTGTCTGACTCCATAGCCCCAGCTATCTCTATGAGGCTATAATGGGCATCTGAAAAATGCAAAGGAGTGGCGCTTGGTGGCAACTGCTAGAATGGTACAGGCTAGCTGAAAACCTGGGATCCCACTGGCTCTTTCCTTCTGGGCTAAATAGAGCCATCAATTCAGCCTGAACCTGGGCATTCTGGTCGTTGAATTCCTTGGGGCAACTTTGATCTTCACCAGCAAGATACATAATTTATTCTTTTTGTTTCTTCTTTGCCCAAGAACACTCACCAAACCACCACCAACAGCAACAAACACACAACCAACAACCCTCTCGGGGACCTAACATTTATATACCCCCTGAAAAGTCCCCAGAATTCCAAACGTCACACAGTCACAGAAACTATCTGCAGCTGGCAAACTCACGCCTCTGCTAGAGCATGAGGCAAATCATATTCAGCTGCTGAGAAGCAGTCCTGTATCCTCACACCTGGGATTAAAACAAAAACATTCTTATGATATTTCTCTTTTCTTTTTTTTTTTTTAAGAAACCAAAATTCTAAAGTTGTCATTAAACACAATGTTCTGGTTTCATTTTGTTGTTGTGATTAAAAAACAAACAAACAAAAAAACCCCGACAAAAGCAACTTTGAGGGAGAAAGGGTTATGCAGCTTACAATTTCAGGTTACAGTCTATCACTGTGAGGAAGCCATGGCAAGGCTCCTGAACCAGGTAGTCACATCCAGTCAAGAATGGGGAGAAATGAATGAGTACATGCTTCCTACTCAGCTCACCACCTCTACTCTTAGGTAGTCAAGGACCCGAACTCAGAATCTACTTTCAGGCTGGGTCTTCCCACAATCATAATGTAACCAAGTCATTCCCCAACATGACAACTTGATCTAGGAAATACGTCACTGAGCCTCTTTTCAGATGACCCCAGAGTGAGGCAAGTTGACAATTTAAACTAACAGGCGCAGTCAGTTTTGCCTTTACTGTAGGATCACAGCACACAGTTGAATGTACTGAGGAGAGCTATCTCAAAGCAACTTTAACTTGAGAGTGTGGCCACAGCAGCAGAGCTGGCCAGGTAGTAGCAGGCTTCCCTGGTACATGGGTGCCACAAGGATGTGGCACCAAGTCTGACCCCCATCCCTGCCCTCATGAATCAGAGCACAGGGAAGATCAGGGTGAAATGGACCACCTGGAGTGAGGGAAGGTGCTCCCATGTTGGCCACAGCGCTCTTGGATAAGCCTCTCTTCAGCAGAGCACACACATAGTGGGTTACTCCATAGGAGGACAAATGACCCCTATGTGACTGCTGGCTCTTTGATGAACAGTGATTCGTTCCTGTTCTATAGCCTGCAAAATTCTCATCCAGAGATCCTGAACCATCACCATACACACACTGCCATCTGCTGGGGCCCAGGAAAAGTGATCCCAAAGTTACACTGAGATTGGACCCAAGGCAGAATTTATATCTCACCTTGTCTGACAGTCTCTTCTGGCTTCCCAAGTACTTTCCCACACCTCCTAGGAGAAACCAATCCCCATATCTCTTGGGTTTGGCTCCCTGACTCCCCACTTTAGATAGTTATTCCTAAGGACATACTCAGTCTCACCATAGAGGTAAAGGAACAGAGGCAGGAGCTCACCACAGGATTGTTGAGGGCTACAGCGGGGAGGCTTTGGGTATATGTGCCTTCAGGGTAGTGGTGGTGCCCTCTGTCATGTATGGAAAATGGGAGGGGGAGGTTACAGAGCCCAACCTGTTGAAGGTCTGGAATGGAGCTACATACACATACTACCTCTAGTGTACTCAAGGGTTGCAGGCCCACAGGACTATGATGGGCAAGTCCAGAGTTGCCCTGCAGCAAGGAGTGGAGTTGAGGTCCTGTGTTTCTGCTTGTAAACCTAGGGAACAAATTAGGGAATCCAAAGCCACCTAGTAGATGGCTTAGGCAGCAAAGTGCTTCCTGCACAAGCACACGTACCTGAGTTCAACCCCCAACACTCATGTAAAAAGAAGTCAAGTGACAGATGACTGTAATTCCAACACTGGAGGGGGAAAGGATCCAAGAGGACCCCCGGAGCTCACTGGCCATCCAATCTAGCTGAATCAGAGAGCTGTAGGTTCAGAGAGAGACTAAGAAAAAATAAAAAATAAAATAAGGAGGAGACTGAGGAAGATACTGACATTGATTTCTGCCTTCCACAGATACAAACATGTATGCTCATGCATTTTCATGCACACACAGGCTCACACATGAACATGTACAGATATATATGCATATATATCATACATCAACAGAACACCCATATACCCACAACACACAGGAATACAACATACCAACACATAGTGGGATTGTGGATTAGAAAAGCATTAGAACTGCACATTTCAAAAAAAAAAAAAAAGAACTGCACATTTCATGCATGAGAAAACTGAGGATCAGAAAGATAATGCATTATACTGACTCCTGATAAAAGAGACTATGGAAGCTCCATGAAAAGACTTGAAAGCACCTAGTCTAATCCCTTCACTTGTAGTACATGGGGTAACTGAGTTTCCAGGATGACAGCAGAGAGGAAGGTTGCCACACTGTCTGGCAGTATGTCTCCCTTTTTTCCCTTGGATACCAGACTGCTCCAGCATGAAGAGGTCAGCACCTAAAATAGGGTCTGTTGAAGATAGTGGAATCTAGGGGTGGGGACTGTTGTGTGGGAGGCTGTTCACGCTTCTAAGTGGAGGAACACTAAGGCAGGAGCCCCTGTGTCCTCATGTCCTGAAGGGATGCCTCCACCATCTGCCTCACTGCTTAGAATAGGGCCAAGAAGGGAGGCTTATTTATTTCCATGCTTTTATTTATTCATCTTTTATTCATTCACATCCTGTCACTGTATATTGTTTACATTATAAATCATATGTATTCCCACACTCTCTCTTAACGAAAAAAAGCCCAAGAATCCAGATTGTTCTGAAGTTGTAGAAATGGTGGTGGTGGTGATGGTAGCATCTTGTCTCCATCTTCCTTCAAACCTCCCAGTAGGGTGCACAAACTCTTCATTGTGCTAAGCTGAGGACCGAGACCACCTAGACACACCACTCCCATGCCTAGTATAGGCATTTGATGTTCAGTTCTTCAGAAAGGCACAAAATGGGGAGGAAATAGCTCAGTTGGTAAAGTGCTTGCCATGCAAGCATGATGTCTTGGGTGGGATCTGTGTTTTTTTTTAAACCAGCCTGCTGTGGTGACACTGGCTTGTCATCCCAGCACTGAAGAGGCAGATAAAGGCCTACTTGAAAAGCTCCAGGCCAATGAGAGAATCTGCCACAATTAAAAAAAGATGGCTAGCGCCTTAAGGACAATACCCAAAGTTGTCCTCTGGCCTTCATGTGCACATACATGTATGTAGACACCTGCACATAAATGAACATGAAAACACACATACACACACTCCAAAAGAAGGAGAAATGAGGGAGAGTGGAATCTGCGGAGAGTGGAATCTAACCTCAGGATGAGGTGGCTCTCTTATCCTTGTCCCGAGCTGACCACTGAGGGTTAGACTGTAGCAGCAGCTACTTCCGACTATCTGAGCTAAATCTAAGTGGTTTGGAGAGATGGGCGGCAGATGCGGAGACCACAGAAGTTCACAGGCAAAGGATCTGTGGAACTGAGAGGGAACCCTGTGGGCTGTGATGTGTAAACCAAAGCAAGTCAAGAATGAATGCAACACGTCCTGGTGAGGCCCAACGGGAGGACACAGCTTATATTTATAGATTTGTACCTAAGTGAGCTTAGAAGGTCTAGCATTCTGAGCAGATCCTGATTCTAAAAACTGGGCTGAGCAGATTTGCCCTGCAGCTGTGAGAATGAACAAAACGAAACAGGTACCTACATGTTCAAGGCGAGCAAAGGCACAAAACATTATTTTATTTGGTGTGTGTGCATGAGTCTGCAAGTGCGCGCGCGCACACACACACACACACACACACACACACACACACACTCTCATGTATGTATGGCTGCACATCGAATACAGTTGCACAGACTTGTGTGTCAAATGTGCAGGGGCCAAAGAAGAATCTTGGCTACCTTAGGTTCCATGCCTCAGGTTTTGTTTGTTTAGAGACAGAGGCCATCACTGTGCTGGAGCTACCAAGTAGATGAGGTCCACGGTTCGAAACTGGGCAGGAACAATATATGTTACTTTTGAACTCAACGAGGTCACACCCATCTAAAGGGACACATGTTCTGTGAGGTGCTCCCTTCTGGACCCCAGATTAGGCACATACCATACCCAAACACCTATACTCAAGTGCAAACAAAATGCCAAGTAGGCAAGGCTGGCTAGCCAGCAAACCCTAGGGATCTGCCTGTCTTTGTTTCCACAGCACTGGGATTACAAGAACAGCACCATAGCCAGACAGCCTGGTCTATGTAGTAAGTTCTAGGCTATCCAAAAATACAGAGTGCAAACCTGTCTCAAAACAGAAAAGAAGAAAGACGAGGAAGAGGAAGAAAGGAAATAGAAAACTGGCTTGCTGCCTATCTACTCTAAGCCAAATCAGCATGAGGTTTTTGTTTGTTTTCATTTTTACAGGAGAGCACCACTCTGCTTAGCTAACTGCTTGTATTCCTTAGCACAAATAAAAACAAAAAACAAGGAGTGCCACCTTACAACAACCCTTTATAAACACATTCTAAGGAACACAAATACATTCATAAAAATGACAAAAGAACCTTTATTCCCCAGCTCCGTTTTTAAAAAGTGAGTTAACCTGACAGTACTAGACATTCGAAGTTGCTAATACATTCAAATTTAATACATCCTATATCTGGATATGTGTTTTATTCTTAAAATATTTGAAAATATATTTGAAAATAAAGTTAAAGATAGACATTGAAGGAAGGCCTGTAGTTTCCATGTTGCTATGAAACACCATTTAAAAACAGACAGCTACATATAGCTTGATAAATACTCTTCAAGTCCAATATGGGAACATGGGTAATCCATCACTCATTGCAAACCTGTTCTCACTTCATTTACCCAACTGTGGTTCTCAGTTGCTGTGTAATGTACATATAAACTTGCTTCCAGAAAGATGGTGTTTTTTTCAAAGCTCTTTATCTATAGAGTCTAGATATTGTCATCTTCACTCATGCATCTGACAAATATTTATTGGAGCCATATGCCAGAAACTATTCTAGCTGCTGGGGAAACACAAGTAATCAAAAGAGATAGGACCTCTTGTTCTCATGAAGCTTACACTCTGGAGAGGAGGGTCAGGCAACCCATAAAACTGATATGTATTGGAAGGTGGAAAGGGCAATGGAGGAAGACAAGACATGGTGAGAGGATGTTTGTGGGGGTGGGGTGTGCGCATGTGCACATATACTTGGGTATGGAGGCCAGAGAACTATTGCTGTCACTCCTTAGGTACCTTCCACTTTTTGTTTGAGACAGGGTCTTTTAAGGGCCTGGAACTTTGCCAAGTTGGCTAAGCTAGCTGACCAGAAATCCACTTGTTTCTCCCTCCCTCCTCTCCATCATTGTAATTACAGAGACACACTCCTGTACGAAGATTTTTATCTTCGTCTGAGGATCCAAACTCAGATTCGCATGTTTGCAAGGGAAGTGTCTTACCGATTGACTCATCTCCCAGCCCTGACTGTGTTCTTGGTTAGTCAGTGAGTGACTCACAAAGAAAAATGCTCTAACAACGAAGCCTTGGAAAAGGTGAGATAGTGAGCTATGCAGGTGTTGAGGGACAGAGCATTTCAGGAAGTGGGCACAATCTACACTCAGGATGAGTGCTTTCCTGGCACGTTTTGAGTGAGGCAGAGGCTGGGGGTGGAAGCAGAGACTGGAAGCTCAGAGAGGGGAGGGTGTCTACAAATAGCACAAATATAACTGCATCAGTGGGATCCAATCCTCTTTCCGTTGGAGGACCATAGTCTGCCAGCATCCTGGGGGAAAAATGGCCAACATCTCAAGGAAATGGTTGACCTGGGTGGACACTCCTCCTCTGCTTACATCTGCTGTGCCTCAGCCCTTGATTTACAATTTTTGGTCACCTTGGAAGTGAAGATTAGGATAAGCCTGTTATTCAACACCACTGTTACTGCTGTAGCCTTCTGTATGTTTGCTGTGAAAAAATACCTGAAAAAGCAACTTTAAGAAGACATCATTTCTTTTTGCTTATGGTTTTAAAAGATATACAATCCATCATGGCAGGGGAGGCAGGGGGCAGGAACTTAAGGTGGCTGGCCACATTGTTTCCAGTCAAGAAGCAGGAAGAGGTGGATGCTGGTACTCAGCTCACTTCCTCCATTTCATTCAGTTCAGGACCCCAACCCATGGAGTGGTGCCACCCACATTCAGGGTGTCTTTTCCATTCTCCGTTAAACCTCTTTGGAAATTCCCTCTCATATATTATGATCAGAGGTATGTTTCATAGGTGAGACTAAATACTGTTAATCTGGCAATGATTACCCATCATACCTTCTAAATACAGGGGTAGGGGTTAGGGAACAAATCTATCCCCTACTCATTCCTAGGACCATTGTCACTTTCATGGGCTTTTCTGTAAGCTCAAGGAAAACATGCAGAAAGTGAGCCTGGAGATCAGCTTGCTGAAAACTAGTCCACTGGCAATCTCCCTGCACGGCAGCTCAGCCCAACTCAATCACATGTCTTTAAAGCTGCCCTTCCCTCCTTACTCCCCAAGCTGCCTCTGGGCCACCAGGGTACTCACAGATTTTTACATCACAGCCTCTTGCTGAAGAAAAGCACTCATTTATTTGCAAAAGCCCCTTGGTCCTAACTGTCTCAACCCTTACTCCAACTCAGCTTTAGGATGAGCCTGAGCCTTATATGGGCAGAACCAGAAAATTCTTGGGAGTGCTTCCTTGTCACCTAATGAAGCCTTCTGCAGTCTGAGGATATAGAAACATCTGCTGGCAGCTTTTCTGAAAATGCCAACTTTTAACTCCTATGATGCTTGACACAGTTAAAAACTGTTGGGGCTGGGGAAATAACTCAGCCAGCAAAGTGCTTTGCTGTGTAAGCATGAGGACCTGTGTTTGACCCCAGAATTGTTTGTGCCTCTAATCCAAGTGCTGAGGAGGTGAAGACAGGAGGATCTCTGGGGCTTGCTGCCTATCTACTCTAAACCAAATCAGCATGAGGTACAGAGAAAGACCCTGCCTCACAAAATAAGGTAGATAGTAATAGAGGAAGGTATTCAACACACACACACACACACACACACACACACACACACACACACACTTCTATAGTGTGTTGTAGAAAACATAAAATGGGAGCCACACTCTTTCAGTACACACTGAACTCCCTGGAGTAGAAGCTATGATCAAACATTGTGTATGCATTCAACCAGGCTGGGCATCTCAAACCACTAGGCACACTGGGCCCTAAAATGCATTCATTTCTTTTAAATCAGAAGGAAAAAAAATAAATTTTGGGTCAAAATTTGTGCTGCTACATGGATATTAACTTTTTGGTCTTTATATCAATGAAGGCTTAAAGAATAATTTAAAATGTTTTTACTGGGATAAATACAAAGGTACCTAAGAGGCCATCCTAATAAGTCCCTAGAGCCAGGCGGAATCTTCCAGGATCACTCATGCTGGGTGGTTTGTCTCTTGGATCCTTGTGACCTAAATGCATTAAAGCTCCTTAAGGAAACCAGAATGACTTTTTATTGCCTATTGTTAGCAGCAAGATAGTACAGCCACAGTTATTTTTATAATTATATCTAATTGGGAGGGTTGCTAGCTATCAAACAGCCCATGTTGTGAAAAAGAAAAAAAGAAAAGAAAAGAAAAGGAGGAGGTAGGACAGAATTGACTTTTTGTGGTTCTTTTCTAGGCTTTATTTAGGTGCTTGATCCATAGACCCTTTTGGAAACAAGTCAGGCATTAAATAAAGACAATATCCAGGTAAGAGTAACAGTAGCATTTAATGGAGGCATGCTCTATTTAAATTGCTTTGCATGAAAACTTACTCTTAGAACAAAACTTTCAGTTGCTAGTTCATGAAAATGAACCTCAAGCAAGCTTAGGAATGGCCCCAAAGTGGGAAGAATGAACGGCTCGAGCGGAGGAGGGATAGGGCAGCCCAGATACGCAGTCCTAAGAAGATGTTGGGAGCTGAAGTGGAGTACTTGAGTGCCCAGGCTCACCGCCTGCTTTCCGCTGTGCAAGCTGCCTTCATGCTCCCTTCTTCAGGCAGGCCTGCTCCATCTGGTGGGGAAAAAGGCTGTCTGGAAATTTCATTTTGTCTATCTTTGTGTGGGTTCCCTCAAAGCCCGCTCCGAGGCAAGAGTTCAGGTGCCCTGCTTTATTTGGAGGGTCATCTCAAAACTGTTTTGACGAAACAGGTAACCAGGGAGTAGGAACGTGGGCCAAGGGAGAGGGCTGGAGGTGGGCGTGTCAGGGAGGGTGGGCGTGTCAGGGAGGTGGCTACAGCAGAGGCAGACTAGACCTCGGTCTTAACCAGGATGCCGCAGGAAAAAAATGTGTGGAACAACCCTCGGAATTTTTCTCCCACGAAGTAAGAAAACTAGCTTTCTTCCTCATTGAGAGTTGGTCTAAGGGCGATGACCTACCTAGCTTCCCGGGCCAGGAAATGGCCTTACATTGAAAGACCCAAGAATCTACCTCATAATCAGAAACTTTGTGTAGATAGACCATACTTACCGCGACTACAACTCCTTCCAACACTGTAGTTCCCAAAGAGCATGGCACTGTTTCTCCAGTTCCAGCCCAGAGAGCCCAGCAAGTGAACAACCGCCCTTGGCACGGCTATGGCTAAGGTCATATGACCACCAAGGACCAATCACAGGTCCAGAGGAGCAGGAGGCCGCTTCAAAGGAAGGAGCGCGGCTCATCTGTTGGAATTGATAAACCAGTTCCTCTTATTCCTTTCCCTCACGCTTTCATGTACCTAAAGCCACATTCACCCCTTATACTGAGTTATGACTTTGCTCTGCCCAGCAGCCAGGGCACCGGCTTCTCCAGCTTTCAGCAACTTGATCCCCTTGCAGAAAGAAAACAGTCATTATCAAAAGCCAATTGTCGTTCTGTCTCCTTAGAAAATTTTCCATTAAAGATAAAGCAAATTTTAATTAGATTAAGTATCCAATTACTGTAATTACATTTTTTAAAAATTCACATCAGGAAGATGACCCTTTTTAAAAGGGTTACAGGAATAATTAGTGTATTCATATTAACCAAAATGTATTGGGTAATATTTATACCCAGAAGACAAAGTACATTCTACACATTTCACCTTTGGGGAAAGCTTGCAAATGTTTTGGCAGTGGCATGAATATTTATAGGCAAGGGTGTGCTTTAGAGAGATTATGCGAGGAAGCATTTAAATGCTCGCCCATTTTTACCCAGGGGTAAAGTATACAGAAAATGTAGTTTGGAGATTATGGATATGCAAAGTGTGACTTCAGCAGGGAATTTCTATTAGTTTGCTTAATTAATTGGTGCCAAAGACTATTTCTCCTTATTCAGGGCAGAAAGAAGGCATCTGGCTGTGACTTCGCTTTGGAAGCAGAGAGGTCATTGTTGCTCACTAGCCGCAAGGAAGACCCCATCTTCATATTCTTCATCTTTGCCTACCCGGCCCCACTGGGGAAGGAATCTGGGCCTCTTAGAAGCTTTCTCCCGAAATTGTTTCCTCTGGTTCTAACTAACTTTCTTCTTTCAGGCTTGCCTCTTACGGGGCAGCTACCATGGCTGTTTCTGTCACGCATGCGCTGGTTCCCTCAAGCTCAGTAGGAGAGAACCCCGCAGTTTCCATTATACAGATGAGAAACTCAGTGGTTCTCTAGAGCCTGGATGGCCTCCGGGTACCTCACTACAAAACTGGTCTCCTGAGAAGCTCTGCTCACTGACCCGGACCTACTCTGCCTGTCAGGAAGTTGCCCGTCTGTATGAGATGTCCCACCTATGCTGCTGGTGGTAATCAAAATAGACCTCCCCTTTGCTGATAGAGTTTATAATATCTTTCAGACCAATATCTGAATGGGAAGCAGTTGGGTATCTGCATCTTGGTGCTAAAAGAATCCAGGAGATGGACTTTGTGGGGCCCTGCATTGAGAACACGAGATCTCAGCATAGATAACATCAAGGGAAAAAAAAGTATGCAATGGCTTTAGATACCCACAATTGTCAGGTGCTTGATGCTCTCCTTTTTACTTTTCTTTCAAAGTGTGGGTCCAGTACACTGTCTTCTATGTGTCCCACATACATACATACATACATACATACATACATACATACATACATACATTCTTTTGGAGTTCCTTTTCTGGGGCTTTGTATCTACAAGCCTCTCCCTTCTCCTTTATTTTCTGGCTACTTGGATATCTATGCACAAACCAAGATGGTCTTGAACTCACTTGGGAAGCAGAAGCAACCAGATCTTTGTGAGTTCAAGACCATCTTGGTTTATACATAGGGTTCTAGGCCCCATTTCAAAGAGGGGAAAAAAATCAATGCATGTCTGTGAAGTCAGTAGTCTAGAGCTTTATGATACCTTCTGTGAAAGCCTGTTCTTGCTCAGCCTTGCCATGGGAGAAGATGCAACACCGTGATTCTGTGGCTCCCATCTAGGTGAGAACTAACAAACCCCAAAGGAACAGTACCTGGAGGAGTCCACCAAAAGTTAGCATGAACCAGAGTCCATGAGAACATTCCAGAAGTTGTTCATAGGGGTGTGGAAGCTGTTTTTATTGTAAGATTGGCAATGAGAGGGGATAGGTGAAAGAAACTGGGTAAAAGAGCATTCTGAATTACAATGAACAGAGATCATGGTGATGTATATTTTAGGCAGAAGGATGGCTTGTACAGGTCCTTAAAAGGGAAGCCAATGGGATGGGAAGGATATGGCAACCAATGGAAACAGAAGAGGGCCTGGAACTCTTACTGCACCTTGGTGTGAGGCAGGTGGGACCTGGGAGCCCGTGGACAGGAAACCTGTCCAAAGGGTCTCTGTTTTCTTCTCTCTTAGTTTTTTCCTTGCTTTCTTCTTGCTGATTTCTCCCATGTCATATTTTTACATTTCAGTTGAAATCCCTCCTCTCCAAACTTTTCATGAGAGTTCTCTGTTCTCTTAATTTTCTAGAACTTCAGTCCTGTGTGCACTTGCCTTCCAGGGAGGCCTCATGCTTAGGAAACGAAGAAACAGCTGTTACTTTAATCCAATCACTTCACAGTTACTTATAAGTAAACACCCTAGAATTATATTTCCCATCATCTCCTTTCTTCCTGTGAAAACTCTGCAAGCATCCTTATATTAAAGATATTTTAACTTCAGGACTGAGGTCATGAACATAGTGCAACTGCTAATTGCTAGGGTCATCAACAGGAAGTGCCCATCCCCCACTGAGGACCTTAATTGTCTCTTTGGTCTAATAACTGAGGGTCTTTTAGTTTCCTATCCTTTCTCCTGCCTACCTTTGCTCTTCTAGAATGGGTCTCTTGGAGGCTGCAAGTCTCAAGGGATGCTGTGGGGATGCCAAGGCCAACCCATAATGTACTGGTAGAAAGAGGCTGTTTGTTTACATGTAAAGAACATGTAATCCAAGTTATCTGTGTTTCCTGGTTATCTTTATGCCCCTTTGCCAAATGAGATGCTTTTCTACACTCAAAAGTCCTTTCCAGAACCCTTTTCTTAATTAATGGCCTGGACACATCCCTTTGTCAGGAGGATTGCTGCCCTGGGAAGCACACTTCCTTGATCTGCTATCCCTACACCATTCCTTTAATGTGTGCCTGAACTCTCTCCCTCTCTTTTCCTCTACACTTACTCCATGGCTGAATCCTTGAGTGGTTCTCATGTATGCTCTAGGTCTGGGCTTTGCTCTAATATTGGTTCCTCTTGCTTCTGGATTTTCCCATCATCATTTTTTTCTGACATTTTCCACTAAGCACACAAATACATTTTTTTCTTTCCTTAAAAAAATAACAGCCCTAACCAGATATGGTGGCACATACCTATAATCCAGTACTTAGGATGTGGAGGCAGGAGGACTGGAAGTTCAGCTACATGGCAAATTTTAGGCTAGCTGGGGCTATGTAAGACTCTGTCCTTGAAAAATAAAGAAGGAATGAAGGCCTTCTTAACCCCAGACACCCCAAATCAACAGTGTACTTTTATTCACTTCTTTCCACGCAAATCATACACAAAATGGACTTGACTTGCCAGCTTTATTTCCCTGTCTTTTGTTCAGAATTTAGCTCATACCTATCAGACTTGTGATCTTAGTTCTATACTATACTTTAAAAGTTTGGTTTAAAATAAAACCTGCATTTTTCCAGAGGATTTTTATTACAGTATACTTCTGGATCCAGGATGCTGTAATCCATAAGAACACAGCCAGCCAGGACTTCACTGGAACAGCCAATCACCTCCAACCCCTGAGCAGGTTCCTGTCACTTCCAGGACTATACTTCCTCTGGCAGCAGTACCGAATGTGGACCCAGCTAGAGACTCTGGACTATACCTTTGTGTTTTCATTTTCACTAGGCAACTTCCCTGGCCTAATGTGATCTCTGTCCATCCACTGTGGCTGCTGACTAAAATTTAAGCCACCGGTTCATTCATCTTCACATGGTACTCTCTCCTCATACAACTATAACATATTTCACCTCTTATCCTCCACCACCTTCACTTACTTACCCTAACTTTTCTGTACTTACCCTAACTTTCTTGTTCTGGTGGATACTTGGCTATTTCCCCTGGGCTGTTTCCCTTGCATGCTTTTCCTAAAGAAGATCTGTTTGTCTTACTATGGTTCAAGGCCTAGGAATGTACAATTCAACCTTCCTCAATACTTTCAAATAGCTGTTTTTTTTTTTTTTTAAAGAAGCAAGCAAGCAAACCATTATCACCACATTAACAATGACAAAAACATGGTTCCAAGGGTTGGAAAGATGACTCAGTCAGTAAAGTGCTTTTTCTGACAAGTGTGAAGAACAAGGTTCAATTACCAAAAATTGTTAAAAACAAAACAAAATAAAAACAAGCAAACAGACATAGTGACACATACTTTTCGGCCCAATGCTGGGAGGTGGAAATAGATGGATCTCTAGGGCCTGATACCTATCCTTCCTAGACTATCCTTCCTGACCTCTAAGGCCAGTGAGAGACCCTGCCTCAAAATATAAAGTGGACAGTGTTCCTGTGACACTTGAAGTTTCCTGAGGTTGTTCTCTTGGTCTCCACATGCATTTGGTTATACCCTCACACAAGCATGCACACCTGTACACACACACACACACACACACAGAGAGAGAGAGAGAGAGAGAGAGAGAGAGAGAGAGAGATCCTTAAATCTTTATAAACTACTTGTTTGCTATATCTCTATACATATTACCTTCAAATCTTCTAAGGTTTTAACTTACGATTTTTAACAACCTGGTCATTATCTTCATCTGCCCATTTCTGTCCACAAATGGGAACTTTGACATAGGATTGTTAACTAAATTTCCATTGTTAACCTTTTACTTTCCACAAACATTTGCTAATGTCATCTTCTGCTTGGTTTAATTTACTGTTGATTATATTACCAATTGACTTCAGCTTACACATATCTTCTAAGCTGAGCATATGTTCTAGATATTTCTATGCAAGTACCTCATGGAATTTCAAACTCAAAACTTGAATTCATGATCTTCTTAACAACTTTATTCTGTTTCTGTTCTGAATTTTTTTTTTTTTTTGTTACATAGAATCAATGCCTATCAGTTGCACACCCTAAAATTTGGGAGATTATTCCAGATTCCCCTGTATCTTTTGGTGGCCTTCTTCCCTCAGTAATTGCTTCCTAACTTGCTCCTGTTACCCATAAACTCAGTTTCTGTGGTCTAATCTCTGCAGAGAGTAAAACTGGTAGTTCTAGGATAAGTATTCCTAGGTTGAAATCACAGATTCTAATTTATACCAGGTAGTTGTTGGCAAGTTTCTTAAGCTTTTTGTGCCTTGTTTTCTCATCTCCCAAATGGCATATAAAATTTCTTTTTTCATATAGTTACTAGGACAATCAATTGAGTTATGTTTTCTAGTTAGTTTTTGACAACTTGACATCAAGTTGAGTCACTTAATTACAGAATTGACTCCATCAGTTTTTTCTGTAGGTGTGTTTGTGGAAGCATTTTCTTGATTGGTAGTTGATATAAAAGGGCCCATCCCACTTTGGGGCGGTTGCCATCCCTCGGCAGGTGGACTAGAGTTATATAATAAGAACAGTAGCTGAACAAGCAGAGGAACAAGCCAGCATTTCTCTGTGGTCTCTGCTTCATGCCCTGCCTTGGCTTCCCTTGATGATAGACAGTGAGCCAAATAAACTGTTTACTGTTTCCTAGTCCAGGCTGATTTTAATCATGGAGTTTATCCCAGGAAGAGAGAAGTAACTAGGGCAATATGTGCGACCCTGAGAACACTGTAAGAACTTAATAGTTTTTACTGGCATGGATGACACAAATTGGGAAGGCTGTCTGAAGGGTTCCCACAAGGATAAACACCTGTAGGAAAGGTATTTGAAGGATATTTACTTTTTTTTTTTTTTTTTGAGATAGGGTCTCACTATGTATTTCTGAGTGTATACCAGGCTGGCCTTGAACTCACAGGCATCCACCTGCCTCTGCTTCCCAAGTGCTGAGCTTAAAAGTGTGCACTACCATGCCCAGCTTGTATATCTATTTCTTAACTAGACTCTCAATCAGTCCTTTATTCAGTTGCATGCCATGTCCCGACCTTCGAAGATACCCAGTGTTTCTAATTACTAGAATTTATAGGTTCTTGGGAACAAATTAATTTTTAATTTGCTTCAGTCTTTCCTTTTGTAACCAATTAGTTTTTTTTTTTTTAATGTTTTACACGTTCACGATCCAATTGGTAGCTGGTGTTACATGTAGCTACTGGGTCACTAAAATGTGACTGACTAGTGCTACACAATCCGAAATAACATTTTGGCTGTATCAACTTAAATAAAGCTTATTTAAATCGATTTCACGTTTATTTTAACCCTTTTAATGTGACTGTTAGAAAAACCCCTCTTACACAGATTATATTTTTATTGGACGATGTTGCTATGTACCTTACACAGGTTTTACCCTTCTCTTCTGATATCCTGTTTTCTATCCTCTCTTTAGTCTTGTAGGTTTATACACTTTTTCATTTCTGGAGGTGTCTAGGAAAAAGCAAAAAAAAAAAAATACACATGTTACACTCTCCATGTTTAACTGGAAGTTCTCCCTACACTTTTCAGAATCCACTTTTGAGATCTACAATCTCACTGCTTTATGTCTGGTCAGCAACTGCACGTTCAGCTAAAATAAATTACTGCCAGTTC
Organism: Psammomys obesus; assembly: GCF_907164565.1. Taxonomy (NCBI): domain Eukaryota; kingdom Metazoa; phylum Chordata; class Mammalia; order Rodentia; family Muridae; genus Psammomys; species Psammomys obesus. The sequence continues at coordinate 871,907 of NW_026590468.1, forward strand.
TATGAACAAGGCAGGACGCTGTGGACTTTCCTAACTTAGCTTTCTTTGCTTGCTTTTCCTGAACTCCCCTTCTAACCCCTCTCACCTGTATGCCTATTAATTAAAGAGTTTAAATTTCATCTCAGCAGAGCCTTTCCTCCCCCCTCTCTCTTCCTCTCTCTCTCTTTCTCCAGTTGAGCTGACTGTAGAGTTCAAAATTTTGTTTAGCTACCTACCAGTTTCTCAGAGGAACCCATTTGATTGACCACACCGTGTAATGCTAAATTCAGATTTTGATGTGTAGTTTAAAGCTAAAAGAGCATTTGTTAAAGGAATAGAGACAGGTGGCATATAGCCAAGGTTTTGTAACAATTGATGAGTGTGGCTGAAAAAGTTTCTTAAGAATGGTTGTTCTAAGCTGTCTTTGTTTGTTTGTTTGTTTGCCTGGTTTTTGACAGGTGAGGATGAACCAGAAATTTTCCAGGTAGAAGAAACAGGATGAACAAAAGTCCACTTGAAACCAGAAAATTGGTAGCAAATAATGCGTCATCAAGTTTCTAAAGAGCATTGCTAAGACTAGATCATGCAGGACCTTGAGGTCAGAGAAAGAAGTTTGATGTCATTCTGAAGGTAATGGTAGGTTTTGGAAGGCTTTAAGCTATGGCGAGCGCTTAAGAGTGCTAAATTTTGGTTTTATTGCCCTTGGTTGCAGATGGAGTGTGGAAGTGAAATGTATGAATGGAAGTGAGTTCCTCCCACAAACGAGGAAAGGCTTTGGGGGTGGGTGGTGAGCAGGGATGGGGAGAAGTGCAAAACAGTCAGGTGTAGGTACTAGGATGCCCAGGCCTGGGCGACAGCCGGACGCAGGGTGAGCTGGAAGGTAGAAGCTTGCGGTTGGCGCACACCATACTACTCTGGGGGCGCTTTGTCGGAGCGGAGGGCACGCTCGCCTTGTCCCTCGCGCGCCGCCGTCCGCGTAGCCTGCGGGTCGGTGTGAGCCGGCAAGCGCTGCGGTTCCGGTTCCGGTTCCGATCTGGGCGGTGCGGTAAGCAGCCATGGCGTATTCCACTGTGCAGAGAGTGGCGCTGGCCTCGGGCCTCGTTTTGGCCGTGTCGCTGCTGCTGCCCAAGGCCTTCTTGTCCCGCGGGAAGAGGCCAGACTCGCCGCCGAGCCCCGAAGGTGAGAGCCGCCGGGTCGCAGGCAGTCTTGGCCTCCCAGACCCACTCCCTTCCCCTAAGTGGCTTGCGTGTCATCTTGTTACTTGTGCCCGAACTTAGAGTAAGTAGGTTTAGCCTTTCTGCTCTGCGTCTGTAGGCACCTTAGTTGGTAGTGGAGTTTCATCTTGGTTTTGGGCGCTCACTGTTTCAGCCTCTTGTTGCCTCTTTGAGCAGTTTGAGCTGGGATTTGTGGTGCACGCCTATAATGCTAACCTTCCAGAGGCAGGATAATCACTAAGTTCAAGGCCAGCCTGGTCTGCTTAATGAATTCCAGGCCAGCCAGGGCTACATAGTAAGACCCCATCTCAAAACAACAAAAACATCTAGATTTTAATAATTAAAAAAAAATTTTTTTTGTTTTGTTCCTGAAGTAGAGTTAAACAAGTTCCTGTATTCCTCATGCCTGTTAATTTTTGTTTTTTGGCATGAGTGTGTTGTTTCAAAATCAGCCCCTTTGACTACTACATTCTGGCAGTTTTACAGAATCTGTAAATGCATGGACATGAATGCTGGGAGAAGGGACTGGAACAATTTGCTATTGTTCACAAAGTTCTGCTGTTAACTTTGTCTTGTGAATAATCCCTGTAATATCCTTGAGCCATGTGAACCTTCTGATTTCAGCCTGTTGGTTGCTGGACAGCTCCCTTTGAACTGTAATCCTCTTTGAATTTGTGCATATTGGCTGTCTCCATCCTCCAGGAGCGTTAGAGATTAAAAATACTATAAATGCAAAACGCCATGCTCCAGGGGCTGAAGGCAGGTTGAGCACATTATTCTGCCCACAGAATGTGTTTGATGAGCTGTGCTTGTAAAGTTGTCATTTCCCCCCTTCTATCATTACAAAATGCAAAAAGTTTTGCTCATTTTTTTTTCCTATCTGTGGTTTTTGTCTTGAAAAAGAGTAAAACTGTCATGACCGTGAGCAGTGAAGAATTTAAAAACCTCTTTTTACCTGGTTGAAATATCGTAAAGAAGTGCTGTTGAATGTGAGTGGAAGACATTCCTACTTCACAGTGTTGTAATGGGGATAGAGTGCATTGTAGACGAGACTCTCCTTTGAGAACCCAGGGACTGGTGGGCAGTGTTCCCGTCTGTGGGTGTTGCCTTTTCCATTTTCTTCATTCCTGAAATGCTCATCTCTTGCTACCTTTCATCATTCAATTTTCTGCTCAGATGTACCCTTCTTAGACTTTGCCTGCTGACCCCAGTTAAAGTAAAGCTTCCCTCAGGACCACTTTAAAGGTAGTTTTAACTAACAGTTACGGTACATCCTTCACATGTCATACACACAGTGTTCAGACACTCACCGAATTCCACAGAACAGGAGTCAAATCCTTGCCTGGTTTAGTAGAGGAAAACAGATGTGTTACTAGGTATGTACCAAAGTGTTGTTATTCATTCTGGCCTGCACCTGGAACAGTGGAGATGTGCAAATGCAACAGTCTGTTATAACCTAACAGAGGTTTTATAGAGAAGTTTCTTCTTCCGCCCCTCTGAATCTAATGCATCTACCATACAATTTGTTTATTTTAGCACACAAGTCAATTTTTTTTTTGCATATCCACTGTTGTGTAGCCATTAGCCCAATATGTCTTATAACATGTCATCACCTTCTAAAGGCAATCTGTACCTTTTTGTTGTCACCACACTCATTTCTCCATTGTTAGATGACTCCAGTCATCTTTTTCTGCATCTGTAGGATCATCTATACCCTTCTTGCTGGCTTCTTTAAACTAGTATATCTCAAGATTAATTTATTTTCTAGCGAGTACTTCATTCCTCTTAATGGCTGAATAATAGTCCATTGTGTTGATAGATCACATTTTTACTGATCTCTTTGTAGTTGATGGATATTTGGGTTGTTTTACCTTTCAGCTCTTAGGAATAATGCTACCATTTGTTTAAAGATTTCTGTGTTGGCATACGTGTGTGATTGGAACTAAGAGTGTGATTTCCTGGTCCTATTGTTGCATTTTACTTTTTGAGAAATCACCAGATAGTTAATAAAGTGACCTTTCCACTTTACAGGCCTACCAGCAGTCTATTAAGGTTCTGATTTCGCTACATTTTACCAACTGTAGGGTCAAGGTTGAAATTACTGTGGCCATCTTGGGTTATAATGACCATGATTGCCCTTGAGTAATGCTAGTGAACTTCCTGGCAGGTAGTAGACAAAAGCTTAGACTGGTGTGTGGAACTATATGAGCAGAGCCTGGTGCTGCTGAGAGTGTGCATGCCATCTTTGGCATTAGCTTGAGTCAGAGTCAGACATGGTGTGTTCCTGGATTTGGAGAAACATCATTTCCTGGTGGTTACAAAAGCTCCCTTCTTCTGACAAGGATAATGGAGAGTCACCAGTCTTTTTTGCTGTCTTGACAACCACATGTGTGTCAGTAAGTCCCAAATTAATGACATTGCAGTCCTGGGTCTGTCTACCTTTCTTTGGTCTCATGGGACTTCACAGGTGGTATAGACACTGGGCTAGATTTTTTCTATCTCTCTGCTAACTGATGGCATTAATGAATGTGTGTGTTTGCTTTTTCTGTATCTTCTGTAGAGAAACATCTACTCAAGTCTTTTATCTTTCATGAGTGGGGAGGTTGTCAATTGGTTAAGTTGTACATGTTGCTACATGCTACACGTGCTCGTACATTTTCTTCTATTCAGTGTGTTGTGTTTACTTTTTTCAAAAGAAGTTTTAAATTTTCACCAATTTCAGCTTTTTTCTTTTGTTGCTTTTCATGTCAGATATGTCTAAGACAAATCATTGTCTTATGAAGATTTATTCCTACTTTGCAAGATCTATTGTTTATGTTTTGGGCCTTTTTGAAGTTTTTTTTTTTTCTTTTTTTTGGCATATGATAGGAAAGAGTTCAACTGCATATAGCTGTTCTAGCACCATTTATTGAAGAGACTGCTCTTTCTCATTCAGTTGTTTTCGACACCCTTGTGAAAACTCAGCCAGCTATAAACATGAGTTCATACTTATATTCTCCATTCTGTTCCAGTAGGCTATACATTGCTTTTTGGAAACCAGGAAGTTTCAGTCCCTTAAGTTTTTTCTTTTGTAAGATGGTTTAGGATTTCTTTGTTTTGTGACCAGCATTTCAATGTTAATTATTGACCATTTCATTGGTTCCTGATAGAAAACAATAAAAACAAAGAGCCAAAAGTTAGACGAGATTTTGCTGGAATGTGTTGAATCAGTTTTGAGAATGTTGTCTTACCAATGTTAAGCTTTCAGTCTGTGAGCACAGGTTTTTATTTATCTAAATCCTTTTCTTTTGAAGAACTTTTAGCTTTTAGCATTTAAGCCTTATTTTGTTAAATATACCCCTATATTCTTTTATGCTATATTGTGAATTGAATTATTATTTTTATTTTGAGATTGTTCCCTGCTAGACCATAAATACATGATGCTTATGTATTAAGCCTGTATTCTGCCACTTGCTGACTTGTGTGTTAGCTTTTTGAACATAATCATTTTGTCTTCAAATGAGATACTTTTATTTTTTGTTCTGATCTACATTCTTTTGTTTCTTTTCTTGCTTAACTGGACTAACTGGAGTCTGGTACCAGTATAGACTAGACATGATAAGTGCCTTTATTCTATATTGTTTCTGATCGTAAGAAGAATTTTCTTGTACCCTTAAATATAGTGTGGGTAAGAGATGACTCAGTTGTCTTTTATCAGACTAAGAAAATTTCCTTCTGTTTTTAGTTTGTTGAATGTTTTTGGTCATGGATTGAATACTGATTTTTACCAAATGCCCTTTTTACTGCCAAGATAATTGTGTGGTTTGCTTTTAATTCCATTGATATGGTATATACATTAATTGGTTTTTAAATAATAAACCAACCTTGCATTCTTTGGCTGAAATGAAGAGGCAACTCTAAAGACTCTCTCTCCCTCTCTCCCTCTACCTCTCCCACTCCTTCCCTCCCTCCCTCTTTCTCTCTCTCTCTCTCTCTGTCTTTTTCTGTTCTTTTTTAACTTTTGAGGACTAGGACCTGACTTGAGGTTCCTCTGACTCCCTGATATGTGGAGAAGGAACACAGCTCCCTCTCTAAACCAAGAATATGTTTGGGAGAACCAGTAATAGCCTGGGGCCAAGGCATTGGGGAAGCTGCAGTTTAAGATCCTGAGAACCCAACTCTTGTAAGGGTTATCAGTCACTCTGTGGTTATCAGTCCCAAGGCACTTGAGATGTCCTATGTTCCCCTTTTGAAACATAGCTAGATTAGCTTTACACTTACTTTGTCCCATTATATGATAATTTTTTTCTGACATTGTCCTATTTTCCCTTTCAGGAAAAACTGTATATAAGATGCTATACTTCTTATAGCATCATTTATGCAAGCCCTCTGGACCCCAGCTTCCCTGTCTTCTTCATCCTCTCATCTCCTGGCCCTCTCACTTAAAACCCTGTAATGAAAAATGACACACAGGTTGCGGTCATTAGCCATCCAGTTGAAGGGAATTTCTGGTAGAGCAAATATAGTGTCTTGAAAAAGGCATAAGAGTTTTGAGATCTGACACCAAAGACATTGATGGAGATAAGACCACATGGAAATATTTTTCTGCTATAATTGAGGAGTCTGGATTTTATCCAAATCATCATAAGTTATAAGAGAAAAAAAATATTCAGTTTTAGAATGAGAGTGGTGTGGAAGTTACATGGAGAATGTTCTAGGAGAAGGTTGTTGTCATAGCCAGGTGTGATACCATGACCATCACTAAGTCAGTGTCCTTGAGTTCATCAGTTAGCATGCTTTTAAGTGAGAGAAGATGGAGCCTGAGTTGTCTGACAGGAAGGGATTTATTTTACTGTGTAAATTAAAAGAATGTTAGAACTGATTCCCAGGGTGGTTTAAGTCATAGATTGTCTCATCAGAACTCAGCTTTATACTGTGACTTATCATTTCTGGGTTTTTTCTCATTGTGACTCATCCATATCTGTCTCCCACCTTAGGGTATGAACAGTAGCTGCAACAGCTGCATTGCATGCTCACATCCTGCTGTCCATGGAAACAGGGGTCTCTTTCCCCCTACTCACACCTAACCTCAACTCCATTTTTCTGGAGAAAATAGCCTTTCATCTTAATGTCTTGAGTTAAGTTACTTGTAATGCTATGAGTGCTGGATATCCTGGTCTCAGAGGAAGCATTGTTACCAGGGCAAGGAAGCCTGTCACCCATGTTGGGAGGCAGAGCAATTACAAGGGATGTTTTTATGTAGAAGCAACAGGAGAAGAGGGAAGCATTGCAAACTGTTCTTAGCCTTAGGTGAGGCAGGTAGTAATTGATATCCTCACCTCATGGGAATGGAGAAGGAAGAAGAAAGACCACAAGACTTTATTACTCGTTTCTCCAGCATGTTATTTCTTCCTGCTATGGCATCTCTAGCTTCCTACCTCCCTCCTTACATAATGTAGTTGGAGATGGCTGAACACAGGCTGCATTAGAATGGGTTTCTAGAATTGCAGGTAGTAGCAGGTATAGACAGCCTATTCCTGAAGCAAACATCTTCCTCCATTTTCCTTCTTAAAAATTATGGACTGAGTTTGCTGCAAGTTTTTGGCAGTCTCTGATGATGTTGCTGTAGTGTATTAAAACAACCTCCAGGTTATTTGCTTCCTGTAACAAGCATCTAGGTTTTGTCCATTTTGTGCTGTTCACTTGGCATTTTGGAACCAAATATGGGATTTTGTAGTTTTCTCTGTTGCATTTTTGCTATTTAAATTTGTCCTGGCACTTCTGCTTCTTGGATTTTTTTTAAAGGGAATTCCTTGTTGAATTCAGTGTCTTTATAATTTATTTCACCATGCTGATAAAAAGAAAAATTTGCTACAGTGTTTCAAGCACAAGCAAAAGTAGAATAGTTCAGTGTCTATACCACCCTGCTTCACCCTGGACTGTGATCAGAATGCCTTTATGCTGGAGCCTTTAGGTTATTTTAAAAATGTATCAGTTATTAGCAGTTACTTTTAGGATCACAGAAAGATTTTAGTTGGAAGGCCTTCATGTAGTTATTAGTCTTTCAATTGCTGTGGTCCATCTTCCTCTGCCTGCTTACTCCCTCCACTTCAGACTGTTGTCTATGCAATAGCCATAATGATCTGTTCAAGCCCAAGTTGACACACAGTTTCCCCTTCTCAGAACCCTTCAGTGGCCTCCAGGTTCGCTGGATGAAGGGGCAAAGGCTTATGTGACCTGAAGCCTGGTTGTATGCCTTTGTCCCTGGTTCCTTCTGCTTTGTACTCTCTCCATGTTGTTTTGGTCACACTGGCCATCTCCTGGCTGTTTCTTGAACATCCTGGACATGCTCTCTCCTCAAGGCTCTTTTATGTATGGTTCCTTCTGTCTGAAGGGCTCTTCCTTGGCCTATCCATATGCCTTTTTTTTTTTTCCTTGTCTTCACTGAAATGACTTCTGCTGTCTTCTCAGCAGGGCTCAAAGTGACTATGGCTGTAGACCTCCTGCTACTTCATTAAAGTCTTAGCTTCCTGAATTACTACCTATACTCTTTCTGCTTTATTTTTCTTCTCAGTATTTATCATTGTCTTTATTGTCTCTTTTACCATTTAGAAATGAGGGCAGGGATTTTTGTTTGTCTACTACATTTGCTATATGTCCAGTTGTAGACCAGGTGTATATATTATAGATAGTATTTACTGAACACACGGAAGAATGAGTGAATTAGTTCATACTTCCTGTTTTCCACTGTTAAGAGTTTGTGAGCTATAACCAGTACCATTAATTGTGTCATTCTTATATTTTTGGTTGTGATCCTAGCTTTTAATGGCTGATTTATCTCTCCAGTTGAATTATATCATTCTTTACAGTTACATAATTGGTCTTGCCTCCATGTGTTATATGCTATGGATCTTATAAAATATATATTTGCAAAGAGCTTTAAGTCAGCTGAAAATATTGTATGATACAAACAAAAATGAAAATATGTATTCATTAAAAAATACATCCACATTTTAACAGCTGTTGTATTCTGGACTGTAGGATTATGGGTGAATTTTATTCTTTACATGTTTTTGTGCTTTTTTTGATATATATGTACAGGTTTCTTACCAGAGATGAATATATAATAGCTCTTTCCTCCCATATTCCTAGTCCTCCAGGGAAGAATTCTTTTCAGGATCTGCTGGAGCATTACAGCATGCCTGTTTCTCTATAGTGGGAGAGTCCACCAGCCACTCTATTCTTCAAAATGCAGCAATCATTATCTGGATTCTTTCAGACTTCATCTTTTGTAATTCATAAAGTTTTCTTTAGTTCAGTGGTTTTGTTTCCCATTTCTATTGGTAGAAATTATTTGATGAATATTGGAATGAGCCTTCTTCTGGAACTTTCCCCACTTAGTATTGTTAATTATCCATTTAACCTGAAGGTTTCTCCTATTGATAGACTGCACAGAAACTAAAGGCCAAGAAGTTCTGTTTTCTTTGCATCGCTTTTTTTTTTTTTTAAATCACCAGTCAAGTTTCCCTTTTGCTCTACACATCACTAAAAACACTGTATCTTTTGCTGGTATTTTTGCAGATCTTAACTTGCTTTGGACCATAGCCTCCTTTTTCAGCTTTTTTAAGTCTGAGTCATTCATGCCAACTGCTTCTGCATTTTTTCATCTTTCTGACCTTTTACAGGGCCTTATTTGCTGACTTTGCTTTATATTTATATTTACTTTTCCACCTTTCTTCCCTACCTACTGAGACTTTTTGAAATGCCCAGCCACAGTTGTACTTTAAGAGCTTTCCTCTTAGGGTCTCATGCTGTGGAATTGAGTCTCTGTTTAAAAAAAAAAAAAAAAAAAAAAAAAACTTTGTAAGCCTGTCTTTCTGAGCTTGCACTACATAGCTCCTCCTCCTGTTGCTACACCCATTAAGGATACACATTTTTCTTGGTCACAGTAATGATCCCTCTGCTTACCTCAGATACCTTTTGTGGGACATAAACTTCAGCACACTGCATCAAGCTAACACTGTCCAGCGTTAGTTAAATCAGACTTTGAATGGCATCAAGGTAGTTAAATCCTCCAAGATGCTAGAACTGGCATCAGCAGAGTCTTGTCCACCACCTGCCCTAGCTGGGAGCCTTTGCTGCTCCCACAGTCACATAGCTGAATATGGCTGCCATGCCTTTAAAAGGGCAGCTCCATACTGGCCACTTCCAGGAAACTCATTCCCTGGAACAATAGCTCAGTTTCTTTTGCCATTATGTACTTGAGTGGTGCAGAGCTCATTGAGTTTTGGTTTCTTTGAGCTAGAGAAATGCATACGTATACATTATATGTCACATATTACTTTGTTACTTTAATTGATGCCTTACATATTGGTATATAAGTGCCTAAGGACAGATGTCTTACTATGTTTGTTCTCCTTATGAAACCTCAGATATCTGTACTGAAGGAGTGCTCAGAGAATATAAGAGATGGGAACCTTGCAGGAGCCTGGCAAGGAAGAGTCTGTCAGAGCTGTCCCAGCTCCACATTAAGTCATGTTGAGTTAAGTATTGCCGCTTCAGCTGCAGTGTGTAGGCAGAAGCCTCTGCATCTTAAGGACCTGGCCATTAAGACCACTCTTGAATTGTAGTTAGCAGAGGCACAAACACATCCAGTTCTTTATTGATTTATTTGCGCCATTAAGACCTTTCATGAACTGCTCTAATGAGAAATATAAACACATTCCAGTTCCTTATTGATTTATTTGCTCAAGAATGAAATGCTGCAGATAGTTAACACTCTTCTTCAGAAAGCTCTTTTGTTAATAGTCTTAGAGTATGTTTCATGACCAGTAGAGTGGCTATTAACAAGCAAAAGTAAAACTCACTCTGGAAAGCCATTAGGTTTTTAGACAAATCTAAATGATATGCTAAAGGAAAACTTAATGATCAAATAAACATAAACATTTTTTATGGGGGAAGCTTTCAATAAACTAGATTGAGTCAAGTTATGTTTTGTTGAATATTTAAGTACTTTCAGAAGTTTCTTGTACAGCTACTTTCTGCATTGAAAAAAGTATAAATTTTAATGTCTTTAGTATTTGTATTTTTTTTTCAGATCTTTTCACCTACTTTAAAAATTTTTATTATGTTTATATATTTAATGGGGTGGGTAAGAAGGTGTGTGCTACAGTACAGGAGCCAATTTTCCCCTTTCGCTGTGTGGATCCTGAGGTTTGAACTCAAGTCATTAGGCCTGGCAACAAGGACCTTTGCCCACTGACCTATTGCTGGTCCTTGTCCTTTCGTTTACTTCCGTATGATGCATACGTGTAGTGTAGCATATGTGCATGTGCGCATGCACACCTACTCTCCTGTACTCACACATGCACGCGCACTCTCACACTTGCACCTGCATATACACCCGCCTCCCCTCCACTCAGACACACACACACACGTGCATGGGCCACAGTACATGGGAGGAGGGCCACAGAACTGAGGTGTCAGTCTTTCCTCTGCACCTTGTTTGAGACATGGTCTCTGTTTGCAGCTGGGTACGCCAGGCTAGCTGGTCTGCTAGCTCCTGGAGATTTTGTCTCCACTTCCCATCTCATCAAGGGACTGCTGGTATTACAATCACAGGCTGTTGAAGCCAGCTTTAGGTGGGTTCTAAGGATCCAAATTCAGGTTCTCACACTTGTTTGATAAGTGCTGTTACTGCTGAGCCAGACCCAAACCTCATTAAAGCAAATGTAAAAATTTCCACAAACCCTATTCATAACATAAAACTTGGTAGTACTAAAAGATTGGAAATAATTTAAATGTTCTTTATCTGGAGAATAGGTAAATAAACTTAAGATTTATTTAAAATGCTGGTCAGTAGTATGGGCAAACTGAGCTATACATATCAGCATGACTTCATTTCTGGGCTAAGATACTGATCACTTCTAGATAAAAAGGCAAAATAAAGAGCTGGGGAGTTGAGTAGCATGTGTGTCATGATGTCAGAATTTTTTTTTTTAATTTTGATAAAAAGTATCTGAGACAGTCAACTTATAAAGAGAAAGGTTTATTTTTGGCTGTTAGGTTTAGAGGTTCTGGATTGGTTTGGCCTGCTATTTTGGGCCTATGATGAGGTAGTGCATTCTGTCAGGAAAATATGAAGGGCAAAACCTCTTGCATTAGGATCTAGAAAGCCTGAGAGTGAAGGGTGCTGGGTTCCCACAGTCACAGTGACTCAAAGCTCTGCCACCAGGTCCCCACCTCTTAAAGGTCCATCAGTTCCCAACAGCACAACCCTGGACACCAAGGTTCTAACATATTGGCCTTTGGGAGACATTTAGGATTCAAAACAGTAGTGATCTTCAGTGATCACGCCTTCAGGTTCTGCTTCATGCTTTGATTTCTACCCCTCAGTGAATGTACTAACTATGCCTCCTCCTAAAAGCCTTGGTAGTTTATATGGGGAAGGGCCAGAGGTCTCAATGCCAAACGGTTCCATCTCCAGCAGCAAGTGCTCTGGCCAAGTACCAAGTGTCAAAACAGTTCATGTGACCTGAAGACTGGAACCAAAGCAAGAAGAACACAGAATAGGAGAAGGTGCTATCTCAGTGACAGCCAGTTAGTACTGAGCTAAAATGGAGCATTTGCTGTTATACTCTGAGAGTAATGTTTGCACTTTGAAACATGTAAAATATTTAAGGAAGAAGAAATGAATTTAGGGCAAAAATCATAAAGTATTAAAATGAAAGATCTAAATCTTATGGTTGAAAAAATGTGGTAGACTATGTGTACAACAAAACTTAAACTTTAAACAAATTTAGGTAACAGTTGAGTGTCATTAAGTACATGTTGTACAACTATCACCAACCCTTTATTCACAATACAAAGTTTCAAAACATCCAAGGCGATATTGTATGTATGAGTTATTTTTATGTATTTGAGTGTGTGCAGTGCTCATGGAAGGCAGAAGAGGATGCTGGATTCCCTAGAATTGGACTTACAGATTTGTGTTCCACTATGTGGGTGCTGGGAATCAAACCTGGGTCTTCTGCGAGAGCAGCAAAGCTCTTAACTATTGAGTCATCTCTCCAGTCCCAGTATTACATATGATTACTTTAGTAAAATGTAAAAGCACACACTAATGAAGTCATATATTAGGTGTTGGTACTGTACACTGATGCATGAGACAGGCTCTGTGCCAAGAAACTTGGACATATAATTTGTTAGCTGAATTTGTTTGTGGGTATGTTAATAAAAGATGAGAGAGGGAGAGACAGAGATAGGCAGAAAGACAGAGAAGGAGAGACACAGATAGACCTGGCTGACTAGCAGAAACATTAAAGTGTAGTAGACAGCAAATGAGTTAGATGGAAGGGGAATGCAAGAAGTCGGGCCCATGGAGGCTGCATAAAGTATGTTCCCATAAGAATACATTGCTTAGTGATGGCTTCGTCATCTTGATTTGTATAAGTATACTTTGGTGTTCACACAGCAGACTTGCTAGCACTGCAGTTTCAGAGTGTATTTCCGTGTTAAGTGGAATGACTGTAATGAACACCTAACTTGGAGGTGCTTGGCATGAAAGTGTGATATGTCATCCAGACTTCCATATTCCTCAGTATTGCATAATTCAAAACTTTCTCTTAAAAACACTTCTAAGAAGTGTAATTAATAAAAAAAAAACAAAGAAAAAAAAGACAAAAAAAAAACACTTCTAAGTAGTAGTTTCCGCATATTTTGCTGTTGCTGACTTTTAAAACATTTGAGTTAATTCTGTTGTGAGAAACTTGGTTCACCAAACTCTGAGAGGTGAGGCTTCCTTACAGAGGGCAGTTATCTGTATAAGGAGAAGAATCCCTTCATCTTCACTGTTCTGATCCTAACCTACTGGCTCATGGACATCCTTTTGTATTAGAGGTTGTAGTTCAAAGCCAGAGTTTGAGAGAAGGAATCTACAAAGGCAATTTTGGAAGGTGAAAATGATTTTCATTTTCAGGTTTGAGGTGATAAACACACAAAGGGCATAAACAATTGGTGTTGGGAGAAGACAAAGAGCTTAGGGGAAAAGTTGGCATTATGGCTATACATTTTGGAAATTATTATAAATTCCTTGAGAATGAACACATTTGCAAAAGGGAAAGAGACAGGTTGAGACAGAATCTTGGAGGAACTAAAGAACTTTAAGCAGACTGGGAAGGGCTACGTATTGCCTAGGCAGCTTGGGAGAGTAATAGCCCATACAGGTCAAGGTAGGTCAATTTGACAGATTTGTTCAGGTTCGTACTTATTGAATCACTAAGGTGATAATTGACAGCCACTTTCTTGCATTGCAGAGAAACTGTAAATGTGAGGACTGAGAAAAGCCGCTGATTTGGTAGAGGCAGCAGGGACATTTGCCACAGTAGCCTCTTATCTGCAAACGCTTAGCTTGTGTCTCACACATAGCCCAGCATGCTGAAAGTGTTCAACAGTGAACATAGGACTGTTAGAATGAAGAATTCCTTCTAGGTTATAAAAGTTGTTTTTACCATCTAGCCTGCATATTCCATTTCTCTCCAAATTATTTTTCCACTTTTCAAAGCGGCATTATCTAGTTTTTCATCTGTGTTGATGTCAAAAGTAACCCTTTTCTTTCTAAAATAGGTTTTATCAATAACCTTTTGGGTCAGTTCTAATGGATGTGTGTTCACTTCTTGCCTCATCAGGATTCATTCAGTGTTGGCTTTGAAATCCTTACTCGGTTCTTACTCCCATCAGTCACTCCTCAACTCCGTGTAAAGACTTTCTAGGGGATTCAGGAGGTGACTCAGTGCTTAAGATGTGTGTGCATTTCTGAAGAGACATCTCCATTCACACCTTCTGCCTATTTTGAATTGGGTTGTCTCTTAATATTGAATGTTAAGAATCCAATAATAATTTGGATACCAGCCCTCATTAGATATATTAAAAAAAAATAACAGAAAAAAGAAGAAAAAAAAAACCACTTCTAAGTAGTAGTTTCTGCATATTTTGCTGTTGCTGACTTTTAAAACATTTGAGTTATTCTGTTGTGAGAAACTTGGTTCACCAAACTGAGAGGTGAGGCTTCCTTTGTAAATCTTTCTCACATTCACTAGGTTGAATTCATTTACTTGATGGTATTTTTTATAGGACAAAAGTTTTAAATTTTAATTATGTCACATTCACTTTCTGTGTGGCGTTTTGTTTTTACACCCTAATCCAGGGTCATGAAGACATATCTGTGTTTTCTCTAGTTTTGTATTTTTTACCTGTTATACTTAAGTCTTCATTTATTTCATATTAATTTTTATTATAGTGTGAGATATAGATCATTTTGTAGACTTTTACACATGATCATGGAGTATGGTGTGGCTGTCTTTACACATTTGTTGAACAGCTAGATCCTCCTCCCTCTCCCACTCCTTCCAGATATGTTTATGTATGTATGCGTATTTTTCCTGCACATACATAGATATGAGGAAATTTAATTTATATGTTAGATATGGAAAGAAATACCAATAATAATAAAGTAGAACAATTGTAACAGTATGCTGCTATAGAACTGGTACTCTTCAGCTATTACTTTGTAAAATAAGGGTCACTTAAACATAGCCACCCTGATAACTGAGGAAATACTGATTAGCAAGCAAGTAGCTATTCCTCATGGATACTATGGATAGAGGGATGATTTATGTGCTAGGCAGGATGGGGTAAGATGGCATAACTATATTATACCACTCAGAATGGTGTTCATAGTTATAACTATGAACTGGTTGTTTTTGGAATTTTCCATTTAATATTTAGTTCATGGCTATCTGTGGGTAACTAAACTTACAGAAAGTGAGAGTATAAGGATACTGCTATACTTTGGTTTCTGTTACTGTCCCAAATGGCCAGCAGTTAAAATATCATATGATGTTCCATCTGTTTCTCGGAAATATACTATATCTGAAGAACGGATCTGACATTAGTCTTTAACCAGGTGGGGTTTTGTTGTTGCTTGCTTGCTTTGAGATAGTCTCACTGCACATCCCACAGGAGCAGGATAGCCAGGTGCTCTTCTTGATCCCCCTGCCTTCGTGAATGCTGAGATTATGGGTATATCCACACCCAGCTTTCAATCAGTTTATTCTTCTAGTGGCTCTTTCTGTCCTATGACTTTTATGATATTGCTTTGCTTTTGTTTACCTATGATCACTCATTTCCCTTTTTGCTCCACACCCCTTCCCCCTTATGTGTGAGGATGCATGCTCCTCCAGGCTTTTTGGTTGAGAATAGTTCATCCAGTTTTCCAGCTTTGCCATTTAGGTCAAACAGAGCTACTGCTCAATCTTACTGCAGCCAGATAACATTTGTTGCATTTCACCATTGCCCTGGATGCAGTTTTATCCTAACCACAAGCCTGTCAGTTCTTCACTGTCTTCTCCCAGTAAACAAAATCTCTACCAAATCTCTGCTATGTTTGATATTAAATGCTTCAGCTAATTACATGGTGATAGTTTTGAACCTATCATTTCTTTTTTACAGTTCTAGCCATTACCTCAGTCAGGCGCTTGAACCTCACAGCTAGCTTATTGTAATAGCTTTCTGCTATTTCTTCCAGATCCTACTTTCTCTTTTATTAGGCCCTGTACTCAACTGCTAGATTAATTCCCTCAAGTACCTTTCTCATTCAGTCGGTTTCCTGATCCAAGATCCGGGGTACTGCACAGTAGTTTGCAAACTATTCCTGTCTATACCACCCTTTCCTTAATTCCTGTTAATTTCTTTATGGTGCCAAACTCACCTGACAGTGTTTCCTTGTTCTCAGTCTTTCATTTCCTTCAACAGTTGACTCCATCTGATGGTGTTCTCTTCCTTTTAAAATATTTGCATCCTGGTAGTGTTTAAAGTTGGAATCTGTGTAGTAATGAAAAACTTGGGGATAACTCTGCTTGTTGTCTGTCTTTGTTGTGGGCATGGTGCCTTTGTCATCATTGTTCCATGAGGGAACTTCATTTCAATTTTCTTGATGGCTCTTTTTCTTTTTACTTAGGCAGAATCTTCAACAAAGTATGTGTTTAAAAATTTTCATGGCCAAGAGATCTTAATAGCATCATCAGTCTGCAGTTTAAAATAATGTAAAGCAATGTCTTTTATCTCATTATCTCATTTTAATTTTTATGTCATTTTTAAAGGCCTGTTAGGATAATCAAAGAGTTTAAAAGCATGTTGCTACATACATTAAATCTAGGTGATTGAACAGTAGCCACATGATATATCAGATTGTATCAAGAGAAAGACTACTTTTTTATATACTGGCTATGCATTTTTATTGTATAATTTTTGGAATAGAGATTTTGAACCAAATGAAAATCATTATAGACAATATAGAAAATTAAAAAAATAATAATTTTCTTAGCTTTAAATAAATAACTAGACCATATAGATAACTAATATAATAATAAAATATTATATATAATAAAATATTACCATTTTTCTTTTTCTTCCTTTTTTTCTTTTTGGTTTTTTCAAGATAGGGTTTCTCTGTATAGCCTTCGCTGTCCTAGACTCACTTTGTAGACCAGGCTGGCCTAGAGCTCACAGAGATCTGCCTGCCTCTGCCTCCCAAGAGCTAAGGTGACAAGTGTATACCACCACACCCAGCTCTATTACCATTTTTATTCTACAGAAAGAAATACTTTTTAAGGTCCTTTGCCATGGCATAGTTATACAAATTTAAGAGAAACTATCATAAATTTTGAAAAGTAAAATGTTTACAAATCCTATTTTGTATTGAATTAGCACAAGAAAAAATTGAAACAATGATAAAAGGATTAAAAACCCCTAATAGCATCAGGAAAAAAAGTCTACTAGAAATGAAGGCTGGTCTGCTTAAACACCACAGAGATCAAAGTATTGTTTTGTTCATCAAGATCAGCCAGGATGTAGGAAAATGTGTATGGATACATACTACTGTATGTGACCCCATTAGTCTTTTGTGGAGTGCAATTTGAGGATACTTGTTAAATTTAAACATGTGCACGCCCCTTAACCCAGGAAAACAACTCCCTGGGATCTCTCTCTCTTTTATTAAAGAATATTTATTCGCTTTACATCCCTATCGTAGCCCTCTCCCCCTTCTCCTCCCAGTCCCATACTCCTACCTTCTTACCCCTTTCCCCACTTCCCTTGTCAGAAAAGGGGATGCTCTCCAACCCACCCCAGCCCATCAAGTTGCATCAGGACTAAGCACATTCTCTTCCACTAAGGCCTGACAAGGCAGCCCAGCTAGGGGAAAGTGATCCAAACGCAGGCAACAGAGTCCATGTCAGAGACAGCCTCTGTTTCACTTGCTAGGAAACCCTCATGAAGACCAAGCTTCCCATCAGCTACATATATGTAGTGGTCCTAGGTCCAGTCCATGCATGTTCTTTGGTTGGTGTTTCAGTCTCTGTGGACACCCATAGTCCTTGGTTAGTTGACTTTGTTGGTCTTCTTGTGAAGTTCTTGTTCCCTCCAGTCCCTCTGTTCTTCCTCCAACTCTTCCACAAGACTCCCCAAGCTCCGCTTAATGTTCAGCTGTGTCTCCCTGCATCTGTTTCGATCAGCTTCTGGTGGACCCTCTCAGAGGATAGTTATGCTAGTCTCCTATCTGGTAGTCCCTGATGGCTTCTGGTCTCTGGGATTTCAGGTAGAGCTGGGGCCTGGGAAATGGCATGTGGAGGGGACAGAACAGACCATACCAGTGCTGGGTTTGCCCGGTGGAACCCTTCCTCTCACCACCCTTAGAATCTCTTATAGAGAAATACTTACACCTGCAGGCAAGGATGTGAGCATTAAAAAGGACATTTTCAGCCTTCAGAAACTGTGATGTGTATTGATATGCTTAAAAACATTTGAAAGAATAGGCTATTACTAGGTAATATTGTAGAATTGGTTAGAGATATAGTTGAGAATTTAGTTACATATGCTATATTGCTTGAAATTTTATAATGACTATAAAGCAATAAAATAATATATCCAGATTTAAAGCATCTAAGAAACAAAATTTTATTTTGATAAGTGGCCAAAGATCTAGAAGCACAGCAATTTAAATCCTTGAATGTTAATGTTATATTAAAAAGAATGAAAACAAGTAAATAAGACACTCATTGGTAAAAATTATGTACACAGAGTCTAAGAAAGACATAAATACTGAAAGTTAAAAATTAAAGATTTAGGAAATATATGCAAGATCTGGTTCTTTGATAGAAAACCCCTGAGAAAGATAGAGACAATGTATTACCCAGAATTAGTAATGAAATAATTTTTAAAATATAGAGAAAAATTACATGTACCTTTGAGATACTTTATATGTTTTGATGACATGTATATAATATTCTAAGAAAGAACACATTTATAAAACTTACATATTTTTCTTAAACTATAAAAACCTAAAATTAACTAAGAACCATAATTTATTAAAAGTGCTAGGACCTAGTGAAACAAAATATTTTCAAACCTTTAAGAAGCAGGCACAATTCATAAAAATATTGAGGTAACAAGCAAATGGAAGTGCTTAAGATCATTTTTGTGTTTGGTATCATTTTAAATTTAGTTGGGTGTGTATACGGTGTGCATGCACATGTGTGTGTATGTGAGAGAGAGGCAGACAGACAGACTTACAGAGACAGAAAGACGAGCAGAGAGAGCAAGTGAAAGAGTTGTATGTCTGTGTGGGGCTGAGGGTGGAGCTCCCATGCCATAGCATGTAGGAAAGGCCAGAGGAAAAATGTGTGGTATCAGTTATCATGGGTTCTGGGGGTTAATCTCAGTGGTTAGGCATTAAAAAAAATTGCATCACTGGGCAGTGGTGGTACACACCTTTAATCTCAGCACTCAGGAGGCAGAGGCAAGTGAATCTTGGAGTGCAAAGCCAGCCTGGTTTACAGACTGAGTTCCAGAATGGTCACGACTATGAAGAGAAACTCTTGTCTGGGGGTAAAAGTCCATAATAGCCTTAAAGCTAACACTCATCACTTAATATGATTCTTGACAATTTAAAAGAGATGTCACCAGCACCCAGAATAAGAACTGGTGGCTTGGTAGTTTCTCTGCCCAAATTGTGCTTCTTTTTTCTGATTGTCTTAGTCAATGTTCCAATGCTGTGAAGAGACACCATGACTATGGCAACTCTTATAAAAGAAGGTATTTAATTGATGCTTGTTTACAGTTTCAGAAGCTTAGTTCATTATCACTATGGTGGGAAGTATAGTGGCATGCTGGCACACGTAGTGCTCAAAATTCTATATCTGTATCTGTAGACAGTAGAAGAAGAAAGACTGGGCTTTTGAACCTCAAAGTACACCCCCACAGACATACTTACTTCAATAAGGCCATACCTCCTAATCCTAATCCTATAAGAGTTTCCCTCCCCGGTGATGAAGTATTCAACTATATGAGCCTATGGGGGATATTCTTACTCAAACTACTACACTGACCCGGGCTTATTTTTAATAATTTCATTTTTTTCCTCATATTTTGAAACCATCTCACTTTTATAGCCCTGGTTGGCCTGGAACTCACTGTGGTATTCAAGTTGCCTTCAAACTCATAGCTATCCACCTTGGCTTCTCAGATGTTGGAATTATGTTATGAGGTACCATTATTGGGTTAGCCCACTCTGGAAATGAAGAGTTTCCCCCATAGCTTCCATGACATCCAGAGTCAGTATTGAGAGGGAAAGGAAGATAATTGGAAGGGAGCATGGGTAAGAAAGGATACAAGGCAGAAGGCAGCTTCCATGACAGTAGCTAATGATCTCACCTCCTTGCCCCCTTTTGTCTACCCAAGGACAGAGTCCACTTAAAGATAGCTCTCAGTTCATAGCACTTTATGATCTGTTTTACAAATACAAAAGTTCTTTTCTTTTTAGGCTGTGTATGTGTTTGAGTGTGTGTGCACATGTGGATGGATATGTATTTGGAGGCCATCGCCCATTGTTCTGTCTGGGATAAGGTCCTTGACTAGCCTAGAACATGCCAGGTAGGCTTAAGCTGGCCAGCCATCAAGTTCCAGGGATCCTCCTGTCTGCAGTTCCCATCACTAAGATTACAAATGCACATTGCCATGCTTTAAATCTAGGGTTTGGGGGATCAAACTCGTCCTCAACCTTGCAAAGCACTTTACCTCCTGAGCCTCAAGCCACATGTCCTTCCCTTTCTCAGGTCATATGTACCTTCTTTAATATCTTTATTTTAAGCTTTTATACTTTTGTGTTTCCTTAAAAGTAATGCAAAGTAATTATGTGTGTTTAACTTACATGATATTATCATTCATAACAAAAAATGCATTGCAGCATTG
Source organism: Psammomys obesus (assembly GCF_907164565.1). Lineage (NCBI taxonomy): Eukaryota > Metazoa > Chordata > Mammalia > Rodentia > Muridae > Psammomys > Psammomys obesus. The sequence continues at coordinate 892,384 of NW_026590468.1, forward strand.
CTGTTGTTGGGTGTTTAGCCTGAGGAGCCCCTTGAAGATAGATACTCTCACATTGAATGTAACCAGGAACTTCAGTTATGCCATAGGAAAGAATTCAGGTTTTTTTTTTAAACAATTTTTTTTAATTATTTATTTTCTATTTATACAGCATTCTGCCTGTGTGTAGGCCAGCGGCCAGAAGAGGGCACCAGATCACATTATAGATGGTTATGAGCCACTGTGTGGTTGCTGGGAATTGAACTCAGGACCTCTGGAAGAGCAGCCAGTGCTCTTACCCTCTGAGCCATCTCTCCAGCCCCAAATTCAGGGGTTTTTATAAAGCAAAATTGAGTCTACTAAGAAAAAATATACTATAAGCTCAGGTGGGCTCCTTAAGAGAACCATATTTAAGTGCCTTAGCTCTGTGTGTCTGTGTGTGGTGTTATTGTTCAAATGATGTCATTGAAATCTAAGTTTGAAAGACTAGGTAAAATATTTTGTGTTCTTTGGTGGGGATCTACCTTGGAGCCTTGTGCATGCTAGGTAGCTATTTTGTCAAATGAACTACATCTCTAGCCCTGACTTTTTGTCTTAAGGGTTTTTATCCAAAGTTGTCTTATTAGGTAAGTGGTACATATTTACAGATAAGAACAGAGTGCTTTTAAGATAAAGACAAGGTCAAAAAAGATCAAGGTAATTATTACTGTACAGTAAGGATTAGGTCAAGGCATGTGTTTTTAATATATGTATATTAAATATATATGTGTATGTATATTAAATAGATATGGTCCACAAACCTCTTTGTAAGATTGTCTAAGAAAAATGCAGTTCAGTGATGAGAAAGGAGCAGTGATGAAGTTAAACTTAAAATTTGGGGCTTAAGCATGGCCATTTGTTCTGTCTCTCTGTCTATCTCACCTCCCTTCTATTACCCCATTTTATTTTGTTTTTTGTTTGTTTATTTTTTGAGAGAGTATCTCCTGTAGCCCAAGCTGGTTATTTACCCAAGGCTTTGAATTCCTGATTCTTCTCCCTCCACCTCCCCAGTCCTGGAATTACAGAGATATATGACCATACCTGATACCTGGCTCACTAGCTGGTTTAACACTCTTATTTGTGTAATCTTTCAGAAGACTAAATAGTGTTTCTGTGCAGGCCAGTGTTTTTTAATTTTTATTAATTACACTTTATTCACTTTGTATCCCCCCGTAAGCTCCTCTCTCCTCCCCTCCCGATCTCACTCTCCCACCCCCTTCTTCACGCATGCCCCTCCCCAAGTCCCCTGATAGGGGAGGTCCCCCTCTCCTTCCTTCTGATCTTAGTCTATCAGATCTCATCAGAAGTGACTGCATTGTCATCTTCTGTGGCCTGGTAAGGCTGCTGCCCCCTCAGGAGGAGGTGATCAAAGAGCAGGCCAATCAGATTATGTCAGAGGCATACATACATTACTATGTAACCCACTTGGACACTAAACTGTCATGGGCTACATCTGTGCAGGGGTTCTAGGTTATCTCCATGCATGGTACTTGGTTAGAGTATGAGTCTCTGGGAAGACCCCTGTGTTCAAATTTTCTTGTTCTGTTGCTCTCCTTGTGGAGTTCCTGTCCTCTCCAAATCTTACTATTTCCCACTTCTTACATAAGATTCCATGCACATTGCCCAACAGTTGGCCATAAGTCTCAGCATCTGCTTTGATAGTCTGCAGGGCAGAGCCTTTCAGAGGCCCTCTATGGTGGGTTTCTAGCTTGTTTCCTGTTTTCTTCTTCTTCTGATGTCCTTCCTTTTTGCCTTTCAGGATGGGGATTGAGCATTTTAGTCAGGGTCCTCTCTCTGGATTAGTTTCTTTAGATGTACAGATTTTAGTAGGTTTATACTATATTACATGACTACATGAGTGAGTATATACTGTGTGTTTTTTTCTGCTTCTGGAACAGCTCACTCAGGATGATCCTTTCCAGGTCCCACCATTTACCTGCAAATTTCATGATTTCCTTATCTTTCATTGCTGAGTAGTATTCCATTGTGTAGATGTACCACACTTTCTGCATCCATTCTTCAGTTGAGGGGCATTTGGGCTGTTTCCAGCTTCTGGCTATTACAAATAAAGCTGCTACAAACATGGTTGAGCAAATGTCCTTATTGTGTACTGTGCAGGCTATTTTTTTTTCAAATCAAATAGATGTTTTATTTTTTTTAAATTTTATTTTTCTTTTTAGTTACATTTTGTTAACTCTGTGTCCCAGCTGTATCCCGCTCCCTCATTCCCTCCCCAACCCCACACTCCCTCCCTGGTCTCCTCCCTGCCCCTTTCCAAGTCCACTGATAGGGGAGGACCTCCTCCCCTTTCATTTGACCCTGTTTTATCAGGTATCTTTAGGGCTGGCTGCAAAGTCCTCCTCTGTAGCCTAACAGTACTGCTTCTCCCCTGGGGGGGGGGATCAAACAGCCTGCCCTTGAGATCCTGTTAGAAATAGTCCGTGTTCCCCTTACTTTGGAAAACTACTTGGTTACTGAGCTACCACAGGCCACATCCGAGCAGAAGTTCTAGGTTATATCCATAGATGGTCCTTGGTTGAGTGTCAGTCTCAGAAAAGACCCTGTGCCCGGATATATTTGGTCCTTGTACAGCTCCTATCCTTTCCATATCATACTAACTTCCCTTCTTTCATATGATTCCCTTGTGCAGGCTATTTTTACAGGAGTTTTTTTAGTCCAGTCAAAATTCCTGGCTCTCAACCAGCAAGAAAGGCAAAGCAGGTTGGGAGGTGGTGAGGCATCCTTTGCTTTCTTCCTGTCTCCTTTCTTTGCCCTTTCTTTGTCTATCTTGCCTCTGTTTGCTTGTTTGAGGGCTGGAGATTTAATCTATAGCCTTGGGTATGAGAGACCAGCTGTTTACCTATGAGCTATTACACATCCTCTGTTCCCTTTCCCACTTTTGAGACAGGATCTTGCTATGCTGCCTAGGCCAGCCTTCCTCACAGTCCTCCTGCCTCATTCTCCAAGTGCAGGGTGTTCTGCCCAGTTCAAGAACCCCAAAAGACCAGGTATAAACAGACTCCACTGTAAATACAGGAGGTTCTTTTTATTACAAATTACAAGCTGCCGCTTGGGCCCCACCCCCCACCGCTGAAGTGGTGGGAGCCGAGCCCCGTGCTCAGGTTAGTTGGGTGATTTAAAGATTCTGGTCCATCCCAGCATGCCCAAAGCAAGGGCGATTCCTACCTGGCAAGCCTCTATTGGTCAAAATGCTACATTTTAAATTGATTGGCTATAGGAAGGTCCCCAGACCATAATGACCTGGTGTCCCTCCCTAGGGGGATAGGCCAGTTTCCTAGCAACTGTATCTCTAGTGGGTGGGGAAAGAATGAAGTAAGGCGGTCCTTCCCCTCAGGGCATTACTGGACTTCTCCACCCAGCTAGTTCAGGCCTTAATTAATAATAGCTGCTAATTTTTAATTTTTTGGTCTCTCATTTCACCCTTTCCCACGATCATTTGAAGACCCAATCTTGGATCTTCCAGATATGACCCCTTGTATTCTATAGATTGACCTTTTTACAATAGGATCTGAGTACCATTCGCTATATTGCTCTCAAGCATTTCTTTATGAAAGCCATTAAGCAATTGAAAATACAAGGCCCAAAGATAAAAATCAAAATGAGTAGGGGTCCCTTCAGGGTGGATATAGGGGTAGTAAGCCAAAGAGAACTATCATCCTTTTTCTCTAGGGTCTCTCTAGGCTTTTAGCCCAGTTGCTGCAATATTAGTTTCCATTTCAGCTAAGCAGATGCCCAAGATAATAGCTAATGTCAGGGAGCCAGCCCCTTTTGACTTTGCATTTCAGCCTACTAGGTGGTATTCGGGCAAAGATCCATTTTCTGGAGCTTCTTCAGTGCTGACCATTGGACCGTTGGCATCAGGGGCTACGGAGGCTGAAATGCCAGTCAAAGGCTGGGCAATGGGGCAGTCCCAAGCATCTGATTAGTTGATCCACCTGAAGAGGCAGGGAGTAACCATGTCAGTTTCCGGGAAGTCCAGATTTTAGCTTGCAGTCCATAGCTGATCCCAGAATAGAGTCAAACAGGTGAAAATCTGCTGAGACAAATTCAGACTGGAGACAGAAGTTAAAATTTGTCTATTAAATGGGAAAGACCAGGGAAAATCTCATCTGCAATCTTTGGAGCTATGCCAGATCCAGGTCACATGCAGAAACTCATATGGATTTTTTTGGTACACAAAAGGAAATATATATTCAGCAAATCTAATATAACATTCTGAGAGTAACAGGTGAAACTGCATCCCACTGAATGACTTTCAGTTAGCTGTTTGTTTTATAACCTTTATAAACAACTTAAGTGTGTCCACGGTAATACTTCTTCTATGGGCATAGCTGTTGGTAATCAGCCATGAATGGAGCTTGGCCATTTTTTATACGCTCAGCATCTACTTTTAGCCCTCATCTTCATGTTCACACTGGAAAGTTAGGCAGAAATACATTACTGGCTTTAGTGCTAATCCCTGGATGCTTGGATTTTTCTTTATAAAGTAGCTAGAAGGAATAGGTTTAAGATATTCCTGTGTCAAAGTCTACCCCAGAAATGGCAGATATTAAGAATACTATAGTAAAGGCTATGGCTTTCGGTAAGATATCCACATTAAACAGGTGTTTTTAACATGACTAGAAGTACCTTTAAGTCTATCTCCAGAAGACAACGAAAGGAAATTAAAATCTCAAGCTGGTGACTGAATAATAAGCAGTCAGTGCTCCATTAACTTATCAGAACTCTGTTGATCAATGCCAAAACTCTGAACTTCTGAAATCTTATAACATAAGCACAACAGTAGTAAAGAGGGGAAATCTAAAATATCTCCCATTTTTAATATGCTTTAAATTATTTTTTTATCTCTTTATAACTCATAATTATATACCTTAAAATACCTACTTAGACTCTCCAATCTTTCTTTGCATTTATCAACCCTGAAACATTTTTCCAGACCAAATAAGACTCTAGATTTTTATGATCTAAACTTCCATATTCTCAGACCCTACATAAGCTCTGTATTTTTTATCCATTTATTTGTCTTAAGATACAGGCAACTAACATGAGTCCTGTGAGCAAGGCAAACCTGTTTTTCTTTCTAAATAAGAGAGCTAGGAATCAGGGCTGGTCTTTACTAGTTTCTCAAAGGAGTTGCAAATTGAGATGTTTGAAATGACTGTCTTCTCCTATGGGCACAAAGAAATTAGAGGAGTTATCTGAAGAACACCTAGGCAGTATCCCTGGCTCCTGTGGTCTCATGGCATCCTGAACAGAGGCGGTTTTGCCAGGCACAGAAGATCAGAGACTGCTTCTGTGGAAAGAGGAACATGAGAGATTATAGATATGTGCTACCACATCTGCCTGTAGACACTCTTACAATATAGTTTCTAAAAACATAAAATTCTGTGTTTGTATCAGTTTCATTTCAGTATTTCATTTCTAGTTATAGAGGTCAGTTGCTTGAAGTTCCTTGCTAAATCATCACAGCGTTTTCTATCATAGATCTGTAGTGTGTGATTCACCCCCTTATGTAGATAATGGTATTAGAGAACTTCTCTCAGAATTACCGCAAGAGAGAGACCACTGGATCATCCAGCCTATTATATAGTATTACAAAGAACAGGCAAGCAGGGTTGCTGGATGTTTGCACTCTTATTTCAGTACACAATTCTTGCCTTCTCATATCTTGTTCAACTTTTGCTATTTTCCACCATCCTGCTGGGTAGAAAGTCCTGTCTTACGATACACTTTGGTCATGCACACCCTGTTATACTGATAACTCACCACTGACCAGTCACTGTCATATTTTGACTTTCATCATTTTATGTGTCGGCAGCCACTTAAGCTTCCCTTTCTGTAAGTTCCTTTCTATGTCTTTAGTCTCTTTTGCTGTGAATTTCATGTGATGTCATTAAGTGGCAGGCTCTTCTATATTATAGGTGTGTAGTCTTTTATCAGTTTTAAACGTTAGAATTTTTTTTTCTTGATTTCATTCTTCTTAGTTCTTGGTCTTCCTGAAATTCTCTTTCTTTGTTGAGTCTTTGTGAGGTTTAGGTACCAGGGTGATTGTGGCTTCATAGAATGAGTTTGGTAATGTTCCTTCTGTTTCTATTTTGTGGAATAGTTTGAAGAGAATTGGAGTTAGCTCTTCTTTGAAGGTCTGGTAGAATTCTGCGCTGAAGCCATCTGGTCCTGGGCTTTTTTTGGATGGGAGACTTTTGATGACTGCTTCTATTTCTTTGGGGGATATAGGACTATTTAATTGATTTACCTGGTCCTGATTCAGCTTTGGTAAGTCAAATCAATCAAGAAAATTGTCCATTTCATTTAGATTTTCAAATTTTGTTGAGTATAGACTTTTGAAGTAAGTCCTAATGATTGTTTGGATTTCCTCAGTGTCTGTAGTTATGCCCCCCTTTTCATTTCTGATTTTGTTGATTTGGGTGGTGTCTCTCTGCCTTTTTGTTAGCTTGGCTAAGGGTTTGTCGATCTTGTTGATTTTCTCAAAGAACCAGCTCTTGGTTTCATTGATTCTTTGAATAGTTTTATTTGTTTCTAATTGATTGATTTCAGCCCTGAGTTTGATTATTTCCAGCCATCTACTCCTTTTTGGTGTGTCTGCTTCTTCTTTTTCTAGGGTTTTTAAGTGGGCCATTAAGTTGCTTGAATGAGCTGTCTCGAATTTCTTCTTGAAGGCACTTAGTGCTATGAACTTTCCTCTTAGCACTGCTTTCATTGTGTCCCACAAGTTTGGGTATGTTGTGTCTTCATTTTCATTGAATTCTAGAAAGGCTTTAATTTCTTTCTTTATTTCTTCCCTGACCCAGCTGTCATTTAGTATCAAGTTGTTCAGTTTCCATGTGTGTGTAGGCTTTTTGCTCTTTCTGTTGTTGTTGAAGTCCAGCTTTATTCCATGGTGATCAGACAGGATACAAGAGATTATTTCAGTCTTCTTGTATCTGTTGAGGCTTGCTTTGTGACCAACTATATGGTCTATTTTGAAGAAGGTTCCATGAGGTGCTGAGAAGAAGGTAAATTCTTTTGTGTTTGGGTGTAAAGTTCTGTAGATGTCGGTGAGGTCCATTTGATTCATGACCTCTGTCAGAGATATTGTTTCTTTGTTTAATTTCTGTTTTGTTGACCTGTCCTTTGTTGAGAGTGGGGTGTTGAAGTCTCCCACTATTAATGTGTGGGGATCTATATGTGGTTTAAATTTTATCAATGTTTCTTTTACAAATGTGGGTGCTCTTGTATTTGGGGCATAGATGTTCAGGATTGTGATGTCTTCCTGGTGGAATTTTCCCTTGATGAGTATGAAGTGTCCTTCCTCATCTCTTTTTATTAATTTTGGTTGAAAGTCTATTTTATCAGATATTAGAATGGCTACTCCTGCTTGTTTCTTGGGTCCATTTGCTTGGAAAGTCGTCTTCCAACCTTTTACCCTCAGGTAATGTCTATCTTTGTGCCTTAGGTGTGTTTCTTGTATGCAACAGATTGCTGGGTTTTGTTTACGTATCCATTCTGTTAATCTTTGTCTTTTTACTGGAGAATTGAGTCCATTGATGTTGAGAGAGATTAATGATCAGTGGCTGTTAGATCCTTTGATTTTGTTGTTGGCTGTGTTCATAAGGTTGTGTGCTTGGTTGCTTTTTGTTTTGCTGTAGTAAGATTAATTATTTCCTGTGTTTTCTTGACAGAAGCTAATTTTCTTGGGTTGTATTTTCCCTTCCAGTGTCTTCTGTAATGCTGGATTTGTGTGTAGGTATTTTTGAAATTTGTTTTTGTCATTGAATATCTTGTTTTCTCCGTCTATAAGGACTGAGAGTTTTGCAGGGTATAGTAGCCTGGGTTGACATCTGTGTTCTCTTAGGGTCTGCATGATATCTGTCCAGGCCCTTCTGGCTTTCATAGTTTCTGTTGAAAAGTCAGGTGTGATTCTAATGGGTTTGCCATTATATGTTACTTGGCCTTTTTCCCTTGCAGCTTTTAGTATTTTTTTCTTTGTTCTGTATACTTACTGTTTTGATTATTATGTGTCGGGAGGATTTTCTTTTCTGGTCAAATTTGTTGGGTGTTTTGTAGGCCTCATGTATCCTTATTGGCTTCTCCTTTAACTTGGGGAAATTTTCTTCAGTGATTTTGTTGAAAATATTTTCTGGGCCTTGGAGAAGGGAGTCTTCTTTTTCCTCTATTCCTATTATTCTTAGGTTTTGTCTTTTCATAGTGTCTTGGATTTCTTGGACGGTCTGTGTCAGGAATTTTTTGGATTTAACATTTTCTTTGACAGATACATCGATTTCTTCCATTGTATCTTCTACACCTGAGATTCTTTCTTCCATTTCTTGTATTCTGTTGGTTATGCTTACCTCTGTAGTTCCTGTTTTCTTCCCTAAATTCTTCCTCTCCATTATTTCCTCCATTTGTGTTTTCTTTAATTTTTCTAGTTCTATCTTCAGGTCTTGAGTTGTTTTGTTTACTTTCTTCACCTGTCTGCTTGTATTTTCCTCTTTTTCTTTTAGTTCCTTCAACTCTGTCTCTTTTATTTCTTTCAGTGATTTATTTATTTCTTCTCTGAAGGCCACAAGCTGTTTGGCTGCATCTTCCTGTATTTCTTCACGGATGGCCCTAATCTGCTTGTCTTTATCTTCCTCCATTTCTTTACGGATAGCCATGATCTGTTTGATTTTATCTTCCTCTAATTCTTTACGTATTTTATTTGTCTCCTCTATTATCCTCTTCATCAACATAGATGTAAGGTCATCTTCTTGATTTTCTATTATGCTGCATTGTTCAGGGCTGTTCGCCCCTGGACAGCTGGGTTCTGGAGATGCCATATTGCTCTGTCTTTTGTTGGTTGAGCTTTTACGCTGACCTCTACCCATTGGGCTGATTTAGGTTTTGGCTGTTAGTTTCTGTGCTTCCTGGAGTCCTGAGGTAGGGAGTATCCCGTTGGCCGGAAGATGATTTTTCCTGAAGGAGTCCTTCTCTGCTTTTTGGTTATGGTCACTGTATGGCCAGTGTTTCTCCGGAGTTGCCACTGCTCACCTCAGGTTTATAGCCCTGAGTAGTAGCTGTGGTCTATGTTAGGCAGGGGGGGATCTCCTCTTACCCATAGAATTTCTCAAGACAGCTGCCCCACTGCTGGGTTTCTTGTTATAAATTTAGTGTGCTGCTGCTCACTAAATTTCCATGTACAGTCCTCTTGAAGAACCTGCTGATTCCCTAGCTGTGGGGTTTTCTCCCAACAGGGAAACTCAGTCTCTTATCCTGGGGTGCACAGTTCTGTCTGGGAAAGTGAGAGGTGCACTCAGGAAGTCTCTGGGCCAGAGGCTGATTGCTCCGCTCTGGACCTGGAGAATGTGCACCTAGGTTGAGTTGGCGCCTGGGGGCACTGCTCTGGTCTGGAGGCTGGGTGTCTCATTCTGGACCAGAAGCTGTGTGTCTCTGTCTGGGATGGCGGCTGCAGGCACTGCTCTGGTCCAGACGCTGTGGGTGCAGCCCTCTTGAAGGACCAGGGATTCCCACAGTTTTGACAGTCTAGCTAGGGATAACTGGTTGATCCTTGGCACAGTATCTGAGGGCTGCTGTAATGGTTCTCTGGCTTTTGTAGGTCTGAGGATGCAGCTGTGTGTCCCAGTGCCCTAGGGGAACTCAATAATGGCGGCAGAGCACAGCGCTCCTGCCTGCACTAGAGTCTGTGTGAGTCCAGGAAGTGTTTTGGTGCTGGGTGTCCTAAGCGTTAGAGCTGCTGACCCCCTCCGCTGGGGGTTTCCTCCTGCCAGAGACACGCAGTCTGGTGCCCTGGTGCCCTGGTGCCCACAGTTCTATCTGAGGCGGCGAATCAGGCGTGCAGGCAGGACTCCGTGCAGGCGCTGTGTCCCGGCTCTGGGTCCAGGCTGGCTCTTGGGGCACCCGCGGAACCCGAGTCTTTTCCAGGGGATGTCTGGGTAACCTGAGGTCGGTCCAAATTGTTTCCTGCTCTGTGGGGTAATCTCTTGACCTGGAAATCCAGTCTATGGTGTTGTGGGCCCACAGTTAAGTCTGGGACCGTGACCAGATCGCGCTGGCGTGTAGCTATGGGCTGGCGACCAAGTGCCTGGCGGAACCGGGATCTCTTCCGTGGTTTAGCCGGGTGAGTTAAAGCTGATTGAATCCCCCACCGTGGGGTATCCTCTCACCTGTGAAACACAATCACTTGTGTTTTATGGCCGCGAGTTCTGATTGCTGGTCACTGTGCCAATCCTGCTGTGCTGCTCCTCAGAATGAGAGTCCTCCCGGCGCCGCCATCTTGCCCCGCCTCTGCCGTTCTTGGTCTTCTGTACTGGATGGAAATCCTTAATTTTGTTGAAGTCAAATCCAGCCAATTTCTTAAGGTCTTTCTGTTTTCTGGTGCTCTGTATTTTTGTGTCTTATCCCCGCTGGAGAGATGGCTCAGTAGTTAAGAACACTGGCTGCTCTTTCAGAGGTCCTGATTTCATTTTCCAGCAATCACATCCATCTATAATGGGATATGATGCCTTCTTCTGGCATATAAGCATATATTCAGGAAGATTACACAAGTAAATCAGAGAGAGAGAGAGAGAGAGAGAGAATAATGTTGTTACTCCAACTGTTTTTTCAAGAACACTTTTATCTCCTCTAAGTTCTTGCCAGGTTGAGCTTTTGACTCTGTTTCTATTGTACGAATACTGTCAGCTCAGCTGTAACTGATTCAAAGGGGATGCTTGCCTCCTTCCCCAGCTGTGTACTCAGTCTTCCTCCAAGGAATTTGAAATCAGGGCTGGTCTTAGCTAGTTTCTCAAAGGAGTTGCAAATTGAGATGTTTGGAATGACTGTCTTCTGCTATGGGCACAAAGAAATTAGAGGAGTTATCTGAAGAAAGACATTGAAGATGTGAACAAAGAAACAAAGGGAAAAGGCTATGGTCCCATAGAGAGGAGAGAGTTTGAGCCAGAATGTGAAAGTAGCTGGCCTGAATCCTAATAGCTTTCCAGTTTCTGGTTGTGTTCTCTCCTGAGGCTACATTACATTTCCTTTTGTATTAGATAGGGGTGGGTAACCACTGTAACAGATAGATTCCAAAGTATGTAATGGCCTTCACACTATAGAAGCTTGTTTCTCACTTACACAAATAGGACCAGATGTCTCTGATTTAGCAGGGTAGCAGCAGTGGAGGTTGTTTTGCCCAGTTCATGAACCCCAAAAAGACCAGGAATAACTAGACTCCGCTGTAAATACATGAGGTTCTTTTTATTATAAATCATTACAAACTGCAGCTTGGGCCCACACCCCCCACCACCGAAGTGGTGGGAGCCGAGAGCCCTTTGCTCAGGTTAGTTGGGTGATTTAAAGATTCTGGTCCCTCCCAGCATGCCCAAGGCAAGCATCTATTGGTCAAAATGCTACATTTTGAATTGATTTGCTATAGGAAGGTCCCCAGATCATTAATGAACTGGTGTCCCTCCCTAGGGGGGGATGGGCCAGTTTCCTAGCAACTGTATCTCTAGTGGGTGGGGAAAGAATGCAGTAAGGCGGTCCTTCCCCTCAGGGCATTACTGGACTTCTCCACCCAGCTAGTTCAGGCCTTAAATATTAATAGCTGATTTTTAATCTTTTGGTCTCTCAGAGGCCTGTGCCACAGTTACTTAGGAACCAAGGCTCTACTGTTTGCAGCATTAGTATTCATCCTACAGAAGGAAAAAAAGATCATGAAGTTGAGGCTGTGCAAAGTTTTATAGGCCAAGTTCCTTTGGCTGAAGCTCTGTCACATGGCTACCTTTAACTCTACAGGAGGCTGAGAAACATAGTTTAGCTGTGGACCCAGAGGAAAGAAGAAAATGGGTTTAGTAAACAAGAGTACTGCAACATGCTTTGTATCCATATGATGTATCCATCTCTCTAATCAAGTCCCTGTTTTTTTTTTCTTAAACATGTTTGAGTTGATTCTTTATTTGAACTTCAATGCAAATGTTTGAATGCATTATCCATGTAATTAAAATAGAAGAGATAAAGCTGATTAATTAATTTTCTCAGGAAAATTGGGCCGATTTCCACCAATGATGCATCACCACTCAGCACCCTCAGATGGTCAGATGCCAGGGGCTCGTTTCCAGAGGTCTCACCTTGCAGAGGCCTTTGCAAAGGCTAAAGGAGCAGGTGGAGGTACTGGAGGAGGGGGTAGTGGAAGAGGATTGATGGGACAGATCATTCCAATCTATGGCTTTGGGATTTTTTTGTACATACTGTACATTCTGTTTAAGGTAAGTGGAATTGTCTTATACATATGTCAATGAAAATCTAATGTCATTGTAATAAAAATCATTGCCTCTGATAAATCCCAGGAAAGGTCACACAGCCCTTTCAAATACATCATCTCTTCAAAAGCCTTATCATCTCTTCGTGAACTAGTTAGGATCACTATCCTCTCAGTTTTACAGTGAGAAATCTTAGCATAGATTTACAACTAAAATGTAAGGCCAAGGTTTGAACTTGGATCTTCTAGTTCATAATCCAATTAGCACCATAATTCAAAGAAAAACAACAAAAGACTAGGCATCTTTGCAAGCCGATAGACCATAAAGCTACTCTGAGGAGCTTTGATTTTTGCTTCCATCATTTTTACCTTCTTGACTCTTTCAGTGGCTTCTAAAAAGACATTTTTTCCGATGTTCATACTTGGTTTGATTTCTGACTTAATTTTTGTCTCCCAGCTTTTTTTTTTTTTTTTTTTTTTTTTCCATTTAACATGAGGTGTTCCGTGACTTTGAGGTTCTGAGCTGCTGTTGATGTGCTGTACCTCCTTCATCCTCAGCTCTCAAAGGGGAAAACTGCAGAGGATCGGAACTGCTCCGCTGCCCCACCCGGAAACAGCCACAGGAAGATTAGTAAGTGTGCCTTCCCTTGTATTCAGTGGTACTGAGTTGAAATGGAGTACAACCAGGGGGAGAGCCTGCGGTATGTCCCAAAAGCATTTCTTAAGAGTTGTGTGTGGATATTGGGTCTTAAAGGGCTAATACTGCAAAAAGCACGTAGAATACTTTGGTACATAGTAACAAAGTAACGGTCATCATTTGGCTTAGTTACTTTTCACTCACAGACTTCAAAATATTTGTAGCAAATGTGTTTATTTCTTGGAGGAAAACCAAAGAGGAAATGCATTACTTTAGAATCTTGAAATGTGCTGTGAAATGGTACCCAAGCAGAATATTCTGTGCTGTCAGGGGAAATAAATGTATATAGCACAGTCCTTTTCTCTAAGAATTTATAGATTAGAATGATGCCAAGAAAAATAATCTGTGGGGTAATGCACTTGCTAAGCAAGCATGAGACTTGAGTTAGAATCTTTAGCATTCATGGGTAAAGCCAGGGAGGGCTGTACATGTCCATAACTCCAACACTGGGGAGCAGACATTGGCAGACCCTTAGATTCCCTGACTCGTCAGCCTCGCCAACACGGTAAACTTCTTGTTTACTGTGAGGCCCTGTTTCAAGGGAATAAGGGAGAAAATGATAGAAGAGACACTGTGTGTCATCTTGTACACACCTGCACACTAACCTGCCTGGGCACACGCACGTAAACTTCACACAGAGGGAAAAATAACTTGTGAGAAGGCACTATCTAGGAAGAAGGGACCGTCAAAAGCATTATGGGAATCATGTCTGGATGGCTTGAGGAACACTTACGAACTCTTGAGCTTGTAGCAGTCTGGATGGTATTCATGGCCCGCAGCTGTGAAAAAAAAATCTTGTCAGGGTCCCACTGTGTAGTACAAACTCGCAGAGGTCTGCCTGCCTCTTCCTCTGCCTCCTGAGTGCTGAGATTAAAGTTCTCTACCACCTCACCCATCAAAGGTTTTGTTTGCTTTTAATTTTTTTAAATTAAAAACATTTTTAATTTTAAATTAAATTTTTAATTTAATTTCATTTTTGATATGAAAAAAACATTTTCATATCAAAATTTTTTTAAGAGAAAGGCATCAGTAGAATGAAGTGAGGATGAGCCACAGAAGCATCTGCCTAGTCTGTATCTCCTTTTGGAATTACTTTTGGGTTCTTTGTTGCATTAAAGCCTCAGTCATATTCCACATCCTTTCTGGAAATTCTAAATTGTCAAGGGATCTCTGAGGAAAGATGCTATGTGTCTTCATGAGATAGTAATGGTACACACATCAGTAATTAAAACTCTGGATGGTAGGGAGTCTTGAACTGATGAGAGGACTCGGTGGGTGACAGTGCTCTCTGAGTCTGATCCCAGGAACTCATGTAAAAAGGAAGATGTTGTAGTTTGCTTCTGTAATTCCCAATTGTTTTGATGAGATGGGAGGCAGAGACAGGAGAATCATCTAGAAGCTTACAGAGCAGCTAGCATAGAATATGAAGTGCAGCAGAAACAACAAGTACCCTGCCTCAACAGAGTGGAAGTCAAGAAGCAACTCCTGAAAGTTGTCTTCACATACACACACACACACACACACACACACACACACACACACACACAATCACACCACAAAAATAAACAAACCAAACAAAAATATACTCTTGATAATAAAGTAGAAAACAAAGACTGTTAAGAACTATCTTAACAGGTAAATCAAAACAGAAATAAATCAAATGGTGGAATGGACTCCTAAGAATTCTTTTTATAAAGCAATGGCAATAGAAGTGTCAGTTTTATTCTTTAATTATAAATCATGCAAAAATAACAATAACCTCAGTACCACACAGTGTAGTTGATACCCACTTCACAGGTACTAACTGCATTAAAAGACCTTTTAGACCCAGGCAGTGGTGGCATACACTTTTAATCCCAGCACTCAGGAGGCAGAGATAGTCGAATCTCTGTGTTCAAGGCCAGCCTGCTCTATGGAGTTCCAAGACATCCAGGCCTACACAGAGAGGTATGAAATACAAATCTAGGTCATTTATATACTAAGCAGCATTTCATTTTCCTCATGTTTTGAGTATTTGTTTTTTTCTGTTGTGTTCGTAATATCTTAGTGTTTCTCTCTCTCTCTTTCTGTGTGTGTGTGTGTGTGTGTGTGTGTGTGTGTGTGTGTGTGTGTGTATACACTTTCTACTGACCCTATCCAAGAAAATTGCATCTAGGGGACAGTTAAACTCAGCATGGTCTATTCTTTTTCCTAAACAACTAGGGTTAGAAAACTTTGGCATGGAGGTCTCAAACGTAATTTAGGACTTTCTGTTACAAAAACGTAACACTGACACTCTTAATTCCTAGATACTTCCAGAATTTAAGTACAGGGAAACAGGGCTCACCTAAGAGTCCTGATCCTTTAGTCTAGTACTGTGTAGGCTTAGTGCAGCACCCAGAAGCACTGTGTGGATCACAAACTTAGTCTACCTTCTACATTTAAGTCTGGGGTGACTTTACAGGGTATTTTCAGTACTGGATGTTTTCTTCACTTGGCTCTGTTGGATTACTCTCTAGAAGAAGGAATGATTTATTTACCATTCTCGAAATGAACTCGTATCCTGCTGAGCCTGGTGTCCAGCCCTCTAAACATTGTCTGTACTGACTATATTAGTTAGAGAAACTCCTGTCTTTTCTCTTGAGTCTCTGAACAAGCCTGGATTATCAAAGATCATTTCAGCTAGCCATTTCTTAGAAGGGCTTAGGTTCTTGGGTTCTTAGGTTCTTAGGTTGATTCTTGTTTTTTTTTCAGCCAATTTTGAGCTTGTTCAACTGCAAGAAAAATTAAAAGAGACAGAGGAAGCCATGGAAAAATTAATCAACAGAGTGGGACCTAATGGTGAGAGGTAAGTTTTCATCAAATAGGACTCGATTTTATGTTTAGAGTATCTACACATTTGCTTTTGATGTATAGGTTAAATATTTTCATCTTATGTAAATGTCAGCTTCGGTGCAATATATGCACTCTTTCTCAATAAACATCCATCTTCATATCATTGAGAACCCTTGTTTTCAAGCATAAATGTGGTACAAGTTATTGTGAGAGTTTGTGAAATTTGTAAATCTTGTAGGGTCAAATAAAGTTTTAAGAATGATCTTTCTCTAATTGTCTAATATAAAATTTTAAGTAAAACCTAGTAATTGAATGTTTTAATTTCGGAGATAAAGTAAGAAAATAAGCAAGGGCCTGGAGAAATGACTCAGTGCATAAGAGCACTTGCTGCTCCTCAGAGGACCTGGGCTCAGTTCCTAGCACCCTCGTGGCAGCTCACAATTGCCTATAACTCCACTTCCAGGGGAGGGATCCATTGCTCTCTTCTTGCCTCTGTGGACACCGTACTGCATAGACACACATTCAGTCAAACACTCATACACATAAAATCAAAAAAATCTCAAAAAGAGCAGCTGTCACCGTAGTAGGCATTTGCATTTTGTATTGACTCAGTTCTAGTGTAGGATTAGATGTGCAAAGTAGGTGTCAAGGGCCAAATTAACCCCTCAGGAAGGGACACTTCTGTTCTGCTACACTGGCTGAATATCTGAAAAGGTAGGTGTAGGAAGTTTATGGAAATGGAAACAACTAAGAAATCAGGGACCTAAAACAGCCAGGAGGGGAAAAGCAGAACGTGATGCTGTGTACCAAGACAGAGCCAGTCTCAACTGTGCCTTCTAACAGGCGAAGGGGGAGAACTTGACGGTGAGCTAAACACTCTTTTGCAGGATATTGAATGGTCTCTCCACACCTTCATGGGAAGCTGTGGAATCTCTGATCAAGTTAAGGTCCTTGGCCTCTTCTGTTTGGACTCTTTCAACTACTTGTGCTCTCTGCCTCTTTTTTTTGATCACTGATATCTAGTTTTCCCATCCTTGTTACATATAAGAAAAGTAGGCATCTTCAAATCATAGCTTCCTGTCTGTGTCTGAATAGAAACATGGAAATGATTCCTGATGTGACTAGTAGAATTTTTTTCATATGAACATGTTCAGTGACCTCCATGTTATGTTTGATATTAAACAATATCAAACTCGAAGACACAGGTTAAGGAACCAAGGTGAAATGTTCTAATTTCTGCCTTTAGAATTAGCAAGATTTTCTTCCAAGATAAAACACAGAAGAGAAAGAAGGTAAGGATTTTGAGATAGCGAACATGGGCTGCACTTTGAATATGGTTGAGATGCTATCAGAATATCCACTTATATAACAGAAATGTGGGCCTCAGGAGCAGATTAAATTCTGGGTAAGATCAAGGTCACAGGCAAGGATGAGATCACCAAATCTTTGAGGCCATCATGTTCTGCTGTTAGCCTTAATATTCCCTTCTGTTTTGTTCTTTCTGTAGTTAGCTCTTGGATTTGCACTTGATGATTTCTTTGGTTAAAAGTCAGGTGACATTATTTTTCACCTGTGACCTTATATTTTTCTAGCATTTTGAAATCTGACATACACAAATTATTTATTATCTAGCTCTGCTTGTTCAAGTAGCTCCTCATGATCCTTGGCCATGTGGGCCTTGGCTTTGAGGGATTGAATTTAATGTTAATTTGAAATTTAGTGTGATGACAAAGTTGCAAGTGGAAATGTTGAGGAAATAATAGGGCAACATGGACATCTAGGTAAAAAAGTAAAAATTAAAGATAGAGTTAGGACATCTTCTGTTTAGGGTAATGGCTTAATCTGTGATACTGTGGCAGCCTTCCTGGAACATGACTGCAAGAATAGAGTCCAAAAGTGGAGCCTTCATGATGGCCAGGCTTTAGTAAGTGGAGAAGGTGGGCCATGGTCAGAACTGAAAGAAATGGTTAGAGAAGTGGGGGGAATGCAGATGTGTCTGTGGCTAATGCAGGAAGTTCCAGAAGGATGTTCTAGAGTAAGAAAAATCTAAAAGAACAAAATCTAGAAGATAAAGACCCCTGGACTCAGGAATAAAACAGTCATTGATGATTTTGTATGCTTTTGTAAATGATAAAGTAGAGACTGTATTTCAGAGAGGTAGAAGAAAACAGATGGCGAGGAAATGAGAACTAGCAAAATGAACACATAGGCATTATGAATGGCGAGGCTGTGGCCATGCTGTCATGCGTGTGTGTGTGACTGCCCTCTGGGGGTGTTAAGGCCGAGACAGTATGAAACCCATGAAAATGTCCATTGTCTCTGAAGAAGTGATCCTGCCCTCAGTGTTCAATGGGCAGCACAGACACACTTTTTCAAAGTTACGAGAATGGTTTAGTTTGACTTTTTTTCTGTTCATGCTTCTCTAAGCCTGGCTGTCCTGTTAAGGGCTTCCATCTTTTCCTGAATTAGGAAGTAGAGGCCCAATTTTCTGTCATCAGAATACTCCATGTACAGTTAGTGAAATGTAAAAATCACTGGCCAGAGCTTTTTAGAAACAGGCAGGTTGTCCTATTCTGCTCCTAAATTTTCTTACTATGTGGGTCGTTTTCTTAGAGGAAGTCAGATAACTGAGCTAGTTTTCTTTTCCTCCCAGCAAGGATGGCAGAAATGGCAAGCCCTCCTTTTCCTCAGTTACAATGTTTGAAGAAGAAACCTCTGTTAGGTGAAGTTTGTTAGGCTGAACAGAGCAGGACACAGTGCAGACCTACACTGAGCAGCATTGAGGGAGTCTCCATTCCTGGTGAATGGCTTTCTGCCTGAGTCTCTGCCGACTTGAATGCTTTGGGCTTTAAGGAGAGAATGGGGAGTTCTCTTAAATCCTCCACTGGATGGTTTCTGATTTCTGTCCAGGACACTGCCTTCTGTGTGATGTAGTGTTTAGTGTTTTCCTCTCAGCTGTGTGGTTCTCCTCAAGCCTCGTGCTGCTCTTGCACATACTTGCCCAGATTCACAGCTGTGAGGGTAGTCAGATGAGGTTTTTAAGCTGTAGAAATGAAGTATTGTGTGGACTGCAGGCTCATTGATAGTGTTTGCTTAGGAGTTCCGAAAGAAAGGAGAGGAAAGGGAGCAGGGAAGAAGAGGAGGAGGAAAAAAGGCGCAAACTACCAATCACTGTGTTTAAACTCCTTTTGTGGATCTCAGTTCCTCAGTTTTTCTCATCCACATGCTTCCATGTGGTGAATTATCTACCTCTGAAATTTCAGACTCTATCCTTACTTCTGTACAAGAGGAATAAGCCATGTGGTTCCAGTCTAGTATTTTTCTCCAGTTGAGACTAATGGCCTAGAGTATTTTCTTTGACAATCTTGCTTCAGAAAGTGTCTCATAGTAAAGAAAATAAATAGAAGACTTTGGGAGAAATTTCAGGAGATGGGGAAATCAGGCAGTGAGGTGGGAAACTGAGACCACTGCAATCCTGTTTCCATGTTAATTCATCTTGGAACCTCAAGCAGTCGCTTGAAGTATTCTGGAGATGAGATCTCCCTTTTATAAAATCACAACATTAAGCTAAGATCTCTAGTTCCAGCCATGACATTCCAGAATCAGTTCTTGAATAATCATCTACTGTTAGACCTCCGCTTTGAGGAGCCAAACAGACCCTGGTGAAGTTTCTCCCCATTGCCTGGTATTGTCTGATGTTTCTCAGCAGGGCACAGACTGTGACTTCCGACCAAGAGAAACGATTACTGCATCAGCTCCGTGAAATCACCAGAGTCATGAAAGAAGGCAAGTTGATTGACACATCTACTCCAGAAAAGGAAGCCGAGGAAGCACCTTACATGGAGGACTGGGAAGGTAAAATGCCCCTTGTTTCTTTATTGCCTGTCACCCAGAAGGGAGATTTTACCAGTTTTCTTAAAAATCAGTTTTTGGAAAAGTTTGGCAAATGTGCACTGGTAATTACACTATAGCCTCAGATAGGACAACTTCATCACCCTAGAAAGCCCTGCCATTCCACTTCTGGCAGCAACAGAGCTGCTTTTGGCTTTTCTTGTGTTAATGGATTGTATTGCAGATGCACTGTGTTGTTTAATGTTTTTGAGATTCATGTGCGATATTGAGTGTAGCAAAGTTCTTTCTGAAATTGCTGGGCAGTATTATACAAATATATCATAAATTGTTAATCTACTCACTAGTTGACTAACATGGGCTCTTTCTAGTTTTGAACTGTAAGGGATCCAAGCTGTTGTGAAGTTTGCATGAAAGGCTTTTTTAGGTATATTGTGCTTCTCTTTCAGTATATGCTTGGGGTGGAATTTCAGGGTTTATAGTGAATGCATGTTTAAGTGTTTTAGACACTTTAAAGTGGCTGTACGTTTCTACTAACAGCTTTTGAGGGTCAGTTTTTCCATGTTCTTGCTAATGTACTATCTTTGTAAATGCTAACCATTCTAATGAGTTTACAGTGGTATTGTAATCATAATTCAAATTTGCATTTCCTTAGTGACTATGATGCCAAACATTTTTTCATGTGCTATTTGCAAACTGTGTATCTTTGTTGAAGAATCTGTTCATAATCTTCCCTACTTAATGTCTGTGACACAAGGGGAGTGTGTGTACTTTTCTGTTCTAATACTAATAACTTTTTCTTCCTCTCACTTTCCTGATCAACTGGACAGAGGCCAGTCACTTTCATCTTTTCAAAGACCTGTGTTTTGTTGTCATTGTTAGATGTCTCTAGAGCATACTTGAGGGATGATTTAGCCTTACTACACTTCATCTGAACCCCGTGTCTCACAAGTCTTCTACTCTGGATAGTAGAACACAGATTGTTCCTACCTGTGTGTAAGCTTAGGGTGTTCTTACGTGGCATCTTGTTTCTTCCCATGTCAGTACTCAGCTCAAACGTGAGGTTCCCTCTGCATGTCTCTGGAGTACTTACCTAAGAAGTTCTGTAGATCTCAGCAAATTCTAACTTTTCAGCTGTCTCTGACCTTTCATGTCTATGTTTTTAACTCAATTGCTCAGTGGCCCCCTTTCCCTTCTCGGGACTTACTGTGCACCACTTGTATTGTAGGGTTTGAAGATGTGCAGAAGATATAAACAGACATTTCACCAAAGAGGATATACAGACTGTGAATATGCACATTAAATCATGTTCAACGTAATTTTTCTCAAAGAAAATGCAAATTAAAATTAGAACAAGACAGCTAGGTGTAGTAGTGCACACCATTAACCTGGGCAGAGGCAGAGGCAGGTAGATATCCGTGAGTTCAGGGCCAGCCTGATCTATATAGCAAATTTCAGGAAACAGGGTTGAATAGTCAAATAGTGTCTTTAAAAAAAAAATGCTTCTCCATACTTTTCAGAATGACTGACTAAGAGCACCAGATTGGGATACAAAGAAACTATAATGCATATATCACTAGTGAAATATAAAATAAAATGCATATGTATTTCTTACTCTTCTGTCTCTGTGACCAAATTACCTGCCTTGCTGATGTCAGGGAAGACGGAGTGGAATACCCCACTTCATAACAGGGAAGGACCAGAAAGCAGAGAAGGGGTAATATACACACAGGGACCCATCCCCAGCAATCTCTGTTCCTCCAACTAGGCTTCACCTTCTCCATAGCCTCTCAAAATAGAACTACCAGCTGGGAACCAAATATAGCATGTAAGGGACATTTTGTATTAATTCACAATAGGATGCTTTGGGAAACAACACAGTAGTTTGTTTAAAAACCCAGCATGCAAATACTGTGCAATATAGTAGTTGCAGCCTTGATATTTATCCCCAATAAATGTAGAACTTGTACATGACTATTCATAACAGCTTTATTTAATACCTGTAAACTAGAGTCTGTACTTCAGCAGGTGAATGGTTAAATGGTAGTATATGCATTCCATAGTATACCACTAAGCAATAAGAACAAATGGATTATTGGTACATGCAGAGAATTTTGCTGAGCAAAGGGTAGAAGCTTATTAAAAAAAGATATGATTCTGTATGTATAATATTCTTTAAGTGGCCAGGTTGTGGAGCTAGATAACAGATTAGTTGTAGTGGAAGTTTTGGTTTCTTTTAAAAGCTCAGTTATGTTATGTAAATGTTTTTGTTTTAATCTCAAGTGTGGGATTTTAGATTCGGTGTTAGATTGTCCACAGCTGATAATTCTCTCATGCAGGGCATGGTCTTTGACAGCTGGTAATGGCCAGCCTGCCACATGTGGCACGGAGAGGGGTATGGTGTAGGGCTCTGAGGTATAAATATGAGAGCCCAGAAAGAGAAAGTGTGGCATGCGATGGTGGAGTGTAGCGAGTGGCAGTTTGGAGAGACCAGAGACAATGTTTCAGACAGATGGAGAGGTGGAGAAACAGGGCACAGCAGCTCAGAGGAGACTGCTGGCTGAGTTTGCTGTTGATGGAGATTGATACAGCCCTAAAAGAACCCATTGATTCTAAATAGCTGGGAAAAGTAAAGGGTTCTACACTCCCTCTCCCTACTAACCTTCTCTCTCCCACCTAGAGTTGGTGGAAGGTGGGTGGAAGGGAGAAGCTTTAAGGAACTCCAATAAAATGGAGTTTAAAAAAGAGCAGTACACTTGAGTTTTTTATCTTAGCCATTCTGATGGGTGCAAGGTGAAATCTTAGGGTCCTTTTGATTTGCATATCCCTTATGACTAAGGACGTTGAACATTTCTTTAAGTGTTTCTCTGCCATTCAATATTCCTCTATTGAGAATTCTCTGTTTAGCTCTGTACTCCATTTTTTAATTGGATTACTTGATTTGTTGCTGTTTAATTTCTTGAGTTCTTTATATATACTGGAAATTAGTCCTCTGTCAGATATAGGATTGGTGAAGATCCTTTCCCAATCTATATGTAGTCATTTTGTTCTGATGACAGTGTCCTTTGCTTTACAGAAGCTTTTTCAGTTTCAGGAGGTCCCATTTATTGATTGTTGCTATTAAAGCCTATGCTGTTGGTGTTCTGTTCAGGAAGTTGTTTCCTGTGCCAATGAGGTCAAGGCTCTTCTCCACTTTTTCTTCTAAGCGGTTTAGTGTGTCTGGTTTTATATTGAGGTCTTTGATCCACTTGGACTCTAGTTTTGTGCAGGGTGATAAGTATGGATCTATTTGCATTTTTCTACATGTAGACATCCAGTTAGACCAGCACCATTTGTTGAAGATGCTGTCTTTTTTCCATTGAATGGTTTTGGCATATCCCTAGCACCTATCCTGCTAATGTGGATATCCTGGTTATGATATTATGCTATATTTTTCTTCATGCTACCCCTGGAAGAAACTGGAATGACCTGAGATTTCTGTGCTTCTTGTAACTACATGTCAGTCTGTACTTATCTCACAAGAAGTTATAACAGAAAGGTTAGGAGGATAGCTTTCCATACATAAAGCCTTTACCTTCTGTAGTTAAGATAATATAAGATTTTAAAAGCTAACACTGGGCTGAAAAATATCTATAGCAAATATGGATGAAAACAAGTTGATGGGTTAAATATATAACGTTCTGTGACTAATGCAGAAGTCACTGAAATCCTCACAAATAAGCAGTTCACAAAAGAAAAAAAAATGCTGCCAGCTGTTAAACCTGTGAGAAAGTATTTCAACCTCACCAATCAATGAAAGAAATTTCTTTTTTCTTCCAGCTTGTAAATCTTTATTATACAACCTTATTCCCAAATATTACTCCTTTCCCCATCATTTTCTACCTGCCTTGTAGATTGTGTTGAGACCACATGGAAGTTTAGATGTACTAAACTAACATTAAAGACATGTGCTTTTTCTGCTTTAAGTATTATTTAACCATGGTATTATATTTCTCACTATATTACCAATGATTGATTATTTTATATTAACAATTCACCCTTTCCCTCTTTCTTTTCCTCTCTTATCCTTTTCCCTTCCTCCTTTTTCTGAGACAAGCTCTCACCATGTAGTCCATGCTGGCCTCAAACTCACAGTCCTCTTGCCTCTGATTTTAGGCTTACATGTTTGTATATGATTTAATTACTTTTCCTTTTCTACTAGAAATTGGACTTACGGTCTTTGAACATAACTTGCATGTTAGACAAGTGCTTCATCACTGAGCTCCATCTGTAGCACATTTAAAAGGTTTGTTTTGCAACAGGGTTTCACTACTTTGCCTTGAAGTCTGGCCTTGAAGTTGTGACCCTTGTGCCTTGCATCCTAGGTAGCTTGGTTCACAGGCTTGAGCACCAAGGCTGCTACCACTTTCCTATATCCAGCTTCACAGCTGCTGAATTTAACTTTTGATGAATTTTTTTTATTTGTCAAGACAATGTCCTGCTATGTTTTTGATGTTTACATGTTGAAGGATTGGTACCTAAGCTACAACTGTTGTGATGTAGACCTTTAGGAAGTGGGGCTTCAGGGAAGGGCCTTAGCTCTATTTGTGGGTGCCTTCAAAGGGGAAGATGTGTGGCACCCCAATCACTTCCTCTTTACTTTCTGGCCTATGTAAGCAGTTTGGTGCTGCCGCTTGCTTCTGTTGTAAGGGGCTGCTTCTGCCAGAGGCCTAAAGCAAAGGGATGCCCAGTCTTTGGCTAGAATCTCCAGAACCTTCAACCACAATAAACCTTTCTCTTTATGAGCTACTTATCTTAGGTATTTCATTATAGTGATGTAGAGATGACACATGCACTTCAAGTATTTTTACTCCATGTAAAGTGCCTTACGTTTAGAATACTGGGATATCTGTATGTAGTTTTCATCTTGCTAGAAAATTCATGACTTTGCCTTTCCTTAAAAATGTGAAAATCCAGGGCTGGGCACTCAGTGAGTAAGAGCACTGATTCCTCTTCCAGAGGACCTGATTCAATCCTCAGTACACACATGGTTACTCATAACCATCTGTAACTCAGTTCCAAGGGATCTGATGCCCTCTTCTGCCAGCTTTGGTTCTGATTCTGCCCTCAGGGACATACAGTCACTGTTGCACACCAGGATGGACTGGGAAAATGAAGCTTAACTGGGTAGATGGGTGGGTAAGCAGAATCTATCCAGTGGTTCGTGCCAGAGAAAAAGCCTTCTCTGAGACAGTTTTCACTAGAAGAGCTCTCTTTTATTCTGGTGGGGTGGGGTGATAAGGGCTATATAAACCTTGGGGAGTGGGTAGAGGTTTTCAGGGTGAGTGTACATCACTGGCTGGGACTGAGGTGCTGGGAATGTTTCATTTGCATGAAGAGGAATTCCAGGTGTTAGCTGCACATGTCCTTATGAGGAAATAGGAAGTTTAACCTGAAATCTGGCTACCAGGCTACCTGACTACCTCAAGAGTGGAAGAGGTCCACTAGGCACTGGAACATGCAGGCCCAGAACAAGGAGGGAGCTGTTCTTACACTTTTGCTGGTTTTCCAGGTTTGGACACATCTAGACCTAACCCTTGCTCTGGGCTGGCTCCTCTGGTTTTCCCTGGTCATGTGGCTTACCTGCCCCACAGTCTTCTAGCCTCCTTGGGCACCAGGCGCACAGATGACACAGACATATGTGCAGGCAAAACACTAATACATATAAAAAAAAGTCTGAAAACTCTCCATTCTGTTCTTTTCACTTGATTAAAAACAAGAAATATTGTTCTGGTCTGATCCCTTTTCTCAATAGTTAGCCTTGTTTTAGTTAGCTGCTTACTTTCTGTCTGGGAATTTATTTTCATCTTATATTTAAAAATCTGAATTTGGTCACAGTCATTGGTTCTGCCTCTGTATACATGAATGTGTTTTTATACTATTTTTGTTCAGCAGCTAGTGAGCCTTCCCTCAGTGAATAGATGTCTTCTTTCTTTCTTTTTTTTTTTTTAATTAATGTTTGATATATTTTACTTTGCTTTCACAGTCTAGTAATTCAAAATTGGGTACACTGATCAACCTCCACAATTTCTCAGAATTTTCATTTCTTTGTCATTTGTATTTTGTTACAGGAGAATTTTTCAGTGTGAACTTTTAATACTTGGATTTGTTTTTCAGCTATGTCTATCATGATCTTGTGACTTTTATTCCTGGGTATAAATTTTTTGTCATGTGCCAGGCATGGTCTCACATGCCTGTAATCTCAGCACTTGGGAAGCAAAGGCAGGTGGATCTCTATGGGTTCGAAGCCAGCCTGGTCTACAAAGCTAGTCCAAGACAGCCAAGGCTATACAGAAAAACCCTGTCTTGAAAAGCCAAAAAGATTTTTTTTTTCATCTTGTGATCATGCCTTTCTGTTTACAGTAGTTCTGTTTTCCATTTGCTCCATATCCTATTGTATGTCACTAGGGATAAGAGGATAAGGTGACATGCTAAATCCTATTTCCTGTGTTGACTATTTTATTAGTGGCTGCTATATAATTTGCTTAACTTGGTTCTCATGTTTTGAACTGCTGTGTTTTTCGCAGAAGCAGTGAATCTTTGTTGTTTGCTTATATTTTTTAAAGAAGTTTTAAAGTAGTAAGTAAAGTCATTTGACATGAGCTGCTTCAGCATTCAGGTGTTGTCATTAGTGAGAGTTTTGAGTTTAACATTAATTTTCCTTATACTTGTTTTTTTAGTTTTCCATTTATATGGGATGTCTTCTCTTTCACTCTGTCATTAGTGTTGAAATGAATGTCTCATAAGTAGCAGAGTTGGGCCTTCTTATTTTTAAAATTTATTTAGCCATTCTGGTGATTAGAAAATTTAACCCATTTATATTCAATGTAACAGTTTATAGGTAAGGACTTACTAGTGTCATTTAAGATATTTATTGCATTTATTTGTGTGTTTGTGCGTGTGTGTTCCTATGCATGTGGGTGTGTACCACAGTGTACATGTGGAGGTAGGAGAACAGCCTGTTGAAGTTGTTCGTTCTTTCCACTATGTTGGTCCTGGGGGTGGAACCCAGCTTATTAGGCTTGGTAAGGTAAGTGCTTTTACCCACTGAGCCATCTCATTAGCCCCTCACTGTTATTTTGATAGTTGTTTTTGGTTCTTTTGTAGATTCTTTGTTCTTTTCAGTCCCTTTCAGTCTTCCTTTCTGGTTAGATTTTGTTGTTGTTTTATTTGTATCTTTAGGCAGCTTGCTTAAAGTCTGGATCCCCCCAGGGGATGACCTGGAGTTGGAATGGGCCTGGAACCTTGAGTCTAAAAGTTCTTGGCAGTCTGAGGCCTATTCTGCATCAGAAAGCCTGTGGGCCTACCTTTAGGTCCTGGGACTGTGTCGTGCATAGAGGTGATCTAGAAGCTTGATGCTGTGTGTTTCTTTAATATTCACATCTACTGAAATGAACATAGGTACTGAATTCCATGAGACTGTGGAGAGTCAGGAGTATACCAGCAGTGGGTAAATATGGAGCCCATGTCTGCATTTATCAGCCTGGTTTCTGACTCTGGAGGTATCTGGACTCTGGCCAGACCTAGAAGCTGTGGTTGGGTTTGCTAACTGGTTCAGGGCTGGTTTGGAACCTAAAGCCCACTTGTTGCTGGGTAGACCTGGACTCTATTTCTGTGGTGGCCAATGTAGATATTGCTAGGTATAGGCATGATAACTAGGGTCAAGGGGCTGCCCTGGGACTTTGTGCTAAAATAGGCCTGATGCCTGGGTCTGTGAAGGCCAGGATTACTGAATCCTGGGGCTGCTGGATTGTGCCTAGTGCTTGAGTCTAATTGCCTTCCCTCCTACACCAAAGCAGGTAGTCATCGAAATGCAAAGGTAAGCTTTGCTCATTATGTGGACTAAAGCAAGCAAATGGACTTCTCTTGAAAAATTAGTGGTTGAGATCTAAGTAGCAAGCCCCTGCCCTGAGGTTGTGAAGGCCTTGGGTAACTATTGCAATCCATTTTCTATTGCTATAACTGAATACCAGATGAGGTCACTTATAAAGGATGGAGGTGTATTTAGTTGATGATCTGGGGACCTAGGAGCATGCTGTCAGCATCCACTTGGCATCTGGTCAGACTTCTTGCTGGGCCATTGTATGGCAGAGGGCATCACTTGGCCTGATAGAGCAAGCTTGATGTCTTCAGTTCTTCTTACAGATCCATGAATGCCATCATATGGAACCTACCTTCAGACCCAATTTAATCCCCTCCTAAAAAAAAACTCCCTTCAAAATACCATTAATGTATAACTTGGAGAATTGAGCTTCAACAAGGGTTTTGGGGAGGGACAAACACTCAAATCACAGTGATGGTTACACCCTTGTTTTAGCTAGCACTCTGTCCACAGTTAATCCTAGGAGTGAAGGCTGCATAGGCCAGATTATGATATTTATGTCTGTGCTGCTGAGGGATTAGTAAGCAGGAGTTTTTTACATATCTGGGAGAACTAAAATGTTATATGACTCTTCTGCAGAATAATTTGGTGAAGATACAAAGTCTTTAGTGACTGTTCTTCTTGGCCTACTCTCCATATTTGTAGAAGCCCATCTTGAGGAATTGTGGTAGGTGATCTGGGTTTATATAGAGCTCTCACTGCCACATAGCTTATAGTGGGGACAAGTTAAAAGGAAGCTGGTCAAATGTCTTCATATAAGAATAGTAAATCATGTTAGTTATATGACATGGGGAAATATCCATGACACATATTAAATGCAAAAGTATAGGACAGCAATATATATTCAATATGATCCTTCTTTATTAAAAAGGAAAATACTATCTATATATGATAGCCTGAGGAAAACAAATTACTAGTGGTAGGATTCTGGGTGAATTGTGTTTTCTTTTAAAACTTGTAATTAAAACTAGTAGGAAAAGCATAACAAAATAAAGGCTATACTACTCTCTTTCAAAAATTTTGCCAAGTTTGAGTGACTTTTATAATAAAAAGTGTTGTAAAAATGTCTCTAGATACCTCACATTGTACCAGAAGATTACTATTTTTCATAGTTGGTGGGCAAAAAGTGGTATCTTTAGGAGGTGAATATGCAGTTATCATCCATGTGCAAATGAATTTTGAGTTCTCCAGCTTTCCATATTGTGTAGTGAGCCCTGCAGTTGCCAGCACTGCCATATGAGCTCCAGCATAGCCCATCTGCTGCTCGGGCTTGGCTTGGCTGACACAGATTTATTTCACTGCATTCCTTATTTGGCAGCATAGCCTCTTTCTCATCATCATAGCTGAGATATGGTGCTAGTGTTACTAATTTTCCTTACCTATTTGTTGTTTTTTCCTTTTGTTCCATTTTGTTAAAATGAAGATGCCAATAATGAGAATTCTGTCTCTGAAAATGCGACTCTTGTCCTGTGGGGTCATGATCATGTCTTGCTAACCTGCCCCTGCTACCGACAGTTACAGACTATTTTGGTTGTTTTAATAAGTAGAAAGCAACATGGTTTATTTTTCAAAGGGCTTAGCATTTCTTTTCCCAGCCCCAGCCCCAGCCATGGCAGAAGATTTGGAAATGGTTTCAAATAGAAATTGTAAACACTAGCCTATAGCTAAGCCCCTTTCCATCTGGTATTGGCACTTTTTTTTTTTTAAATGCTGAAGGCTCATGCTGTCTGCTTAATCTTTATCAGTTTCAGAAATATGAGGGGTGAGACTTACCTCTACTCCAAGCACTTTACTTACAAAGGATTTTCCCCTGTCTTGGTTTGTATTTCACAGAGCACTGGGACAGTCAGCCAGACTGGTAGGAATTTGTTCAAGTGAAACTTGAGGACTGTTAGAACCATCTTAGAGATTTATTGAATGGATTTGCTAGGATAGGATGCTGTTGCCAGGAAATCCTCTCTGATCCTGGCACTATTTATTTTCAAAGATGTTCTTTGTAAGACTTTGTGCTATTTTCCTCTCTAGGTTACCCTGAAGAGACTTATCCAATATACGACCTCTCGGATGGTATCAAGCGTAGGAAGGAAACAATCCTGGTGGATTACCCTGATCCAGAAGAGCCCTCTGCTGAAGAAATAGCTGAACAAATAGGAGTGATAGAAGAGGAAGGATCAGATCACTTGAGCTGGGATCATTTGCCCTCTGACTATGGAGCCCAAAAAGATAATTCTGTTACCCTGTGTGATCCTAAACCAGAATCGTGCTCCTGCTGTTTTCATGAAGAAGAGGATCCTGCTGTCCTGGCAGAGAATGCTGGTTTCAGTGCAGATGGCTACAGTGAGCAAGAGGAAGCCACCAAAGAAGACTGGCCCCAAGACTTTACAAATGAAGGGTTGGGGATCAGCACTGCTAACACACACATTGGTAGCATGTTGAGGAAGCGCAACCCCCAGGGTTTGGAGTGAAAGCAGCCTGTTTGGGGAAGTATCCATTACTCTGTTCCCAAGATACCTTTCCTAGATTTCATCCATGGCCCTGTGCCCTCTGCTTCCCTCTTTGTGTTCAGTGTCATAGTTCTTGAGCCACTACCATGGATATTGTCTATCCTTCCTGGTGCTTGCACACCTGTCACCTTGTAAAGTAGCCATTAGTGTGAACACAGGACAGATCACCTTTCTCTTCATGCCTTTCCATATCAGAAAAACTAACTCATTCAGTAAACATATTTGGTTGATGTGCTTGCAGGTAGTACCACCTACACAAACATCTGACCTTCATAGGAGCAACAGATGATTTACCTGAGAATGAGCACTGGATTAGCAGATATTGAGGATGTAAGGTTTTAAGAATGAAGATTTTAAGACTCCCAAATGCCTTATTCTTTGGGCCTTGAACTTGTGAGTGGTCCCCTGAGAAGAGCATGCTCGATTGTAAGGATGAGACGCCCAGAGCACAGCAAGACTGAGCTGTAGTCTCTCCCCAGTCTTCTAAGATACCCTGGCTCCTCCAGCATGGCAGGGCATGAACACACAGGCCTATTTGGAGACCATTTTGTTTATATATTTCCTTGATCCCTAGATTCCTTTGTCTTTACTCTGTTGAATAGAACTGCCAAATCCAGAAGCACCTTTATATCTCTGGTGTTCTGTAGCTACGGGGAATTTGAGGCACAGGCATTAGTTTGTGTCCTACAGAGCTGGAGTTTGAGGCTGTTGAAGCTACAGGATTGCCTAAGTATGGTGGTCCTTCCATGAGGAACTCGGGTGGCCAGGAAACCACCATGTCTAGTGAGACAAGATGGAACCTGTGAATCCTAACAAGGGTGAGTCAGTTCAGTTACATGGAAGACCTGAAATTTGGAAGGTGACGTATCTGCAAGGACATTCACAGTCATAAAATGGGAGACTCAAAAATTAAGGAAGTCTGTGAAGCTGGATACAGTCTTTAAAGTTCTGTTGTACTTGGCTTGAATATGATGCTGGAAGATAGTTTGGATCACTCAGGAGCATACTGGCTGCCATCAGAAGGTATGAGTCCACACTAAGATACTGCCAGCTACTGCAAAGCTTTATGTGTTAGCTGAACTAGAGAAGTCCTTTGAAGATTGAGTCTAAAAACACTGCACTGTATCAGTCCCTGTGTGGAACATTTGATTGAAATTGTGAAGAATGCAGTTGAGCATGTACTGAAGATGGTCTCAACATAACTAACACTAAGTGCAAAAAGCAATGTAGGTTCTCTTGTTTTGGCGAATTGTTTTCTGTGTGATTCTTCTCATTTATGAGAAGTTGATTTAAGATAGCCCCCGGTCATTCATTCTAATTTTTGTTCATAGGATATGATTCCATTATTAGATAAGAACTTGTTTTGTTTTCATTCATTCATTGGATAAGTGCCCCATGTTGAGTACTAAGTGAATTTGTACCCTGAAGAATTTTAGTTTAATGTGGGAGTCTGACAGATGCATTGTGGACCACAGGAAGGCTCGGGATTGTGAATTCCTATTTGTGGCTGTAGAATCTTGAATTGGTCCTCAGTTAGTCTGAGGCTGGTTTGACACCTGTAAAGTGAGGGTAGTAAAAACACAGGTCTCACAGGGTTGGAAGGAAGGTGTTGGCAGCATGACTAGCTCATGCATAATAACATATCTTGTGACAGCCATTCTATTACAGTATGAATCCAAAATTACAGGAGCATGGAAGAACAGGAATGTTTTTGCCAAAGTATCAATAAATTTCAGAAGAGATTTTGTGGCGTGCTGAGAACATAGGCAAAGAAGAAAAGGAACATGTTGTCAGAAAGAGTACAAGTTAGCAAGTACAGTGTGGTGTGTAGATGGATATTCAGGTGAAAAGTGTTACAAAGCCAACTCTTATTATTGGGGTTAGCTATGGAAACAGTTCTTGCCAGAAGGACCAATCCCTCATGGTTATTGCCACTCTAGATGTT
This sequence comes from Psammomys obesus, assembly GCF_907164565.1. Lineage (NCBI taxonomy): Eukaryota > Metazoa > Chordata > Mammalia > Rodentia > Muridae > Psammomys > Psammomys obesus. The sequence continues at coordinate 924,385 of NW_026590468.1, forward strand.
GGCTTACATATAGGAATATATTTGCTTGGATATACCAGAAATTTTAATATACCTTTCAGTAATTTAGAATATAGATTTTTTTTTTATTTTCCAGAATTGTATCCTTTGGATATGATGGTTTTTACATGTATATCCATCCAACCCAGGGTGAGCAATATCAAGGGCCTGGTTTTCATTGTTGTGCTCTTCATTTTTCAATATTATGGGCTGCAGACTTCATCAAGGCCTTGCCAGGTCTGCAGTGACCTCTGGGGAACCACAGCAGTAACTGGCCTAAGAAGCCACTGTACATCACCTAGGGCCATGCTTGGTAAATCAGGTGGTGATCAGCCAGAAGAGCCCTTAACCTGGTTATAGTAGGAACACAGGCAGTGCTGCATCACCTCAGGGACTAGGCCTGGCAGGTGTGCTGAGGAGTAGAGGTGGATTTAGCCTCTAAAAATTATGGCCTGTGGGAACCATGTTCTTTATATTTAGACATAGGTGGTAAAATAACTTATGGTCTGCACTAAGACACTCGGAAAAAAAAGAACTTAATACTCATGGCACAATTAATATTAAATTTTCTCATTGCTGTGACAGAAATACCTAACAAAGGTAACAGTGCAAAAAGAAGATATGGCTTGAGCACAGTCCTTCACGGCAGCATATGCCATAAGGGCTGGTTTACAGGGAGCAGAGAGGCGACTGTTAGCATTTCACTTGTTTTCCCTTTTATTCAATCTGGGATCCTAGCCAGTGGGATGACACTGTCCATAGTAAGGATGCGTCTTCCCTCCTTAACTAAAGCTTCTTGTAAACACATTCATAGACAGGTGTGTTTCCATGGTGATTCTAAGTCCCATAAAGTTGGCAATCAAGATTAACTCTCAGTGGCAACAGATGTAAAACAACATTTTCCTGGATGTATATTCTACACAATTTAGGATTTTTCTTCAATCTGATGTGTACACAAACAAAACCTCTTTCCCTTTTAGAGCATCCTGTATATGGTCTTCCTCACAAATGCTGAGGCTACAGGAGCCAGGCCATGGTTCAGGTAGGAAATACTTTACATCAAAGACACTTATCTAAGTAAATAAATGAACACTGATAGTAGATCTACTCTTAAATTCCCCCATTATTTAGACAGTTTGCATCCACAAAGAATATTTTGTGTGCCACCTATTGGGTAGTAATCAGGAAGAACACAAACTTCCTTAACTATTAGCATGTCTACAACACTTTCTAGTATCAAGAAAATGGACTATTTTTTCACTTCATATGGTATCATTTTTCTTGTGAGTGGACTAGGAATCATGTCCCCCTTATAGGCCTGGTCAAATCTGTGGGCCAAGTCTGTGTGACTTTGTGATGGCTCCCTTCAAGCAGATAATTAACTTTGATGCCTGCTTTAAGCAGCAACTACAGGCTTCCATCATCTTGGTTTCAAATCCACCACAGACTGAAAAAGATCCCCACAATGTAAAAGTCCTGTTTAAATAGTCCCAGCTCCAAGCCAGGCCTTTCCCACTCTGAGCCCTACAGCCCAGTTCTGTCTACAAGGGCCACATACTTAAGAACTATCAGCCAGTTCCTCCAGTTGACCCAGATGACCTGGATGTATCTTCTAACCTCATTTTTTCCCAATAATGGATGTGGCACCACAGGAGAAGACAGTGTTGCTTTGTGTCGATGGTTCTAAACATGTTCTGGACCTTTTCTGTTGCTATTACCCACCTGAGCCTTTGAAGCACCTAGGAATGAATGGAATGAAGAACATTTTTAGGAGAGAAAGGTTTTCTCCCTCTATGAAAAAACAAGGACATAGCAGTGAAACAGTTCAAGTTTAATTTGTTGATACATGTCTGTACTTAGACAAACACTAAATTCTATAACATACATGATGTCATTATGGGAAAATACGAAGTTTGTCATTGCACATACCAATAAATAAATACATTTGCTTCAGAATACCAAAAAGTTTATTCAAAAAGTCACTTAATAAAAGCACAGTTTTGCAAGTTTGTCTAAAACTCCAGATAATTTTGAACAAAAATAAAATGTCTGACCACTCCAAAATAGGAAAAGACAGTCATGTGCAAATCGACATACATGTTCTAGGCATGAAAACTGGCTAAGTGTGCTCCCAGCAAGAGAAATGCTGCCTATCCTCACCAAGCCGGTCATCAGTGCAGGGTCCAGGAGGCTGGAGCTATGTCTCCTTCTACGCTCCTCTGAGGTGTTCTATAGACCTACATTTCAGCCTCATCTCCAGCTCTACCTGGATCTCAGTGAGGGAGGAGGGGCAGGAGAACAGAGGAGAGGGGTGCAATGTCTTTCTTAGGAAAGAAAGAAGGCACAGTGATGACCTAGGAAAGGTAGTGATGAGAGCAAGGATTGACCTTCACTAACTCTAACTTCTCTAGCAAGCTTTGATAGGCCTTCATCTTGCAGGTAAGGAAACAGAATACGTAGTTTGCTCAAATGCTCTAGCTGCTCAGTGCAGTTGTATTCTAGACCAACTCGCCTCTGCGCTGAAAACTCAGACCCATCACAATACTTCTTAAGATCTTGAAATGACAGAAAATTGCAAACTGGAAGTGAATAAGGGCAGGTGTCCATAAACTGAAATAAAAATCTATCCCATAGCCTGTTCTGGAGACTAGAGCAGGTCTATAAGCCAGGGCCTAGGGCAGTGTAAGGTCCCAACTCTGCAGGGCAGTTGGGCCCGAGTCACAGTGCTAGGCACCACAAGAAAGCATGCTCTGATGGCACCTGACATCCTGAAATCCTGTGAGGACATTGTAGCTGGGGCAAGGAGTACAGAGAAGGGTACTCCAGGGCTGCCGATAAGAGGAAACCAGGCTGTCCTTCTGTGAGACGGGTGTTGTGCTTGCAGAGCAGAGCTGTGGACAGCTTCTTCCTACAGACCCCATCTGAGCAGTCATCCCTATTGCTTGTTAAACTTAGAACTACTTCTCCATAAAGTTTTGAGGCAAATACCCTGCCATTTCCAGAAAAGGAGAAAACAACAACAAAAGCATTTTTTAACATTGTTGCCTTATCACTGAAAAAAGTAGGTTTACCAAAAGTTCTCTTCCAGCCTGTCAGCACACATCTTGGCTTCCAACATCTGTCTTCCATAGACATGCACCTTCCTTGCTTGCTTCCCCTTAGTGTCAAGATTGTTAAGGCACCATCACTACACCATGCTCTTTCGAAAGGATGCACATCTCAGTTCCTCCTCCAATGAGACTGACACTACACTTCCTTGGGAGTCCCCTGCTCAGAACCGTGGGAGAAAGAGCGTGGAATGAAGGGACATAATTCACAGTGGTCACAACTGCCTCCGTATTCTTTTCCTGATGTGATCGTCAGCTTCTGCTGATTGTTTGCAGATTGCCCTTTCCTACAGAGACACACCACACGCACACACAGATGGACACAGAGCACCTTGGAGCCAGAAGGACAGAAAAAGCTAGACTTGGAGATGAGATGGGGAAGCTAACAGCACCACTCTGCGAAGAACCGTTTGGAGCAGAGGGTGGAGGTTGTAGGGTTAGAGCCAGTAGCATACAGAGGCGCTGCCTAAAGTTCCAGCTGTCCTGCACTCATACAGACTACATCCCATCCATCTGCTGCCCAGCCAAGGACAAACTAGGAGAAGAAGTATGAAGGGTAAGAAATCTTACTCTGGCAGAGGCTGAATCCAGGCAAAAGGCAATGTCACCAGGAGTTGAGTCTTAAAATCTGACCTTGTGAGGGTGGTCTTGACACTCAGTGCCCAATAGAGGGGTTTGTGCTGAGGCTGCTTTTCTCCACAGTGGGCTACAAGGTTCAGCCTATTTCCTGGTGCTACCAAATTATATTCAAATAGTCAATACCCCTTTTTGTGTGCTAAAGTAGAGAGCAGAGGCCAAGAGAGTTCTCCATTGTGCTTCCAGTTAAACTCTCACCACCAGGATCCCCTCCACTCGCTAGACTACAGAATCAGCCTGTTTAACCTTAAAACTGTAAACCCAGAGAAGGAGCTTGACCAGACTGAAGACCTGGTTTCTATCACCTCTAATGTCAGCAGATTTCTTATAAAGTGTGTGTGGGGGGGGGGGGGGCAAACACAGAACTATGGGAAGGAGATGGCACTGTAATCGTTCATCAGGAGATAGGCTAGTCCCAGCATGGAAGTCCTACTGCCTTCTAGAAACTAGACTGTAAACAAAGGCTAACTCACTGGAGGGTCCTCTCATGGCATGTATGGCTCAGGTTTGTCAGATCCTGCTACAGCAGGTGTGCCTTACTTCGAGTGTCCAACATAGGAACATATTCTAGGTCTTTTTGAAGTACTAACTCCATTTACATCAATCCAGCTTTCCTACCCGTACAGCCTCACTCACATATTCGAAGCATGACTTTAAAAATTTCTACTTAGCTTTTCTAAGCATATCTATTTTAAAGCAAGAGGCAGTGGCTAAATGCTCTTTGCTTTCCACTGGTTTCTTATCCATCTAGGCAAGAAGCTTCTCACAAATGACACATGGGCAAGCGCTTGGGAGTTCCCAAGCCCACCAGATGAGTGGTGCTATCCAAGGAAAAGTGGCAGTGGAGGGGATGTCCAGGCCCAGCCCCATAACCCTCGGGCTGCCTGTAACATCTATACAAAGTGTGCAATGGTCCTTCTGAGGTCTGTACACAGCTTGAAGCCCTCATAGAGGGGCCACGCACAGGCCACATCAGATCAGAATGGTGTACAAAAACTCAGACAACTTTCAACAGGGAACTGCCTGATTCCCTACGGAAAGGTTTTCAGCCTATACATTAACTCTGAGGGTCTTGGGTCTCTGGAATTGTGTGAAGGGAGAGGGCATGCAGAATTGACCCCAGAAGGCCAGAGAGTCTAGTTTCTGGGCAACAGTGGGAACAAAGGAACTTAAGGTTCTGGACTCTGCCACTAACCAGTTAGGTAACTAAGAGACAAGTTCTCAGGGATCAGCAGTGCTTTTGGTGAACCACACAGAGTACTATCTATCACCTCTGGGCTCTCTTGTGCCCCTAACATATCCTCTGCTCTTCCCACCCTGCTCCATTCCTCTAAGAATGGCATGCAGCCCTCACTGATCATGGGATGCTGGCAACAATGGGAGCTGGGTCTTCCCAGAGAGGACATTCTTCTTGAAGCATGCCATCACTTAAATGGTGACCTAGATCCCATGTATGTGTCATAGGTGTTGTGCTGGGGCTGTTCAACATCAAAGACCCCTATGTAGGGAGCCTACTAGACGAGCTCTCTAACCCCCATCCATTCAGAGAATTTGGCCTTGAGGGTTGGGTTCTTGCTTCTGCAATCACTGGGCAAATCTGAAGCAATGAATGAGCTAGCACTCCAAGCTACCAGTTAATTCACACAGCCAGGTCCCTGCAATCCTAGTAAGGTCCTGCCACTCTCCTATCCCTACCATCTCCCAACTTCCCTTAGGCCTAATGGGCCCTTTTGAAGTGGGAGTACTTTCTGCTGACCAGGATCTTTGCTACATAAAGCTCAAGTACCCTATCCAAACACTGTACCCTATCTCCTGGGACACCCATTATCCTCTGACTTATAGGCTGAGTGGATGGCTAGGCCACAGCAGCCCTGCTTGTGCTTCCTCTCCCTCTGTACCTCCAGCTGAAGAGGCTACCCAGTATGGCAAATATGACTGCGGCCGGGTATTGACCCAAGACTGGGTATGTGTGTTGACCCTGGGGCACAGAAATACTCTTTTCCCTTGTACCCATTTGCTATTCCCCTGCTTCAGCAGCAGAGGCAGAACAGCCAGCTTCTGGTTGGTAAGGCCAGAGAGGCCACTGAGGGCCTATGAACAGAGGGTAGGCAGGGCTGTCCTGGTAGGCAGGCAAGCTCCACTCCGGACTGGGCCACCCTAAAGGCAGAGGGGGCCTTTACTCGCAGGCCAGCTTGCTGTCAAAGCTGGACAGTGCAATGGCAAAGGCCTGCAGTGCACACAGCGGGTAGTTGTAATCCATGGTGAACACATCTTCTGCTACCCGGCCAAACTGCATGACGATGTAGTCCGCTGTGACCATGCACAAGCATGAATGGTGGAGACAGGAAGAGCAGGTAAGATACAGGCCACAAGAGGGAAGGAAAAGCAAAGGTGCCAAAGATATTACAAAGGATGGAAAAACAAGAGCCCGGGAGAAGACACAGGATTAAGGAGCAAGAGGGTAAAGGGGGGAGAGGCATACAGACAGCAGGGTACAGGGAAGAAAAGATACACATTTAAAGGATGTTCCCAAGCCCCAGACACAGCTGGGCACACAGGATCTAGGGCCAGGGCTCTAATCACTACAGGGAGAAAGTTATAATACAAGCCATATTCCCACATCCTGTCACTCTGGCTGGTGTGGACCAGACTGGGGATGGGGGTTGGGTACCATATTTTCAGTATCAAAAACAGGGGCAGCAACTCACGGTCATTGCCATGGATGATCTGGAAGTTCTTCACAGAAGCCTGTGTGACGCGCCCATGGAAGTTAAGTACATAGGACTGTGTGTCATCATTCCAGACTGGTGTCTTGTTCTGCAGCTCAATGATGCTCTCTGTGTTCTTGTTCTGCCAGCGTGCTAGCAAAGTCTCGTGTTCCTGGTGGGGGTAGGAGACAGGAAGCCTCACTTGAGGCAGACTCAGGCCTTGGCATCATTACCACCCCAAGAGGAATCTTTTCCAGAGGTCCAGGGAAGTGTTAGGTAGGACTTACATTTCGGGGACGGATACAGACTCTCTCATGAACCATATTCATGCCTGGGACAATCACACTCATCTTCCGAGGTCCCTTGAAGCCTAGGACATTTGTCTCCTGGGAAAACAAGAGAATTCAGTGCTGGCTACCTAGAAGTGTTTGCCTATGGAGAGACTGGGCCAGACTGGTAAAGACGAAGAGCCATAAAATGTCTGCAACATCAAATGTGCCAGTCTAATAGTCACCTCTAGATGTAGCACAGCCCAAAGTGCTCCCATTCACAGCCCAGCTTGCTCCAGCCAATGGCAGGTCAGCACCTACACTCACTCAAGTGAACTGGAGTCACCGCTCATTCCTAACCTATCCACAATTCCTATCAGCTATACATTCAGTCACCAAACAGCCACTTCTGCAACTCCTTGTTTCTGCCCTGGGCTCTCCTCACACCATCTGTCCTCAACATAGCACCCTCACTGTCAGTCCTGTTAAAGGATGTGCTGGGCAACTCTTATTCTACCTTCAGGGCCTTATGTGATTTGGTCCCTATTCCTTAGTCTTCTTGTTACCTTAACTCTCTTCTGCAATCAATCTGCCCTCCACAGACATGTACACAGTTGGTTTTCACTTGTGATCTTTTCTCAAGAGTCACCTTGACAGGACCCACTCTGCCATCACTCCTACAGGTCCACATACATCTTGACATTTCATAGACCCATATCTCTACTTGATTTTTAATTCTGAGCACTGATCAAGAACTTATTTCAGCCAGGTGTGGTGGTGCACACCTGTAATCCCAGCACTCCAGAAGACAGAGGCAGGCATATTTCTGTCAGTTAGAGGCCAGCCTGGTCTACAAAGCAAGTCCAGGACAGCCAAGGCTACACAGGAAAACCCTGTCTCAAAAAACCGAGATAGAGATAGAGAAAGAAATAACATATAGAGTTCACTCACATCCATTTTGTGGCTTATCTTTTACTAAAAATGTAAATGCCATAAGGGTTTAACTGTTTCTATTTACTATCCTAAGTGACATAGTCCCAACAGTACCTGGAATATAGATAGGCTCAGGCTGCCTCTCTAAAACTTGCCAGCAGGTGGCACTATGGGATCATTTGAAATAGCTGAGGAGTCCTAACAGTCCCTGAGAAATATCCCTGGCCAAATTCACTGGTCCTTTACTTTTAAAAATGAAGAAACCAAGTTCATAACAAAGCATGCTCATGTATTTATATTCCAACCTTGTTCTCGTTGGTGTAATGTTAGCATGTGCCCTAACTCCAAGCTTCAGTTTCCAGATCAAAGAGGGAACAGAATCTCAGTTCTGAAACCATTCTGAAAGGCTCTAGATCCATGCAGTGCCTGGCACTGCAGCTGTAGCAGCAAGCTGTGGGTATAGTACAGAAAGGAACCCAACGCTATACTTCCTCCTGTCCAGGAGCCTTCTGAGTCAGGCTTCAGGGCCAGGTAGTTCCCACAGCTCCCCAGGCAGTTAGCCTGCTGTGGCCTGAGCCCTGAAGACAGGTAAGGTCTAGGCCCCTGTCCCACACAGGGTCAGTCTGCAGAAGACTTTGGGTAGCCCCTGGTCGAGCACTTCTCAAGGTAAGTGGGGTAGCCCCTGGTTGGGCACTATGGCTCATGTCTGCCTAGAACTGAGGACTCACATAGCACACAGCTGCAAGCTCCTGGCGCAGTGTTCCACTTTCCAGTGTAGAAGATGACGCTTTCTGAGGGTTGACTCCATTGTCATAAACGGTGAACTTCGTGCCCATCAGGTTGGACCTGAAGGAAAGACACAACCAACAGGCTTGTATACCTCTCCCCATGGCATGGGACAGCCCATTCTCTTATAAGAAGCCCACAGAGTATTGTGGGATGGACCAGGGCAGACCTGGGGACACAGTGGTGGTACTCCACAAGCAGTCAACTGAAAGGGCATCTCATTTCAGTGAAGGAAATCCAGGGAGTGAGTCAGGGCTCATGGGTTTCTTGGAGGGGACAGTGGCACTGCTTTTTTTTTTTTTTTTTTTTTTTTTTTTTTTTTTTTTTTTTTTTTTTTGGAAAGTTAGCAGAGTGGCATCTAGGAGGCCAGAGAGGATTCTTCATGTTTCGGAGAATGACCATTTCTGTCTTTTCCAGGGCTACGTCCAGCTTTTGCTACTCACATCTTACTCTTGCTCAGTGACTCCTCACTCAGGGCCTCCCTGCCTCACCTCCTTCTTTGCAGCCCTTTCCCTTGGCTCTGATCAGGGAGCCAAAGCAACTCTCCCATGGTGGCCTCTATCACTGGCAGCGATTTAACCTGTCACTCATGCTGCTGGGCCTGTATATACAACACCCTGTAGCAGCTTAGTCTTTTCTGACTGAAGGCTGCTCAGACTGGCCTGTGGTTGGACTTGATGGAAAGAATCTCCTTCAGAGACATCAGAAGTCTTTCTGGGCCCCTCCCTCCCTTGACTTTCTGAGAGAGCACTGTTACCGCAATTTCCCAATATAGCTGTCGCCTCCCCGAGACAAGTCTGTTGGGTCCACAGAGATGAGGTAATTGGAAGTTTTACTCTTCTTTCTCTTCCTGCCCGCTAGGAGGAACACCTTAAAGAGCAAAGCAATGTCACATTGCAGATAAAATCCCCAATTATAGTGGCTTCTCACACATCTTGCTCCATCTCCCTACACACACACAAGCACTGACACACACACAAGCACTGACAGCCATGAGTCCACACAGAACACTTATTTCCCTGAAGAACCGAAAGGCCAGTGTCAGCGCTGAGCTTCCCTCATACTGTAGCCTCTAGACCTTCACACTGAAAATACATGCCCAGAGGAACCTCACCTTCTTGCCATCCTCACGGTCCAGGTGCAGAAAGTATGTAGGGTACATGCCCCGGTCCATCCCCTTCTTGTCCCGAGTGATACGGCATTTGATGGTGATCCCCTGGGGGGCTGGCCTCAGTGCAAACTCCTCTAGATCCTGCACCTCAATATCTACTGGTGGCTCTGGGGCTGCTGGGCTGGGGGCTGAGGCTGCCTCCTATGGAGAAGAAGAGTAGAAACCTAAATAAAAAGACTCTATACTTCAGACTGGTGGGCTATGGTAAAAGCCTGCCTCCTGATTCAGGGAGGAGAAGGTGAGGTAGGGCAGTATCCCTGGGATATGGATGTGGCCATCCTGCTTCAGGGTCAGGAGCTATGTTCTAGATTTTCCCTTTCCTCAGTAGTCCCTGGAGATGGGGTCAGGGGTAAGGACAGGGTCTCGGGAGGCCATCCTGCCCAAGTCCAGCTCTCCCCACATCCTAGCCCCTTGATTTTGCTGAACAGGCCAGAGGCACAGTGGAGAAGCAGAAGAGCCCAGCCAGGGAAGCTTCATATAGACACCTAACCCAAGGAAAGCCGGCACCTCATGATGTCACATACACAAAGTAGCTCATATCCTAGTTCAATGGCTTGACAGCAGAGCCAAGGAGAAAGAAGGGGGGTGCTTGCCCAGATCAAACTGACCTGTGGCCATGTTTATGATGGATGGTCTTGATGTAAGAAGGCCCAGCCCACTGTGGGTGGCACCATCCTTAAGAGGGTGGGCTCTGGCTGATTAAGAAAGCTACCTGGGCATGCGCCTGGAAGTGAGCAAGTGTGCACTGTTCTTCCATAGGTTCTGCTTGAGTTCTCTCAATGACGGATTGTGACCTGACAGTGTAAGCCAAATAAATCCTTTCCTCTCCAAAATGTTTCTGGTCAGTGTTTTAGAACACAACCCATAGACAGACCTAATGACTGATGTCAGCCTCACAGGGGATGAAGGCTCCTCCCTCACTCACCCTGATGGACTTCCTGCTAGTGGCAGAACTAGGGCGGGTGTTGCTGTTTAGCTGGGAGGAGCTAGAGCTGTTTTCATCCTCATCCTCTTCCTCATCAAAGCTCATGCTGCTAGAGATGCCTGTAGTGAGCAGAGAACAGGGAGGGATGAGCAAGCAAACATGTTTATAGTGAAAATATAGGTGGTCACATGTAGATGCACGTTTAGACACTGACTCACCAACACCCAGGCATTAATACAGCCATCTGCACAAACCCTCACACTGCTGTAAGTACTCCCATGCATTCAGACACATACAAGGACACATGTTCTCTTTGGTACACACATAAACTGGGGCTTGTCACGATTTTCCTTGGGATGCATTCCCACCACCCAATTTTAGCTCAGTCCCCACATTGTACCTCTTCTTCACTAGCAGTTACATCATCCCTGTCTCTTATGTATCAAAGCCTGAGCTGAGCTGAACCTGCACAAGAAGCCTCCACTTCTCATTTCTAGTTCTGACTGAAGGCCATAGATGACACAGGCCACAGACTCTGACCACTCAGTCTGTGGGTGGGACTGAGTGCTTTCCCCAGCTTGCCCTGAGCCTGTCTTAGCTGCCCTCCCTGATCTATAATGCCACCCCGAGTGGCCTTAAAAGTTCTTTCCTCATGAAGTAGTCTTTTAGTAGTTTTCTCATAATAGTGTAGATCTGCAAGGCTGTTCCCAGGATTCCCTGAGCTTAGGGCTCATAATGGAGGAATTGGGAAGCAGGTTTCCAGGGAGGCTATGCCCTGCTTCGCATCAGCTCAGCAGACAAATGAACAGCTTCTTTCAAAGGGCAAAAGGCAAAGAAATCTGTAGTAAATCTGGGCTCACAGGAGCTACAGGCAGGTCTGACTACAGGTAGGCTACCCCAGCTCATACTTCTTTCTCTTAACTTGGCCTCATCAGGGGTCCTGGCCCCAAACTGCTCATCTGATTCCAAGAATTCTCCTCCTCCCCCAAGTCCAGGGAAGGACTGGACCAAACATAAGGAGGTTGTGTTCCTGGGGAAGAGAACCTGGGACTGAGCTCTGGTCCCAGCTGGGCCCCCATGGGGCTCACCCTTCCTCTGCATCGTGGCACGGAGGTCCTGCCCGCTGGGCCGTGTGCCCCCACCGGCTGCTGTCTCCCCCGCATCCTTGGCGTGGTCTGACTGTCCCACAGTCAGGATCTGCACTGGGCCTTGGGCCTCAGACTTGTCTTCTGCCAGAGTTGCTGGCCCGCTGGTGCCTGCAGCCAGATACTCCTGAGTTACGCCCAGAGGGAGAGGAGAGCCTGGATTCTCAGGTGGCTATGAAGTGGGAGGGATGGGTGATGGGACCCTTTGTAAAACCTCATTTGCAAACTTGTTTTTAAAAAACTAATGCCTGCTATCAGCCTGTTAGTAACTGGAAAATTGTAAAGGGATGTGGGTTTTGTTTCTTTCATTCTTCCCCCCCAGATAACTGCCAAGGGTTGGTTTGAAATACTCCACATCCTTAAGACAGACAGTAACCATCTACAAAATCAACTGCACAGTGGAAAGAACAAGACAGAAAACAAGATCAATCCAAACCATAGTTGAAGGCAGTGGTCCCTCCTGAACACAGCCAGCCACAAGTTACACATGCTGGTATTCTCTCTTCCCACAGGCACACACATACATCATTAAAATGTACATTCACATGCATCATTAAAAACAGGGCCCTCACAGAAGTCTTTTATAAGACTGTTTCTCCAACCAAGGACCATGTATGGATATAACCTAGAACCCCTGCTCCGATGTAGCTCATTGTAGCTCAATATCCAAGTGGGTTCCCTAGTAAGGGGAAACAGGGACTTTCTGACATGAACTCAATGGCTGGCTCTTTGACCCCCCCCCCCCCCGAGGGAGAAGCAGCCTTGCTAGGCCACAGAGGAGGACACTGCAGACAGTCCTGAAGATACCTGATAAGCTAGGGTCAGATGGAAGGGAAGGAGGACCTCCCCTATCAGTGGACTTGGAGAGGGGCAGGGAGGAGATGAGGGAGGGAGGGTGGGACTGGGAGGGAGGGGCCTATGGCTGGGATACAAAGTAAATAACCTGTGATTAATATTAAAAAATAAAAATTATTAAAAAAAAAAACCCAGGGTCCTCCCTCAATGACTCTGGTTGACACTTAGCCACCTTCCCAAGCACATGGTCTTCCATCCCTTGTGTCCTGTCATACTCTTGCAGAGCCTGGTTTCTTTACATTTCCTGCCCAAGGAGCCTCCGCTTTAGTAACAGAAACAAGAGCTGACCTATAGGTAGAAGCCTCTCTGCCTGGCTGAGCTTTGTTCAGCCAGCTCCAAAAGCCTAACAATCCTTGACACCCTACTGTCCAACTGTGATACAGCAGCCTAGAAACCAATGGCCATGAACAAGGATTGATGAAATAGTAGCCAGGAAACAGGACTTGAAGAAGTGGCCACCATCACTGTCACAGATTCCCTAAAGATCTGTTAGACTCTGGAACAGAGGGAACACACTGGTCCGTGAGTCTGGGAGTCCTGGGGACAGGGAAGGAAACTGGAGAAACTCTATATGGTAGGGCAGAGCTGACAGCAACTGCTGCAGGAGCAGAGAGCTTCTGCCAAAGGGAGCATCCTGGCTCAGGGGACTGGATGGAGGGAGCTCTGACAGGGGTAGGCGGAGAGGAAGGGGGTGGTCCTGAGCCAGAGCTAAGCTATACTTCAGTTCCTGGCAGTTTAACAAGGCCTTACACACCCATAAACTAGCCAAGGTACTCATGTGCAAGACAACACCTACTGGTGGTCACCCTGAGATCACATTCAATGAGAAGGCTCATGCTATGCCACCTTGAAGTCAGGAGGGTAAACTCCGCCCCCACAGTGAGGCCAGGCCTCTGGGAGGGCTGAGAAGTTAAGCTAACCTTTATGCTTTCCCTTCTTCTCCTTCCTAGGGTCCCCGCCCTGGCCCTCTGATGCAGCTGCTGCCTTGGTTTTCTTGGCTGAGGCTGGTGCTGGTGGGCGGGTGGCTCCCAGCTGCACACTGGCAAGTGAGTCGGCCTCTTGAACTGCTCAGGAGAGAACCCAAAACAGAAAAATGGGTGTAGGGTGAGATCAGATCTCCCACTTGCCCATAGTCCCCACCCCAGCCCTTGTATGGCTCTTCCCCCACATCATCAACCCATTCATCTCAATCAGGCAAAGGTCAAGGGCAGACCCTCAGCCTACTACAATGATGCTGACAGCTAGGAACCAAAGTTCTAGGTCAGCCAACTGTTATGAGCCTGGGCAAGTATTGTGGGAGGAGGGTGTCATGAGACTCCCATGGAGAATGGGAAGGACACGGAGACTGTATCTTCTGAGAGAGACCACAGCCAAGAAAGGCACTCCAGAAAGTCTGCAGAGGCCTTGGGTGCCCAACCCATGGGAGCTGTGTAAGGCAGGAGGGGCTCTGTCCAACAAAGAGCTAGGTACAGCAGCAGGGAAGTATCAGGAAAAGCACAGCTGCTGTCCTCTGTGCTTTCCTCATAGTAGGACCCTAATCTACTCAAAACAGTTTCTGAATGCTCATCAGGTGGCAACCAACAGCCTCCCACCTGGTAGGCTCCTCCATCTCCTTCCTCAACCTCAACACATTCTGCCGCCCAGCATGCATCCAGCTGTTCCAGGCTGGCTCAGTGCCTTGCATAAGTCATACTCCTTTTATGTTATGGGACCCTTGCCTGCATTGTCCTTCCCATCTAATTAATTCCTACTTCTGATTTCCTGGAAGCTCCAGAAAAGCCCCCCCCACACACACACCTAGTTGAGAGCCAGCACCCTGCCACTACCTCCCTCACACAGGTACCATGTACCTGCCGACATTCTCTCCCTAGACCAGAAGCTCCGTGGGAACAGAGACGCACCTGTCTGCTCATTCAGCACCCACAGCTACTGGTCCACAGCCCTTCATCGCGTGTTTATGAGATTCATGGACGTGTAACATGAATGGTCAGCTCTGATGCCACTCCCTTACTGCCTCTGGGAGTGAGCCCTTCCTTGCATTAACACCAAGAGCCAGCAGAGGGCAGGGCACGAGGTAGCTAAGGCTAGGGACGTAAGTGGGGAGGCTCAGCAGCATGAGCTCAGGTCAAACAGCAGGTGTGCAGTAGCTCTCAGGTTCATCCATCACTCTAAGCTGGACAGAAACCGTGCGTCCCAGAGAAGCTGCAGGCTCCACACAGGCATCCAGTATACCCCGTGGGGAAGGCCCCCACAGGCCTCACCTACTCTGATATCAGCAGGGAACAGCAGTCACCTGAGGCTGGGCCCTGGAATACACTGTGGTTTCCTCCATTTTCCAATGGAAGATTCCTCTTTTTTTTGTAAGTGCAAGAGAGGATAACCAACTTGCCACATCCATGAGCAAGTCTTGCCATGATGAAAGGCAAGCCAGGCTTCACAGGACCAAAGATAGTGGCTATCTTCCCTGGATGAAATCACAACATAGCAAGTCAGGTACTTAACGCCATATTTGGCACTGGCAAATGCCCTGAGACAGCCTTCACTATCAGGAACGAAGGGGTTTCCTCAGAGGGTGTGTGCATGTGTATGGAGGAGGCCTTCGTTAGACAGTGTGCCAAGTTGAGACTTATGTAACAGGTGAAGGACCCCTAACTTCTTCCCTTTAAAGCATTGGGATGGTATTTGGGTGAGCTAAGGGCTGAGCTAATGGAACATGGGAAAGACAGTGGGGACTGGGCCAGGATTTAGAGGAAGAAAGACTTCCCTGAGCTGAAGACACTTGAAACAGTTGAATGTGGCTGGAGGCTCTAGGTCAGAAATGAGCCACACAAGAAAGCAGTGCTAAATTCCTACCAGGCCCACAAAAGCCAGGTAGATACCCATGCCTTGTTCCCAGTTCCTACTGTGCAGGGAGTAGCCAACTGCATGGCTGGCACCTGCCCAGCAGAGGGCAGTGAAGACTGCATCCATCTAGCTCCTATTTCCAGCCTTCTCTCTCACAAAGCCCTGTGGCACTGAACCTAGTGTAAGAAGGAGAAAGTCCTGGGCACTCAGATGCAAAGGAGTCGCACCTGGGCAGAATGAGCCTTTGAGAGAATTCCCACAGACTGGGCTCTGCTGAAAACTAAGTGTAAGGATGGAAGTGCTGGAGGAGTCCTCAGCCAGGAATAGCGAGCTAAGGTCAGAAGCCAGACATACTGAGTAGGCAAGAGCTCAGAGAGGAAGGAGACGGGCAAGCCAGAAGCTCCTAGGCAGGAAGATGGGAGAGGAATTCCTCACAGGAGAGAATGCTGGTGGGCACAGGATCTCGGGGACATGCTTCAGGTCAGAAACCTGGACCTTGGAACTCCCCGATACATCAATGTAACCAGCCACATGGCTCAGGAGGTGACAGTCTGAACACAAACAGGACACCCAGGCTAAGGATGTCTCTGCCTGCCTCACTCAGCTGTCCACCTGAGTTGAACACAGCATTCAGCAAACCTTGCAAAATGAATCCCCCAGCCCCCTCACTACCCCCTACTACTCTTGACCCCTCACCACCCCCTACCACTCCCGAGCCCTCACTACCCCTTACCACACCTGAACCCCCACGGCATGGTACCCCAGAGCAGGGGATCCCCTAGACTCACTGTCCCTGGGGCAAAGGCAGGGCGTACCTTGGTAGCTGGTGCTGCCACTGCTGCTGAGGTAGGACTCCACCAGGGGGGCTTGCTCCTCTGACTGCCGGGCTCTCCGGCTTCTGGGCCGCCCATCTGCATTGGCCTGTACCATCAGGGGCTCCTGGCGCTTCTTCTTCTGTTTCTGCTCCAACAGGGCCCGCTATAGAGGCACAAGGCAGACACAGAGGTGGACTGGCCCACTACTTCCTTCAGGAGGAAGGGGATCGCACAGTGGGGCCAAAAGGAGCATACTGATCACCAGGCTAGGTTCCAGAAGCTGCACTGGGGTCTCTAGCCCTCTCTGGGTCAGGCCTCCTTCATGTTGTTGTCTTCCTGTGACTAGCTACCAGCCTGGCAGAAGAGGTGAGGACTGGGGTAGCGTTAACAACACAGAACTGGTAAAGGAGAGAGTTCACTTCTCTATCCCGTCAGACAGGGTCACCCAAGGAAAAGGGGCTCACTGCTCCTCAACACCCCAGCTGAGACCCCTCCTTCCCGTCAGACCCAGCCTCACTTACCTGCCGGTCAAGCTTCTGCTGCCTCAGGTTGCTGCCCTCATCATCTAGGACACTGCAGAGGGAGAGAGAGGGATTCAGAGCTGCCCAGTGAAGCTCCAGGATGTGGTTCTGAACCCAGCCCCATCTTTTAAACTCCTATCATAGTGCCCAGAGGTGGAGGGAGACAATGGAGGCTGCCATCTGGGACCTATTCAAGATAAGAAGGGAGGAGCATCATTCAGTGGTAGAGAGCACTTGCCTAGTGTGCATAAGGCCTTGGGTCTGATCCCTAGAACAAATTAAATAAAGCCTTCAAGACTTTTTAGGTGTGGTGAATCACTCCTGTAAACCCAGTGCTAAGGAGATTGAGACAGGATGACTTGAGTTCAAGGTCAGCCTGGACTACATGAGGCCCTGTCTTAAAACAAACAAAAACCCAAAATAACAACAATAACAACAAGCAGAAAACAAAGGGCCAAGCCATATTTCTGCCATGTTGGTAGCTTATTCTCCTCCATTACCTTGAGGATTTCTGAGCTAGTCTGGCCCTAGTAAGAAGAGGATGAAACCCCTTCAGATCCCTGAGCAGGGCCAGGCCTGACAGACAACCAGAGGCACCTAGGCAGGAGCATCAGTCACCACTAGCCAATCCCAAGAAGGCTGGCCTTCATGCCAGGACTTGCTTTGGCCAGTTCCCTACCATCATCTCGTCTGATTCTTCCTTTCTTTCCTCCCTCTTTGGAAAAAGCTGGGTCCCCTGGGACAGACTACCTCCCTATCCCAAATTCCTGGCTCCTGAGCAGGAACAGGAGATGTCTTGACATAGCTCCTGCTCCCCTAAAGATGGTAGAGCATCCTAATTTGGGAGAGGCTAAAATACCAACCAGGACAAAGCCAGGGCTAGGTGAGAAAAACTGCAGTGTAGACACATGCACAGCCCAGCCAATGGTTATTAGCCCTTCCCTGGCCACTGACACAGCACATATACCGAGAGCATTAGATCATTGAGTCCCACCAGTCCTAAGTCAGGCAGCCTCTCCTCATGAAGGCTGTCCCTGCCTCCTACAAAGGCAAAAAATGAACAGGGAACTGGTAATTTAAATCACTTAGCTTTCTTGCTAGATCAAGAAACCTCAAGCTCAAATTCTATGAAAGGCCAACTAAGGATGTTGCCAGGGGTGGAGGTGGAACCTGAGGCCCAGAAGTCCCAGGCTGCCTCTCATAGTTATGCTGGAGCCTATGAACCAGACCTGTGGGTGGGGACATGCTTGAGCAGGCCTGAGTGCATCAGGCTTGAGGGGGGCTGTAAGGAAGAGTCTGACTGGCCCATGTATGTGAACAGGTGTGTGCAGACACCTGTGTTAAGAAATAGGCTTGCAGGCTAGAGAGGTGGCTCAGAGGTTAAGAGCATTGGCTGTTCTCCCAATGGTGCTGAGTTCAATTCCCAGCAACCACATGGTGGCTCATAACCATCTATGATGTGATCTGGTGCCCGCTTCTGGCCTGCAGGCATGCATATAGGCAGAATGCTGTATAAATAATAAATAAAAATCAATATTTTAAAAGAAAGAAAAAGGCATGCTTGTGTAAAGCTGAATATGTTATGTGTGTGGACAGCAAAAGACAAGCTCAAAGTCACTTCAAAGATGAAGTGAAGCCATGCTTAACTTCTGACAGCTGAACCCATAAGTCCCTTAAACTACTTGTACAGCCAGCCACCCATCACCACTCACCTCCCTGAACACCGAGGACTACTATGCACCATTTTAAATGTCCCAACTACACGACAGCTGGGAAGGGCTTCTCCTCGTTCCCCTGGATTGACCTGTGAGGAGTTCCAACTGTGATGTAGGGCTGTGTGCAAAAATGGCCTCTTATCAAGCCTTTGGCTGCCGGAAGACAGGAGAAAACACAGCACAAGGCAGAGCCTCTAAGTCTCAGCCTTCCCAAGACAGCACGCCTGCCCAAGAGCACGGCTGCAGCTGGGGCTCCTGGACACATTACCAGCATCCAAGGCCTCAGCAGGCTGCCTAAAACTTTGGTCTGCCTGAACTGATAAACATCTTGTCATGAAAGGCACACTAACCCTGTGTGGCACCTCTAGAGATGTCTCTTGGGTCCCTAGAGAGAACACAGGTGTCAGGAAATCAAGACACCAAGGGCCTCAAAAGGCCTGAGAAGCCACGGCCTCCCACCATTCGACCATTTACATCAGTAACACAGGGAAGAATATTCCCTGAAAGTGATATCCAAGTCTCACTGGCCACCAAGATCCACGGAAGCACATGCTCCCTCACTGCTTCTAGAATATGGGCAAAAGCATCAGTAAAGGCTCTGTCCAGTGATACCTACTGGCAGGAGCTGAAAGGTCTGAATCCAGACATGCTCGGATTGGGCCCAGACCAAGCTCTGGTCCTTGCACCTGTGTGCTAGTAGCCTGGCCTCAGAAGTCCCTGTGTGATCTCCACAGGTCAGAATTGGCTTCCACTGTGCCAGTGGGAGAGGATATTTACCTCTTAGTAAGATGTCATGGGTTACATTCTTTCCCAGGACAGTGCTGGGGATGAAGACCTGGT
The DNA here is from genome assembly GCF_907164565.1 of Psammomys obesus. NCBI lineage: Eukaryota > Metazoa > Chordata > Mammalia > Rodentia > Muridae > Psammomys > Psammomys obesus. Next base: position 943,652 of record NW_026590468.1, read on the forward strand.
GTCATCCCAGGTACTGGTCTTGGCTAAACATGAGAAAGAATATACGTTCCTTGGTGTCAATGAAAATTTCTAGTGACAGCTAGGAAAGATAAGGCACACATCAGCAAAGCCATCTGCAGAAAGAGAGGCTCCAGAGGCAGCTTGGTAACAAAAGATGTTTCTGGAAATGGTGACCTCACTGCCCTGTGGCACACAGGGGGGTGTTTTCCAATCACGGGAACTGCATGCATTCCTGGACTCTCCACGCAGTTGAGTCTGGGATCAGAGACTATTTTCCAGAAGTACAGTACTTCCTCTCCCAGTATTTCCACACTGCCTGATTGGATAATGAGCCGTAGGTTTTAGTACCATTAATTACCAGATAAGGTACAAGTAGTGATAAACCAGCCTGCCGCCATCTTGGGCTTGTAAGCCGTTTTATAATAAAGACAAAGTAGGCTCATTCTTGTTTATGATGAAATCTGTTTCTCAAGAATTGGGCTACCTGTAGCCTTAACTGCAAACGGTTCTGAAATGCCTGTTCCAGGAAAAGGCAACCATGCCTTTGTTTCAGAAGGTTGTTATGACTACCTTGTTATACTTATGTTCTGCTTCTGTGATCACCGCTTATTTGCCTGCCAAATAAGCATTTGGAAACCCCGTACTACTGAGCTATAAAAACCAAACCTTTCAATGCTGACCTCCTGAACCCTGCCTTAGGGAGAGACATCCTGTGTACACGAATAAAGCTTATTTTACTTTGGCCACAGTTTTGGTTGGTATTCTTTCTCCTCATATCTGTGGGATTAACAGTAGAAGGAACTTAACTGTGGCTCTCAGAGAAGGATGAACACAAGGGAACGGTGTCTGAGAGATTCTAGAAGTCACCGATATAGCAGAAGTGCCCAGAGAACCACCCACCACCTCACTCATCGACAGGTGTGTTCAAAATGAATGGTGCATAGTAGGGGAGTAGTTGTGAGAAATGACCACCAATAGGCCCAGCAAGATGCATGTAGGAGGTCCTCTGAGGAGCCACCCATCCACATAACACACAGAGAAAGCTGGGTTTCTAGGAAGCTGCAGGGAGAGTGAGAAAGATCACAGGGGCACTGACAAGCTTGTACTGGAAGAGGGTATTCTAATAAGGACAATGCATCTGGGCACAGACAAGCGCCCTGGTGAATCACAAAAGAATCCCCAGCACAGCAGCTTGTGCTGAGGAACAGTGATAACAATGAAGGCTGTCTCAAGGGGGAGCAGAACCAAAGCTCCCTCCCCGCCCCCACCCAGCTAGCCAGGAGCTTTGGCTCCGCTGGGGCACCATTCCTGGGGTGCTTGTCTTTCTCACAAAACCTCCCAGGCCTGCCCCTCACATGGGCACCATTCTAGGCTACACTAAATGATAACCATGCAAGGAGACATTAATGACTTTTTTAATGACTGTGGTTCCAATTATGGAATCACTGCCAAGCCCAGGCTGCCAGCTGCAGCCCTGCCAGGAGGCTCAGACTGAGACAGGGCACTGATGGATAGGTCTTCCAGCTGACCCAGCGGCTCCTTCATTATGGTCACCTCCTACTAGGAGCCAGACCTAGAAGGCCAAGGAATGTTTGAGTCATTGGCTCCATTCTGCAGTATCCCCTATTTTGGCTGCTCTAACCAGGGCCAAAAAGGCAGCAACTTCAACACCCACAGAGCCAGGCTATCTATAGCCATTTACAAACCAGGAGGGATCAGACAGCTGTCTAGAGACTTCTACTGTGGGCTGAAAAAGCCCAGTATGGCCAGTATTCTTAGGAAACCTGTTTCTATCCTTCTCTTCCAACATTCTACTTTGTAAAAACTCTAGCTAATCTACCACACTACCAGAGGCACATAGAGATAGCCTTAGTCATCTAGATGTCCCATTCAACCCCACTCTATAGCCTGCAAACCCTTTCTATCTACCTCATTCCTTCCCTCAGTCACAGTGGGAGTTGCTTTGAACCTAGGAACCAGACACCAGAATGCGGAAGCCCATGCCCATGGCTCCCACTGCCTAGCAGCTGCATAGCACAGCTGGAAATGGGGGCAGTTCCTTCATGGCAAGGAGCTCTCACCTCTGAAGACGTGCCATCTTCTTTCCAGCCAGAGGTCCCCAAACACACTAGGTGAATTAAAGCTGCTGGTGGTATTGGCATTGGTTTGGCAATTCAGAACTACTGGGGAACAGGCTCCAGAATCAACTTTGTTGTTTTAATCAAGTACTACAGGGTTCTCATGATTGGCTGTGCAAATGACCCTTTGTGACCACAAAGGTGATGAGATGCAAAGAATTAAAAAACTGGTTTCCAGAAAGAATTGATTGAGGTTGTCAAAACAGTGCACCTGAGGATAAGCGTACGTAGAACCGAAGGTGTGGGTGGGTGTCTAACAGGAGCCAAAAGGACTGGGAAACCAAAGTCCAGCTTGGACTCAACCCAAGGAAGAGCTTTCCACTCACAACTGGCTGATGGAAGATGTTTGGCAGGAATGCTACACAGTAAAACACAGAAACTGTGAGAAGGCCTGTGTGGGCCCTTTCAGCCTAAGGTTCCTATGGCTGGTTCTGGAGGTCTCACTGTGATGGGAGAACACTTCAGGTGTGCTGAAAACTTAGGAATGGAACCAGGAAGCCCTAAAAGTTGAAGATGGACATCATTTTGATTATGAGAGGTAACATTTTATTGATGTTGGGTAGTGCTGGAGTCTCAGCCAGATATCACATGAGGTCACCCCTGCTCTCAAAGAGTTCATGATTTGGTGAAGGAAACCTTGAGCACTGCAGACAAGAACACCAAACATGGGCTTAAAGGAATGGCTCAGCAGCAAAAGTGCTTACAGCTCTTGCAGAAGCCCTGAGTTCAGTTCCCAGCACCCACGTAGCAATTTACAACTGCCTGTACCTCCAGTTCCAGGGGACATTATGCCCTCTACTGGCTTCCATGGGCTCCTGAATGTATTTGGTGCACATAAACTCAAATAGGCATACAAACAAACACACATATATACATATAAAAATAATAAACAACTTAAAAAAAAAAAAGCACAGAAGACAAGAGCAAACACCAGTGGCACAGTCCTAAAACACGCCTGAGGCCACAGTCCTTCCTGGGAGCGCTACCCATCTACTACTTATTAAAAGTTGAATCATACATTACAGGCATCTGATACTCTTCACAAATACAGAAGCCTGGCGCGGTGTCACATGTCTGTGATCCCAGCACTCTGAGAGGCAGAGGCAGGCAGATCTCTGTGAGTTCAAGGTCAGCCTGGCCTACAGAGTGAGTCCAGGACAGCTGAGGGTACACAGAGAAACCCTGTCTTGGAAAAAAATAAAAAGTTATAAACGAATACAGGTAAAGAGAAATGGGCAGAATTGGAAACTACTAGCAATGGGAAACAAAAGGCAAAAATGACTCTAGCTGTTGATCTTTATAAATGAAATGACTCCCTTTCAAGTCAGAATGTGAGCTTAATCCATGATCATTAGAAAATGAGCCAAAATTACCCCTAAGAAGATTAGCAGCAACTATCACTGCTTTGAAGAAAATAAGCTGAGCCCAGGGAATGCAGGATGCAACCATCTCAAAGTGTGCGTACACACGCCGGCCTGCCCAGCTGCCGAGAAATAGGCCCTATGTTCTGTCCCAGTTTTCTGCAACCAGACAGACCTGTGTCTTTGGCTGCAATCAGCAGCCTAGTAAGGCAAAGGGCTACTTGAATTTCCTCAATACAGGCATCCCCTGCTGGGAAGTCCCATCCTCAAGTCCAGTGCTTTTCCAGGCTCTATATACATGCGTAGAGAGACTGAACAGGGCAGAGGAGGAGCCTTCTGATAACAGCCCATCCCCCGCTAAATGCTTATCCTCCCTACTGTACAGAACGAGAAGGCAGGAATGGAAAAAGGAAGCAGGGTGGGCCGCCAGGGTGCCAAGCTGCTTTCAGGGCTAGGCTTCCAGGGTGGCAGGATTCTGTGCTCCTGGCTGAGTGTGGGAGGGATAATGGGGGGTGGTTAGGCTTGGGCTGGGATGAATGCCAATCACCCATTTCAGGATACCAATACCCTGAGTATCTACAACAGATTTCTCAGAAATGATCCTACTTCCTGGAGGTCTCTTTTACCAGGAGCAGGCTGAACCCTCCTTAGCTTGGGGTAGATTTTTTCTTTTTTCTCTATAAGCTTTGCAAGATGCCTTAGTCCTTGGGTCCCTGGGAGAATCAGCCTTGAACTATAACCAGCCTAGCCTTCCATTTGTCAAAACCTAAGCATGCCATTATTGCCAGGGTCACAGTGTAGCCCGTGGGTAGCCACCACCCTACAACCGGGCACCTTGAAGGTACTTCCACAGAATTGTCTGTTCAGCCCACTGCCTTCCACGTCTGCTGGCAGACAAACGGTCAGTGATTCTCTATGGGGCTGCACCCTAGAGCCAAGAAAATACCAAGATCGTCCCAACACTACCTGCACCCCTAGCCTGGATATATGTCAAGGACAGATTAGTCTTTTGAGTTAGCACAAACCAGGCCGGGGCTCCCACTCAGAGTTTCCTCCTTTATCCATGTGATATTGAGGTCTGCACTCACATGTCTGCAGGAGACCCTGTGTCTGATCTCTGTGTACATGTGTCTGTGTATGTGTTGGTGGGAAGATAGAAAATAACTCAAGAAGCCCCCACAGAAGCTGAGCTGAGGCAGGAATCATTCTCAAGAAAAACCCTGAATTCCCAGGCCTAGAATTCCTAGGTGCCTGTTGGTAGAACTGCCTGCTTTTAACAAGCTTCAGGCTGTTCCAGCTGGTTTCTATTTGGGGTTCTATCTGGACAGACTCCCTGGAAGGGCTCTGGCAGAATCACTTTCTGTGGGTCCTGGATGTCTGATTCTGCAACCCACTGAATGTGCACCAGGGTCAGCAATAGAGTGGGTCTTAGCAGTCCAGCACCCTTTTTACACATATGCCTCTTTGGGAGGCTTAGAGACAGCCTGGTAGCCCATGGCAACTAGAGAGCCAATGAGTGGCCACGGATGTGGCGCTGCTATGGCAATGAGCTCTTTTCCCTGGTAATAGAATTGAGTACAGTGGATGGAGAAAGGCCTGCACCTGTGTGAGGCTGGAGACCACCCCTCCCCCACCTCCCACACAAGAAAACCCGGGTCTGTCTTAGGTCAGACCAACCAAGTAACCAGGGACAGGAGGTGGGTCAGTGTTCTTGAGTGCAGGTGAAGGCGTGAGAGCAATTTCTCTGTATTGTGAGCAACTTCCATCAACAAGCAGGTTACTACTGAATCTCTGAAAGGTACTGAATAGTACTTATGAGTGGCTAATACAGTGTATTCCTATTCAAAAATCTGTGAGTATGCAGAGATTTGTATGTATGCACACGTGCAGCCCAAGAATTAAGGTCTACGGAGATATACGGGTACATGTATACATAAGCTGCCATGTGGTCTGGGTTCTAACTGTCCCAACGAATCCATGCTTTAGGGATACGAACTGAACAGCAGGGGCATATTTGGCCCAGCGCGCAGATGCTCTGTGTGTGCAAGCGTGAAGATGCAGAGGTGTGTGCGCACAAGATATCCAGACGCACGTCTTGGGTGCTGGGCCTAGGAGGAGGCTCACAGCAGTTCCTTTCTCCATGTGCCACCCGACTCAAGAAGCCCCGAGATCCCTTCAGAATCCTGGGATGTTGAGGAGGGTGGAGTAGGGCAGATGGCTCTGAGGCCCTCAAAGTTGGGATGGAAAAGCCCGGCACCTCCAGCCCGTGCTCCGGTGTTGGAAAGGGTACGGAGGGCATCCGTGCCCTGCCTCCAGGCCAGATGCCTGACCGACGCTGCATCTGGGAGCAGTAGGTGGCCTGACAGCACGCTCCCGCCCTTCCCCCTCCCTCAAGGTTGAAGTCGGGGTCCGCACGCGCCCCGGATCCGGGGAAGCCGGCCCGCGTACCTGTAGGGAATCCAGTCGGAATGCGGCTTGGAAGTCATGTCTCCCGGGGGCGGGGCGGCGGCTGCGGCTCCGGAGGCCGGGACCTCGAGGGGCTGGCGTGGGGACCCTGCTCAGCTCTCGGGCCGCCCCGGGCCGCATCCTCCCGCGCCCGGCCGCTGGGGCCCGCCGAGGCCCTCTCTACACGCCAGGGCCCCGGCCGCAGGCTCCCAGAGCGGTTTGCCTGCGCGGCGCGGAGGGAGAAGCGGCGGGAGTGCGCGGGTCCGCGGGAGCGCGCGGGCAGGAGCGCGCCGGAGGCGGGAGAGGCAGTCCGCACCGCAGGCGCTGGGTCTGCAGCTCCGGGCTGAGCAACGCCTGGAGCCACCGCCCCGCCCCGCCCCTGGCCCCGCCCCGTCGCAGAGCCCACCCCGGCCCCGTGCAGGCTGACCGTGTGGGCCCACCCTCAGCCGGGAAGGACGCTGTCACCTAGCGCCAGTTTCTCCCTCTAGGACCTCGGCTATCCCTCAACCCTTGGCTATATCAGATTTACCCGGGACAGAGACAAGGGGAGTCAAATTAGAGGTGTCAGGAGAGCCTCTGGCCTGAGAACTGAGGCCTTGCTTCCTTCTCAACCTCCCATTTCACGCTCCTGTCTCCAGAACCTTCTGATCTTTAGTTAAGTAAAAATGTTTCCTCTGCCTGGGTCCTTCGTTTGGACCTGACACTTCCCATATATGCTTCCACAACCAAGGGTTCTGTTAACTGTTGCACTCAAGGTCCTTAGAAAGTTGGAGCATGAGTGAGCACAATAGCTTTGAGAAGCAAATATTTTATCCCCATTTCCCAGAGAATGAAGTCTGAGAAATCCTAAGGAACCCAAGGGCAAGGAGCAAAGAAGTGGTGGAGCTGGAATTGAACCAGGATCTCTCGTCTTTTAAAGCCATTTTAGAGGGCAGCAAAATCAAGAAAGATCCTCTTAGTCTTGAATGTTGATGAGGTCCTATTAAACCAGGACCCACGTTTAATAAAGGGCAGGGAACAGAAGGGTGGAAGATCCATAGCAGGGCTAGTTAGAAGCAGCGAGAGGCCAGGTGCCTAGTGATGCAGCAGGCTGAGCGGCCAGCCTGAAGCCTGTGGCAGGGGTCAGGGAAGGGACTACTGATTAGCCCAGACCCTATACAGCACTTGGGTGTCCTCAAGTGTACCTTGCGTTCAGCATCACCAGATAGCCAGAAGAGTGTCCAGGGGAAGATGTTCTGGCAGGACTGGGAAGGCTGTGAGAGTGACCCTCATGCTTAGAGTGAGTCCCATCTTGCTACTCTGGGGCCAAGCCAGGATCCACACCTGGAACTTCTTTTAGCTTCTCTGTCTGCCCTGTCTGTCCCATAAACTACAAACACAAGAGTGATGATGAATGCACTGCCTGGTGAGCTATCAGGAATTGGGGCTTTGTTAGGGGGGATCTGTATAGCTCCTTTAATCCTTACCACTGCCCTCGGAAGTGTATTGATGTTTTTATTTTATTTTTCAGCAAAGGAACTGAAGCACAGAGAAGACCTTCATGAACAAGGTCACACAGGCAGTCTTTGGTGAAGCCAACATTCCCATACCTGCTCTCAGCCCACATTCTCCACCTCCCAAAGTATATGCAGTGCACACGTGTACTGCCGAATGCTTCTCTGTTAGGGCAGAACCTTCTCTTCCTAAACAGTTAACCTTGATTATCTATCAACTTCTTAAGGGCTATTACTGTCATCACAGACCTCTAGGAAAAGGGAAAAATTGCCTGAGAGGAGGATGCAGTGCAAAGCTGCCACCTTGCCTTCAGGGATGCTTCTCCTGATCTCCACACATCCGCCTCCCAGGAAGGGCAGCAGTTAAGGGGCTAGTAGGTCCCTCCTTCCCTGACAGCTCTCAGCACAAGCTAATCCCTCAGAGGCCTCTGTCCTTTGAGCTAAAACCCTGCCTAAAACATGTGTGAGAGGCTTTGACCTCTGAACTCCCCATTGTCCATGCCACCTCTGCCAGAGTTATAATTGTTTGCCATCTCCCTCTTCAGGATGACAAGCATCTGGAAGACTTTCCTGTCAAGACTTTGAGGCTGCGTTTTCCCCTTTTCTTCCCAAATTATCTGACACCTTTTAATGCAATAAGAATTAAGTTGGAAGGTCTCAGGGGCCTGGAGTAATTGAATCTCTTAAGCAGACACTCCAGGCTTTGTCCTAAGGGAGAAAAAGCTGGAGGTGGAGTGAGATGCAGAAATAAGACAGTTTCTATGTCTTCTTTTTCTGTAGGGCTGTGTGTGCACATGGAATTCAGAAGACTGTGCCAGTGCATGCATGAATCTGTGTGCCTAAAAATATGTTTGTACATGAGATGTGGGAGGACCCAGAAGCTGTATGCTACTGCATGTGTGAGGGTGCGTGCCTACATGTGCATGAGTGTGAGTGAGTGGGCGGGCGAGTGGTATTTAAGAGAAAGGGGAAATGTATGCCACTGCTTGAGTAAGTACATACACATGAGATATGAGAAGCTATTGGAGACTCTATGTCCGTACATGAGAGAGAGGGGGGAGGGAGGAAGAGAGGGAGGAGGAGCCCCTCTATAGACAGGGCAGGTCTGCACAAGAATGTTGGTGAGATGTGTTTTTTTAAGAGGTGGGAGCAGAGGATGAGGATGTGCTACAGGGTTTGTTCACACTCAGCTCAGACCTCATGGTGGGTTTCCCACTTGAATGGCATTACTGCTTCTCCTTTTATGTTAACCCCAGTGTCTCTATCAAAAAGCTGCTCTAGAAAGCCATATACAGAATTTTATAAAGGCCATGGCTAAACATTACACATTGTTACAATTGTGCTATATAAGTGACTTTGAAGAAGGGTATAAGCTTTTCAAATTTAGCCCCAGGAACGAGATCATTTCTACTGAAACACTTCTACACAGCAATCCCATGATGCCTTCCTTGCCACTGGTCTAAATACAGTAAGAATAGGATATTTGCTAGAAATTTTAAGTCCTTTCTGTTGTACTTTGGGTATTTCCTAACAAAGTGGAGGCAGTGTGTGAGAGGCACAGCATCTAAGCTTGAGGTCCCCAGTGCCAGCTCTCCTCAACAAGATCAGTTCAGCCTAGAAGAAGGCTTGCATTCTGGCACTTTGTTTCTGCCGTGTAGGGTCTTACACCTTCTGTGCTTAGGGCAGCAGTTTGTTGAATGAGGCCGCCTCTTTCAATTTTGGAAGCAGAGGGGTATGAATAATAAATGAACACAAATGCAGACTGGTCCCTGCCTTGTGGCTTGGCTTTGTGGCCCTGAAGTCTGACAAAAGCAATTCAGATCAATCAACTGGATCTTACCGGGTCTAAGGCTGATGCAAAGTCTGGCAGCTTTGGCAGGGATAAGGGGCAAGACTTCTCTCAGGGAATTTTCCCTCTGGCAGTAGAAATAGGAAGAAACGATGACAGTATCGGTAACCAAGTGCTGGGTGAGGGGACCAGAGGAGAAACAGCTAATGATGTTGGAAGGAGGAAGAACACAGAAAGAGCTCCTATGAAGAGAAAAGGGTAATGGTTGATTCGGGCCTCAGAGGAGGAGAAAGATTTTTTTAATAGATAGGTAAGAAAGGAAAGGGGGAAATGAGACTATGACTACCAGATACTATACTCACTCCTAACAAGGTGCCATGAGCAAAGTCACAGACACAGAGGGGTGCATGGCCAGTGCACTTACTTGAAACTCGGGGTGTTAACCAGTGTGCTGAATGGTCCCTGGTGGCCGTAGAGAAGCTAGAAAGTTAAGCAAAGCTAGATCATTTGTGCTGTTGTGTTTGGGTCTTATCCTATAGCCAATGGGGAGTCACTAACGGGCTTTAAGCTGAGAATAAACTGCCCAGAAGTAACCTTTAGATAGCTATGATTGGAGGCAAGATAACCAAAAGGAGACAAGGATAACAAATAGTATAGAAAACTGCTAGTAGGAAAAGAGAGTAAGAGGGTAAAATTAGCAGGGTGAGGACAGAATGTATATCAGTAAGTATGCAATTCTGAATACAGCATTAAGCATCTTTGATGAGCTTAGAATAGGAAGAACTCATTTATGAGATGGGATACCCATTTAAGCACCCCAGCATGCTCAAACAGTCCGACACTTTCCAAAGCTGTGGTATAGATGGTAGCATACAGTTGCCATACAGTACCACATGTAAATCCTACTTGGAGCTACAAAGACTGTCAGCTCCATTGTGGATGATGAAAGTGAAGGTCAACAGGTATATGGCTGCCTTTGAAAACACAGAGGGAAAAACAGTAGAAAAACAGGCTATTTTCCAAATCACTGCTGAGCACAATAAGCAGATAATCACATACACACGAGAATAGTGTTCATGGCTCTAAGCTCTGAAGGCATTAAAAAAAAAGAGCAAATATAACAGTTATGAAATCAATGTATGATAAACAGAGGGCCACTGGGTTTGCATCATTCAGGACTGCCATTTGCTAAGTGTATGTGGGTATGCCAGCCTATGTAGTTCATAAAAACAAAATCTGGGTGATGGATGATAAAACCATTCTTCTGCTCCATGTTCTGGTCAACAATCTGAATTAGTAAATCACACATTCACTGGGTGAGGATGGCCTGTGCCTTTAATCCCAGCATTTGAGAGGCAGAGGCAGGTGAACCTGTGAGTTTGAGGCCAGCCTGGTCTACAGAGGGAGGTCCTGGACAGTCAGGGCTACACAGAGAAACCCTGTCTCAAAAAAAAAAAAAAAAAAAGATGGCACATTCACGAGTGGAGGGTTAAAATACACTAAGCAGTACTTAGAAGAGCCTGGATCTGATCTGTACCATGAGCCAACACACATCCTGGCACATACAAGAGAGGCTTCGAAAAAGGTCTGGGGAAGTTTTTAGAGAAAGACTTAGGGCCTAGTGATTCCTGATAATTGAAAGATGTGGAGGAAGCTATTGCCTTCATCTCAAAGGCTTGGCAAAGACCCATAGTAGAGTTTGATGTGTGGCCAAAACAGTCTTGGGGCACAATGGACAAACAATGGATCCATTTCTAACAAATACACAGAACCAGTGGTGACTTGCCTCTTTCCTGATGGCAGAGAGGTTGCTGGGGACTCAGTGTAGCCTTGTGCCCCCGGTTTGCAAGGCAAAGAAACAGGAGTGGTTCTTGTTGATCCTTATCTCAGGATAGTCAAGTGTGACTGGCTTAGGTGCAGGCCAAGAGGCCTCTATTGTTGGAGGTGATGACACCAGGAAGGGAGCAAACATGAGTTTTCTGGGGCCTGAGAGGAAACTTGAGAAGAAGCTAAGAGGAGGGAGTAAAGCTATATCAAGGAATCTGCTGGAGGGAACATCAGTGACAGCATGGTCTCTAAGATCCCACAGTGGCACTCAAAAGAGAGGGAAGGCCAGAAAAACAAACAAACAAACAAACAAACACACACACACAGTAGCTCCTCAGAGTATAGTCTTGGAAGAACTCTGATCCCCTGTGCCCCATCTCCCTCCTTCCATCAAAAACCAGGAGAGGGGTCAGATAGTTATTTGAGAGGTCACCCTCTGCCCGCAGGATGCTGTTCTGTATTAGACTGTACCGGGAGGGAGTCCATGAATCTTTTGGAGGTGAGGGATACAGTTCTATGGTGGAAACCTTCCCTACCATGGATAAGGTCCTGGGTTTGATTCCCAGCATCACATCACATACAGAGAGATAGTTATTTTTAGCCTAATAGGACAGATGACAGAAAAAACAACTTTGGGTTGCCTGAAAATGGCCACAAAAGCCCAAAGGTTTAGTCTTAGGATTAAAGTGTGTCTAATTCCAGGAAGAAAAAGGCTGCAGAAAGTAAATGTAAAGAGTTCATAGGGGACAAAAATAAATTTGTTTTAGGATATCTCATGAGTCATGGTCATTCAACATAGTTACACGTGGCTCCTCTCATCACCACATCACTTGAGATAACTACGACTGTGACCACTGTTGTATCAGATGAAGAAATAAAAGGGCACAGAATTTGCTCAAGGCCATGCACACAATAAACAATAGAGTTCCATTTAAATTTAGGCAGCAGAGACTTTCAGAGCCAAAAGGCTTAACTATCATCCTCTAGAGAAAACCAAGCAAGAGGATGAGCTCTTGACTCATTCTTGTTCCAGAATTCTAGCCAAAGAAAATGTGCGTATTGACGCACAAATGTATTCATTAGCATTTGATTTAGAACAGAAGAAATCAGCAGAGGTGGGATAAATGTCTATTGATTGGGACTCAGTTAAACAAGGAATTCTGAGTTCACTGAATGGATCACAAAGCATCCTTTATGGGAAAAATTTAAAGATAGAGGAACAGATTAATGTGATGGGATAATGGCAATGAATGAACAGTCTCATTAAAAATAAAATTGCTTAGAGTGAGGAAGGCTTGGTCTTGTGCTATTGGCTATACCACCCCGGGTACCATATACTCCATTACTGGTTCCTCCTTCCAGATGCTGCCAATGCCTCTTAACAATAGCTTTTGGCACCCGAGACCTAGTGATCCTTGCATGGCAGACAACATCTCAAACCCAGGATTATGGAGATAGACAAACACTGTCTGTGCACAATGCATTTGGTAAGTAAAACAATTGTAGAACCATGTGGGCTGATATACCCCAAGTCGCCTTGAGTGTTACGATACAGCACAAGGATATCACAATATCCTGATATAAGACAGGAAGACATCGCAGATGGCTATCCAATCATACGAGCAGAGTAAGAAGTGTTCACAATTCTTAGTCTGGTTATTTGTTTATTGTGCCTGCATGTGTGTGTGTGCATGCTTATGCACGTGGAGTCCAGAGGTTAACCTCCAATTGTTCTTGTGAGTCATGTATTTTATTTTTTGAGGCAGCCTATTGATGAGACCTGGGGTTCTCTGTTTTTAGGCTAGACTGGCTGGCCAGCATGCCCTGAGGAATCCTCCTATCACTACCTCCCCGGCACTGGGATTACAAGTACAGGCTACTATACCCCACTTTTGATGTGGGTGCTTGTGGTTATTTACTGGAAGCACAGAGGTGCAGGAAGGATGCTAAATCATTGTTCCTGCCCTTCACCTAACACAACCCTGCTCCATCTTCAGGAATTGCCTGAGTATCTCCTGGGCAAGGAGTTGCAGAGCAGAAGCACCATGTCTCTGACCTGGGGTAGCTTGTATTCCTAACTCAAAGTTTTTCTGCTTGCTTTCCCCCCACTCCCCACCCTCTCCAACAAGCAGACTGGCCCAGCTCTCCCAAGAACTGAGGCTGGAGTTTAAAATAGAAGATAAGAAGCCCAGACCCCTGTGCTCAGACTCCAGGAGCTCTTGTTTTACTGTGGTTATTGGATTTGCAGATAAGCAACAGGGAATTAAGCTGATCAGGAAGGGAGGGAGGGAGCCCTCATTTGTCCATAAGGCAGGATTTATCTGGAGGAGCCCTCTCCTTTGTCAAACAGAGAGCTGGTTCCTTTGTATCCTCCAGCAAAGGACGTTTTATTCCATAACCTTTTTGCAGCAAAGCCCATAAGTGTGGATTCTTGACCTGTTTTTTTCCCCTTATCTAAGAAAACCAAGGTTATTTAAAGGTTGAAATGCATTTTAAATAGTCCTCTCCTGAATTTACAAACTAGAAGAATCAGTCCCTGAAATATAATCTCAACTATTTGTTAAATTTATTACCCCAAATATTCTGATATGCTTTCTTTTGAGAGGGTGGGGAGTCCATAGCACTTCTTTATGGCTATTGCTGTCTCATAAATATCAGACTAGAAGGCTACTAAGGCTACTAGGTCATTGAAGATGCTGAATCTGACAGGGTGGCACCATGGGAGTAGAGTTAAGCTGTGTTTCCTCGATGACTCTGTTTTCCATCTATGGAATGGGAATGGAAGGCTCCTAGATACTGAAGGCATAGGAGAGAGAACATAGTCCTTGGCTCTGTTGTGACTATGTCATTCGTGTGCTATGACCTTGAGGAGCCTCCTCTCTGCCCCATGAAAATCAGGATGAGCCAAAGACTCTATCTACAACTAGCTTTCTCAGACATTTTGGCTTTTTACAGTGTGACCATTGGGAGATGAAAGACGATTGTGTGCTCAGCTCTGCAGTAAGAATGGAATCTTTTTGTTCCACAGAAGAAACGCTGCTATCAAACACAGGCAAGATTTAGTGAGAAGGGTTGGATTCCTGTCCTTTTGGTATTGGTATTTCACGGGTGCCAGGGACCACTCCCTTGGGGAGTGGAGATAGTGTAGCCTTGCTTACTGTACAGTATGTGAGGCTGAAGCAAAGGGAGAGGGAAAACTGTGGATATTGAATCCCAAGCTCCAGAGTGAAGCAACATCATTTAGTCATCAGAATTCCCACTCGCTGAGCCCTCACTGAAGGGCAGCAAAGCACCAGCAGTATGACCTCGACCTCACTGACCGCTCACAGTAACCAGAGGTACTCTTACAAAGGAAAGAGCAGATAAACTTTGGGCAGTCAGAATGCAGGGATCTACTCATGTCAGCTAAGGTCTGGGGAATACAGCTGATGCCCACAGAAGAGAAAGGGACGGCCAGAGGTGATCTCAGCTAATGCTCTGCCTGGCACAAGGAGGAGTGGGACAGATTCCTGTCCCTCCAGTGTGTCTGAGTTCTGGCGCTAGGATGAGGCAGTGTGTAACTGGTTTCCAGACTTTCTCAAGTGAGATCACACCCAGGGTGGAAGGGCCGGATGGGGAAGCACCCTCCTCAGGCTTGTCTACCAGTTCAGATCTCTTCTTATTCCTGGTCTTTGTCATAGTCTACCATTTCTCTATGTCTGTGTGTATTCTACAATCACTACCTTCTCAATGCAGAGCCTTCCTCTTTCTGGTCCTACTGCCCCAAGCCTAACAGGGTGTGGAAACACAGGGTGAAGAGCCATACACTCAGCTACACACTGAGCTGGACACCTCAGGCTAGCTGGCCCTATCCCAATCCTCACAAGTGTCAGACATTCTGGGGATCTCCCTTGGAGAGAGGTGAGCTGGAACACCCTCAGAATGAACTACAGAAATTCCAAACTATTCCCTGTGGGCAGAGCCCTCAGAGGTAAGAAATTCCTCTAGCTCGGGTCATACTTTGCTCCACTATCCTGATTATTCCCCAGGGCTCTGTACTATGTCCTAGCTCTAATACTTGTGTTTAAGCCTCTCTGCTTTCTGCAAACTATTGCCACTCATTTATCTTGCCAAATCAATGCCTCACTCCATCTTCTTTACTCTAGTGGACTTCAGGATCTTTGTTTGGCCCCTTGCAGGTAACTAAACATTTGCTAATATCATTTTCTGATATCCTCACATGCTCTGAAAATGCAACCAGTGTTTCATGCATCAGGAAACATAAGTTCTAAGTCCGAGTTCCTGGCCTCTTCTGAGCCCATAGGAAAGTGTCTTCCCAGATTCCTTGGCCTCAGTGTATGGCTCTGTGAGGAGAGGGTTAAATCTCTAAGCCTCCAGGGCTGTATGTGTTCCCATCTGACAGTGTAGGACAAATGTTTCTCCCTTCAGCCTCCAGCTACTCCAGGAGGCAGAGGAGGAAGCTCATACCTCACACTACGCCCAGAAAACAGGAGGGAGGGAGAAGGACAGGAAGCACCCTAGGAACTGGCCTCAATTCCCTCTATTCCCATGGAGAACAGAGGGGACAAGAGCTGTGGCTAACACAGTAGGACTATTCCAATGGTCAATGGATATGTAGAAAACCTGCTCACTCCTCCCCTCTGCCATCTTCCTTTAACAGCCAGTCTGTCACCAGTCTGTCTTGATATGTTTAATCCCACTCACCATGCCCAGTGCCACCATTAACTTTGCCCGTGCTAATCTGTGCTGGTTTAAAAGCACTCCCTGCCTTGGTGTGTCCTAGGAGCAGAACAGTTAATATACAAAAGCCATTAGGCTGTGTGAGTTGTTATATAAGGAGCTGCACCCCCTTTCCCTCTGGCCCCCCTGCAGTCTGTTCTCACATGGCAGAGAGTGATCTTTGCAGAATGCAAATCCATCCTTGTGCACCTGCTGTTTAAAATCCTTTGCTGACTTCCATGCTCCAAGGCCATTTTTTAAGTGCCTGCAAAGCTGATGGTTTCTGCTCCTCACTAGTCTTCACGCGTGCTAGGTTCTCGGTCTGCCTACATTCACTGTTCTCCGATGTGTCTGGAGTCCCCCTGCTATCCCTGCCCTCCCAGGTCCCAGGCCCTTGCTCCAGGTTGTGGAAATGGCCCACTGCATGGGCTACAGGGCCAGACTACCAGCCTTTCTCTAAAGGACAGCAATGATGAGCACTCATTAGCCTACTGTATTAGAAAGGCAGACTATTTACAAGACAGCAGATATAAATTGGGGTCCCAGGAAGACCTGAAGAAATCAACAAGAAAAATATAAGAATTGGAATTCATCAAAGATGTCCGATTAAAAAACAACAACAACAACAAAACCAGTCAATCCTATTTTAATATTGATATAGAGAAATGGTACAAAATGAAAATGAAAAATATCTCATTCATAGTGGCAGGACTACGAAGGACACATCTTAAAATAATATAAATGAGGCTCATTGTGGTCCATAGACAGAAACCCTTAAGATGTAATTGAGATTTATATGAGAAACTCAGATTCCTAAGAAGATGATTTTAAAGACAATAATTTTTCCTAATGAGACTGTTTTACTCAAAGAACAGTTCCAAGGGGATTCTGAAGCTCGATAATATACATGGATTTCTTAAGCTCCGCTTTGGTATTGTGTGTGTGGTGTGCGTGTGCATGAGAGAGACAGTTGTATACATGTTCATCTATGCACATGTCGGTGTCAGTGCATATGGATGCCAAGGTCAACACTGGGTGCCTTTCTAGAGAGATTTAACTGAGGAGGAAAGAGTCACCCTGAGTGGGGACAGCAGCATTCCATGGGCTGCCCTGACTGGACACCCACTGTCAACTCTCTCCGCTTCCTGACTTCAGAGGCAACGTGACCAGCTGCCTCCCGCTGCTGTGCCATGCCTGCCATGGTGCACTGTGTGCCTCCTGAAATTGTGTCCCAAATTAAATCCTTCCTTAAGTTGCTTTTGTCAGGCAACAAGAAAATTAACTAATTCACTGTCTCACACATACCCCATTTCACCCATCTCTGGGCCTCTTTGTCATGTTGACAGCCAGATTTAATTGACCTGCCTTACAGTAGCCTGGGATAGACTCCTCCCTTGATGTTAATTCCTCTAGATAACCCAAAATAATATCTGGAAGATAAAAAAAAGTGAGCCAAAACTAAAGGACAAAGGCAAAGAACAAAAATTCTGATAATGATTAAGGAGAGGTACAGCAGTCCCACCAGATGCCAAAGCACAGCTGTAATGACTAAGACACTTTGGTCATGGACCTAAGTTTCACATGGATCTTCAGTGGATGAAAATAAGAAACCTGGAGGCTGCGGCAATGGCACAGTGGTTAACAGAGCTGGCTGCTCTTCCAGAAGACCTAAGTTTAATTCCTTGTACCCACATGGCAACTCAAATAGTCTGTAACTGTAATCCTAAGGGATCTGATGCCCTCTTCTGGCCTCTATGGGCACCAGCATACATGGTACACATACATGCAGGCAAAACACCCATACACATAGAAACAAAGTAATAAATAAATAAATAAATAAATAAATAAATAAATAAATAATAAAACAACAACAACAAACCGAGAAAGCTGTGCTTTTAATATTCACTACTTCATAAGAATGTAATCAGTAATCAGCACACATACTAAGAATACTAGTGAAAATGTCAAAAGTTTAATTTATGGTTGTTATTTGCAGGGGAACAAAGAGAGATTAAGAACTATAAGGCCAAGGGCTGATTTTTCAGTTCAAGTAAATTGCCATTGTGGTAAATGTTTATGCAGAGAAAGAGAACAAGATAAAATGGTTAGAGCAGAAAGAAACCTGGGCTAAAAGCCAGGGGTCTGAATTCCAGCCACAACTTCTCCCTGCTGAGCAATCTTGGGCTATGTCTTTCCCCCTTTTTGGGCCTCAGTCCAACATCTCAAAGATAAAGGATTAATGCAGATGACCTCAGTGGTCCTTCTAGCTCAGCTATCTCGGATGCATGGTTTCTACAGCAGCTCTAGAAAGTAGCATAGGAAGACATTTGTATTTTCTTCCCCTGAATCATGAAGGGACCTCATCGGCCAGATCTGTTTGGTGAAGCTCACTGTGTACTCATACCTGTGGATTTAGAGATAAATGGGACACGGCACAGGCCGGGGCTGTGAAGACTAAGGTGAAGGACACTGATAGATGCAGATACAACAAACATAGTCTCAGCCTAGCACAACATGGAGGTATATGAGAGGAATTGGGGTACCAAGCAGGGATCTACAGGGTGGGGATTCAAGTGAATGTAGGTATGGCACAGAAACCCCATGATGGGGAGAACACAGTGATGGGTGGTGGGGCTAGGCTTTTTGAGCAGGGATGAATATAAAGAAGAGGACTTGGAAAAGTATTTAGGGCCATGGAAGTTAATCATGTGTGTGTGTGTGTGTGTGTGTGTGTGTGTGTGTGTGTGTGTGTGATGTGTATATATGTGAGTGTGGGTACACATGTGTGAATGTGGATGACACATGACATGACAGAAACAACATTGGGTATCTGTCTTTGCTCTCAACTTGTCTGAGACAGTGTCTCCATCTTTTTTGTTCATTTTGTTTTGTTTGTTTATTGCTGTGTGCACCAAGGTAGCTGGCTCATGAGCTACTGGGAGTTTTATCTCTGCCTCTCACTTTACTTAAAATGTGCCTAAACTAGTGGCCCTGGCCTTACATGGGTTCTGGAGATTTGAACTCAGGTCCTCATACTTGTAGGGCAAGTGCTTTCCCTACTTAGCCATCTCCTCAACCATTGGTGCTCTTAATAATGAGAAATGGCAGGAGTTTGCTAGTGCTTGGGAAATGATATGATCTGAAGCTAGGCTTGGTGGTATGAGCATGAAATCCCAGCTGAGGAGTCAGCAGTTATCTTGGCCTGCATAGCAAGAGCATGTCTCAAATTTACAGAAAGAAGGAAGGAAAAGAAATGAACAGAACTTTGTTGCTAAAGACAACCATACACTTCTGTTCTAGAACACAGAAAAGCCATGTTATAACCAAGCTAACTAGCCTCCCTGCTGGCTAGTCTTCAGTGCCAGAGATTGCTACAGATGCGGATGAGGGGAAAGTCAGTAACAGTCTTCCCTAGCCATTGACCTGGTATGCCATAACACCAACATGTGAGATATGAAGTGCTTATTGGTAAAATAGTGGCATAACCATTACAGGAGGTAATAGATCCTTTCTGATTGAACCTGAGGCTAATTCTCTAGGTGGGAGCTCATGCCCAATACAGCGGCCCTGGTCAAAGGCCCATCGCTGAGGTTAAACTAGGCTACTTTTGTGCTGTTAATTGAACATATAAAACTGTCTCTTAAATATTTATGTTTATACATAAATATACATAGAGAGTAGTTTTTCTCAGCTTTGATCAAGGAAGTTTCTCTTTGCAGCAAATGGTAGTTAAGCCAGAGATTCAAGGTTGGGTCAAGGTCTTGAAAACAAATGACTGTTGAGTGCTCAGCATTAAACAGTCCCCCGTATCTACCCTCTCCAAGACTCAAGGAACACTGTAGAAAGAGGGAGCAGGAGGAGCTGAAGGAGAAAAAGGAGGTCTGCAAAATGCTGTCTTATCAGTATGGGACAGCCATGACACTAATGAACTCACAACAGCTGTGCACAGAACCCACACAAAATTGAACTAGTAAATATACAGAAGTATATGGGAGAGGGATTCATGGGCCCTCGTGCTCCCCTGCTCCCACCAGGAGAGCTAATGCAACTGAGGGCTGCTGTAGGCGGAGAAGTCACTGTCCTCAGTGATATACGCACGCTCTAGTGGATAGCACAACACCTATGCTCTTGCAGGTGGCCCTGGTTAGGGTGGGTCACAAAGTAACAAAAACAAAAAAAGACATGAAAGTGGGATGGGTACTTGGTGGAGGGGAGGCTGCTAGGGGTGAGAGGAGAATGAGAGAGGAGGTATGAGTGTGATCAGATTTTATTATATGCGTGCATGGAACTGTCAGAGAATAAATTACACCACTGTCACAAAAAAAAATGGTTATTAGAGTGACATAATAAAAAAACAAAAAAGGAAAAGAAGTGCTATGATCTGAAGGGACTTCACAGGAAGCCATGGAGCAGTTCTGAGAGAAAGCAGAGACACCTGTAAGGTGTGGGCTGTGAGGGAGGGACACTGGAGATGCCCAGGATTCCAGGCAAGACGGACTGGGGGCAGGGCGGCCCTGGGGGCAGGACAAGCACGTGTTTTGGAGACAGCTGCTGCAGCCAGGCTGCCTGGTCTCCTAACCGTGGCAAGTCCGGTGCTGACTCGCTCTGTCACCTTAAATCGTTTCTCATCTGTAGATGACTGGAATTATTTCTTAGGGCATATCAAAGGGTCACAGGATTTAAGAAATGAGAGGCATTAGATCAGACGTCCATATCTGTCAGACTCCAAATCAGAGTCCATGGTTTGTAGGGCAACGGAGGCCTCTACAGCCACAGGAACCTCCTATGGCATAGGTTGGAGTGCGTTTCCTCCTTATTGCTTAGCCCACATACAGTTCTACTTTTTGGAGAAAGAAACCGAGGCTGCATTTTACCAGGCATTTGCTGCTTCCTATGCTGTATCTCTGTCTAGCCAAACTGAGCAATACCCCAGGCTAGATGAACCCAGAAGCTTGTCTGTCCTAGGCTTGCTTCTGGTCCTACCACAGGAGATGCTGACTCTTCCTGCACGTTACCTCCACTTCCCTACTCCATGCTCCCAGGCTTGTTTGTTTTCGGCCTAAGATGGAGGCTGACCTGGGCTTTCAGCCATGCCCAACCTTCCTTTAGGAAAAAAGAAGAAAACTGGTATTAACTGACCAAGGAAAACAGACATGGTGGTGCCTGCCTCTAAGACCAGCATTCAAAAAGCTGAGGCAGGAGAACACCAATTTGAAGCCATGCTGGCCTGTATACCAAGACCCAGCTTCAAAAAAATTCAGAAGATCTACAGAGAATATTTTCATGAATTCATCTCATTTATTCTTCTCAGTTATGGATGCCCCTATTTTTCAAATAAGGAAGCCAGGGCCCAAAAGCATTAATTAACCAGTGGTTACACGAAGCACAGTGTCAGGATCAGAATCTATAACCTACACTTCTGCACCAAACAATTTCTCAACCATCTGGTTGCCATTTTGGAGCATCTACCCAAATTCTTCTGCCCATACCTGTTTAGCCCATCCCTACCAAACCTAGGCTTTATGAGCAACAGGCCGGGAGAGAGAGAAAAAGAGAGAAAAAAAGAAGTATTTTCTTTTGCCCAAGGCCAGACATCTGTGAACCGAAAAATTTGGTGTCTTACCTGTCACCAAAGCAATAAGTATACTTTCCCTTGGCCTGATGTCCATGTTCCTGGCCTGACCTCTGAAGACAGACAATTCTGCCACTGTCTAGTTGGTGGGCTGGAATGCTGATCTGGTGGCCCAGCTCCACTGCTTCTCTGAGGGCCCCACTGTCTATACATGCTAACCCTTGTCCTCCCTTGTTCTCAGACTACCTGGTTCAGCTTGGAGAGGCCACTGGCTCTGGGTCTGTAAGATCCCTCAGTTGCATATATCATTGTACTGTTGCACTCTATCTCAAATAGCCTTGAGGATCCTTAGCTATTTATTCTCAAGCTGGCTGAGTCCTATGGAGCCAGGATTTAAGCTGCTCATCCTTCATGCTTTGCTAGTTTCTCCTGCTCCATAAGCCATGTCTGCCCCGACTTCCCTCCTCCTTCATCTGGCCTGTGTGTCTTGAGGTTCTAGGAGGCCCCACTGCCTGCAACATTATACCACCCGTCCATCCCCGGGTACTATGCCCTTCAGTCTCATTGTTTTGAGCCAAGGTGCCCTGATGAGCCATCCCTTTCATTACCTGAGGGTAGTCTTGGGCTCTTAATTAGATCGGCATTTCCTAATCCTCTTGCCTACAATTCTCATACTTAGACCTCAAACAAGACATCAGTGTTCAACCCCAACCAGTGCTACAACCTTACCCAGTCTGGTTTCTCAGTGGCCTGGTTTGATTAAACACTGGCTAATGCTTGGGACTGACACAGGATGGTCATTGGGAAGGACAGACAAGTATACTCCAAGTGTCCACAGACACAGCTATAAACACAATCCAGAAGGCCACAGATGTGAGACTGATTCTGTAGTAGAACTCATGGTAGAACCTGTCAGGCCCAGCCCACCAAGCTCGGAACAGGCAGAGGAACATGGCTCTCTACCCTTCCCTTCATATCAATCTTCTACCAAGAATAAGCAATGCTGTTGAGAAACCACATTCATCAATTGGCACCCACATATTTGAAACTGTAGTCTTGGAGTGCATGTTAGCCTATTATGAGAAGATTGAAGCCTGAGTAAGTCTAGCCAAGGACAGCACACTTTGTTTTTTGAACTGGGTTCTCTCCATATGTTGTCCAAGGAAGTTTGATTTTCCAGCCTTAGCATCTTAAGTAGATGAGACTGCAGGGATACACCACCATGGCCAGCTTGTCCTGAGCCAGCTCTTTCACCCAGAACAGATTCCCATCAGGTCACTGTCATAATTGTTACAAGGCAAACAACACCCATCTGCCTCTCAGAGTCCCAATAATGTCCAACTTTATGTTTTCTTACATCAGCACACAAATAAAACCTTTAAAGCACCACCCTTAACCAATACGGCAAAATAGAGGAAACCCATAAATAAAAGAGCTACCAATACCCCAAAATGTAAAATTTGATATACTAGAGTGCCATAGGGACAGTCATGTATAATTGGTGCCATGGTAAATGGCTTCAATATCTGAGTAACTATCTAGTAACGTGTGACAAGAACTATAAAATTTTTTATGCCCTTTGATCTAACAATGCCACTTGGGAGAATGCTTCCCAGTAAAACACTAAGAAAGTAATTTGTACAAAGATATTCATAGCTGTGATATTTATAATAGCAAGAGGTTGGAAGGAACCCAAAGGCTCAGCCCTCGGGGATTGACGAAGCAAACTGGGTCAGATGAACACTTCAGATGCTCTCCAGCCAGGAGGTGTGGACATGTGCAGTCTCAGGTGGAATGAATGCTCAACCCTGGGCTGTGATATGGTACATAAACCAACCCGGCCTGCCTCTGACTCTAGCTTCCACCAGGGGAAATGTACAGCAAGTCTGTGCTGCCTTCAGGATAATTCAGTCAGGCAGTAGCCTGCACGTCAATTATAAGGGTTTTAAAGGTAATTTATTTTATCTTTTGTAAAGGTCATTTTGAATTAACTAAGAACTTTTTAAAAAAAATGCTTAAAATACTTGAAATGCTGAAAAGGAATCCCACCAAGATTTTCCAATGAGCCTCATTAGACTCAACTCCAGTGGTCCTCCCCAAACTTTCTCTGTCTTCATGTTTCTGTAAGAAGTTCCTGGGTCACCCCATGTCAAGGGCAGTGTGGAAATCTGTGGGGACCTCAGGGTCTTTGGAAAGCCATGAGTGTCACCGCCTCTGAGATCCTAGCCCCTGTGACTGCTGCAGCAACCCCTTGTCCACGGTGTCCAGACTTCTGCTCAGTCTTCCTCCTTCAACCACCAGCTCTTTCTCTCCTGGGCCTCAGGAAGAGGTTAATCAAGAGCCCCTTGGTCTTGCCTCTATGCAAGAGTCTAACTGACCAGAACAGCTTCCAAAACCCAGGGTAGGTAGCCTCCTCAGTGGTCCAGGGAAGCTTTGAAAAAGCAGATTCCTGGGCTCCACCCTAGATTCTCAGGTAGTGAGGCTGGAAATGTGCATTTAAAAAACTCTCCCAGTGTTTTCCCCATGGTGCAAACCATTGCTAGGGAGCCTGTTTGCTGAACAAGGGCATGAGCCTGTTCTGCTGGGCTGTCAACTTCTCAGGGCTCTTAGCTTTTGGAGAAAGCCAACTTGGAACTGGCCATCTTAACAGAGACACCCCAACCACTATTCAAGGGATGTCTCAGCTAGGCATCTGGAACATGCTCCAGAGAGCACCTCCACAGGACCAGAAAAAAAAGAGCCAGTTTCTGTCTCTGCCAGAGCCCAAGCCTTGGAGTCCCCCACTGCAGGTCTCTTAGTCCATGCCCTTGTCCCACATCAAGAGTGGGGGGCTTGTGACCCCACTCACCCCAGCCATACTTACGGAGTCAATTTATAAAGCTGCGTCCTCCTCTCAAACAGCGACCCTCCCCAGGCCCAGGGCCACAACCCGCCCACTGGTGTGGCCTGGGAAGACTCGGTCTCACCGACCCCTGTCTCCAGGACTCTCTTCAGCTTCACATTGGTGCTTGCGTCCCCCGGCCTGTTGTCAGGAAACACCATGAGTCGTCACCCTGTCCCCATCAAACCTCCCTGCCAAGTGAGAACCAGTGGCAGACTCCGTGTGCTCCTGAGATGCAAAGAACAGAAGAGGATGAGAAGGGACTGTGGAGACAGGGTCTTCCTAGGGTTCCTAGAGTGACTCTCTGAGCCCTATCTGAGGTGCTGATGAAGGGACAGGAAGGAGGCTATTTGGTTCTGAGAGTTCACTCTAAGCTATTCCTGAGGGAGCAAGAAAACTGGAGCTCACCCAAAGTACTGTGTTGGAGCCTGAGATTGTGGAGCCTGGATTGGTCAGGCCCCAGGCATCTGGACCCTCTAGAAAGCAGAACTAAGATGGAATTGTCTTCCAGGCAATAGGACATGACCTGGGCCTGAAAGGAAATAGGGCAAGTAACACGGTCCCTCTCCCTCAAACCAACCTCACCTATCTCATCCCTCACTGGACCTCAGGGTAAGGGGTGGAGGTCTCTAAGCTATTCCAAATTCTGGGGCCACATGTGAGGGCAGGGATTGGCTTGTTTGATCCATCATGGGGGCTCCTCCATCATTCTTCTTCCCCACAACATAATCCTCACACACTGATTAGGGCCCACCTGGTACCTAGCAAGGCTTCAAGAAAGCCTCATGGGGCTTAGGGGAACCAGGACACCTTCTGTGGAGTCCTCCCACACATAGGCCGGGCCTGAGAACTAAATTCTGGTTTCCTGTTCCAGGAACCTCTGTTCTGTGTTTGTAGAGACAAGGGGGTGGAAGTGTTAAAGCACAGGAAGTCAGGTGGGCTGCTTCCGACATCATGTTCCAGTTTGCTCTGAGCACAGGAATGGTGTCTCACTGTGCAGAGGATGGGACACTCCACTGACATATACTCTGTGACCTACCAGAGGAGACAAATGCCTATACCCCAGAGAGAGTACAGAGCTGCATAGCTGGGAATATTGCTGTGACTGTGCCATGCTGGAAATGGGCCTTAGTGGTTCACATGGTGTCTGAAGCCAAGCCAGGCTAGCTGACTTTCCTTTTCTTTCACTCCTTTCCCCTTTCCATCAATATCTATGCTAACACGGATTCACAGGATTCCTGCTTTCTGGCTCTGTGGTTTTCAGTTTGCGTTTACTGTTTCACAGGCAGGACAAAAGAAAACTCAATTGAACAGTTCTGCATGAAGCCGGGGCTGGGGCAGCAGTGGATGTCCCACGTCTTCTCCTTCCCACACAACACTTCTTTAGGGATACCTCATGAGGACCCTGGGGGCTCAAAATGTCATTTTTAAAATCATTGGTCCAATCCAACCTTATTTTCAGATGAAGAAGCTGAGGCTCAGAGTAGGCAGTGATTGGCCGAAGGTCACACAGCAAGTTGGTAGCAGAGCCAGGACTATTGTAGCCACCAGGTCCGGCTCTAAGGCAGCCAGCAGCCTTCCCCATGCTCTGAACTGCCCTGAAGCTTAGGGGAGTTAGCTCCTGAAGCTTCTTCTGAGGCTTTTCTCATTCTGTGATCTCCCTGGTGGTTTTGGAACTCCACGGCTCTTGCGCCTTCCCACAGAGGCTCTAGTCTACTTCCCAATAGCTCCCTTAACTCCAAATGCCTCCTAGCCCCTCCAGAAACACTGAAATCTCAAGGCCCCAAACTAAACTGAGGTGATCCAGGCCTGCTCTTCCTCCTGCTCTCTGTCATCCAATCCCCCATCGCTCCAGAAATCTAGATGCCATTCCAACCCTCTCCCCCACTAGCTCCATGCTTTCTCTGAGAGTCCTCCTCCAGTCTCTTCCCTTCCATGTGAGAGCTGCTTGCTCACATGCCTCAGCCCCCTTCCAGCCTCCCTTGCCTCAAGTTCTACCCGCTCCAGGCATATCAGCTTTCGAAAACCAGTCTAAACATATCACTTGTTGGCTAGGCTCCTCCGTCAGCCATGGAACCCACAGTGGCTGGTGAGGCTGTGGATCCATCCCATCTCCCGCCTCTGCTGTTCTCTCTCCTCCAGACTCTCCCAGCTCCGCTGTGCTCCAGCATTCCAAATGCCCAAAGCAGATCTCTGCTTTCCCCCTCTCCCTGCCTTGCACATGCGTTCTCATCTCTCTCCAGGCAGTGTTTCCCCAAGAGTGCCTGGAGAGTCCCCTGTTTCTCCATCCCCTAGCCTATAATTCATGTTTCTGGACATGGCCCTGCCTGCACCCTGGGAAGAGGATTGATACATCTTTCAATTTAGATCCCGGGGCTATTTTGCTTTCAATGTAAAATGTACACTCTGGCTCCATCAGGCCGGAGACACCTGTCCCGCCACCCCCACCACACTAGCTGGGCCTTCTTCTGCCTGCATATTCTGAAGGCAGAAACAGGCTGTGACTTGGTATCTCCAGCTGGGCTGTCAGCTCTCTGCAGGCAATGAGTCTGTCTTCTCCTACATGTAACTTCCCACCTGGTGCCTGGCACAGAGAAGGGACTAAATTATCAGGACTAAATAACTGGGATCCCCAGGTGAGCACTTCCACTCATGACCGGGAGGTGGCCACAGCTGATCTAGTGATAAGCCATAGCTTGTGGGAATCTGAAAAGCTGTTCCCACAGCTGCTTCCACTAGTACCTGTCCTTCAACCCCCTTCACTTTATCCCTTCTACCATAATGGAGGTAATACGGAAGATGAGGGCAATGCCAGGCTTACAAATGCTACAGACAGCTTCAAATAGTGACACTCAACATCCAGCTCTCCAGACCAGGATGTGCTTACATGCATACATACATGTTATTATAAATTTTACTGACCTAAATACTGGACAGTGGGCAGTTTATAAATACAAATTAAATACTCAGTACTCAGGTCAGCAAGATGGCTCAGTGGATAAGGGTGCTTGCACCAACCTGATATGTGTTCAATTCCCAGAATGCTCATTACTACACACACACACACACACACACACACACACACACACACACACACACACCCCCCAAACAAACAAAGGGATGTAAGAGGGGGGATGCAGTACTCTTTAATAGTATCCTATATAGCCAAACAATTAATTGCCCCAGAAATCAATGTGTTTGTTGACTCTGCCTAATTTTTACCCATGCTGATCTGTGGCTGTGATGACAAATGGGTTTAGCTCTAACTCAAATGTTGCTTGGTATTTTCACTTCATTTAGCAAGCAAGAGAAAAGTGAAGCGACAGAGAACACTCATTTCCCCAGTGACTTGAGTGACTTCTCTGCTGAACTGGCTGGCAGTCCCCAGTGTTGGAGAAGCATTTCTCCAGTGATTTGTGTGGCTCACAACGTGACAGCTACAAACGTGACAGCATTTTAGAATTTAATCTGCACGGTGATATTTGTCCCCATCGCCTTCTCAAGTCCACGCAGTGTGCAGAAACTGCTGATTCCTTGCTCTGAAGCCTCTCTCTCCTGGCTGACTTGCAACATGCTGAGACAACATTAGGAAGAGGTACTGAGCGATGCATCCGAGCAGCATTGCCATCATGCTCACACTATGGACATGTCAGTGAGAGGACAATGAAGTAAAAGCTAAAACCACGAAGAAGATGAGTGTGTGTCACTTGCTTGATTTTTAATTATAATTTCATTTTAAAGTTTATACAATTTCAAAGTCTCAACAACATCTAGGTTTGATGACCTTACATTTTCCTTTATTGCATACATTTTTTAAAAATAAAAAAAAAACAAAAAATTAGGTTAGGTGTGGTGTCACACAGCTTTAATAAATCCCAGCACTTGAGAGGCAGAGGTGGGGATGTGTCTACAGGCCAGCCCAGGCCAGCCAGGGCTATGCAGTGAGACCCTGTCACAAAAGAAAACAAACAAGGGCAAATGAGTCTTATGAGTCAGTATAAACTGACTTAGTACAGTGATCCTGGAGAGCTGAATGTGACTCTTCACTCACTCACAAGGGCAATCCTCTCTGCTCACCCTCCAGCACCCAGGGTCTGAGCTGCTACGGCATGCACCATATGCATGCATAGGAATATCACATGGAACTCTGTTAGTATGTACAATTAATGTGTGTTTAAAAAAACCAGCCAAACAGACCCTTCTGTGTTACCCAGATAAGGCTTAGGCACCTCAACCTTGAGAGGAAATCCATGCACCTTGTGAGGCAGAAGGAGGCGTCACTTAAATATCCCCCTCATATACTACATACATGTAGACAGACAGGCAGACTCTCTCTCTCTCTCCACATTACCTGGGGCATACCATGCATGTATTTTTGGTACATGTACACTCTGATTCTCCCAAACTACTACATCCTACACATCAACATGCCATGTTTCACACACCTAACAGAAAACTGACCTGCGGACAGTGGTCTCTCACATATCACCTTCATCGTTCCAAATCTTCCTAACATACAAAATTACATTCCGCAAACACATATGCCAAGTACCTGGAACTCACATGCTTAATGTACACATATACCCCACCAAATACTAATTTCACCTTCCCAGGTAATTTTGCATGTGGTCTCACAATGCTTCCCTCTCCCAGCACACACACACACACACACACACACACACACACACACCCCACACCTGCTCACTCCCTATGTTTCTCCACATATGCATACATCCAAGTCATCCTTGTAGACTACCCTTACTCTAAACTCACACTTCAGGTCTTCTTCTTTTGCCCCCATATTCCAGGATGGGATTTCCCTCTGCCCACCCTCTGAGACTAGGAACAGTGAGGGGGAATCCTTGCAACAGGCCTTGGCCCAAGACACAGGGTGACTACAGAGGACTTGGAAAAGGATGGAACAAGGACTTCTGGATAACCAAACACCTCTTTTTGCTTCAGATGCAAACTCAGATGCCACAGGTGGCTCAATTTCAGCCCTCCTCTTCTCCAGCACCCTTTCCTCGAAGAAAGAAGCCATGAGCACCTTGAAGCTTTTCCCACAAGAGAGCCTTGGTGGGGTACAAGTGCCTTTCAGAGGCTACCATGAATGCTTTGATTAGCCCTCCTGCCCAGTGGGGACCTGACATCCTATAGGGAGGAGGCTTCTGGGGAGAAGAGGAGGGAGGAGGTCAGTGGTGCTCTCACGAACCTAGT
The DNA here is from genome assembly GCF_907164565.1 of Psammomys obesus. NCBI lineage: Eukaryota > Metazoa > Chordata > Mammalia > Rodentia > Muridae > Psammomys > Psammomys obesus. The sequence goes on from NW_026590468.1 coordinate 973,094, forward strand.
GGGTGTCCTTATTCTTCAGCTCGCCAAAGAAGGCATACCCTGTTCTTTGCCATCCCAAATCTCTGCTCTATTTAAGGTCAGGCCCTACTAGGGGCCTAGGACTATCATCCTGTACTCTTGTCCTGTCTGCCTGCCCAGTCATGGTGCATCCATGGAAGTGAGTTCTGTAGTGGGAAGTCTGTTCCCATTGCTTAGTATCTGGCCTGGGTTGGGGTGTCCCTCCTAGGCAACCTATGATCTAACAAAGAAGGAGACGGTTTGCAGTAGATGCTGGCTGGGTTCTGAACCATGATGGAGAGATGCCAGCATATCTACTGAGCTGGTCTCAGACCACTCTAACGGCAGCCTCCAACTAGGTCATGATGAACACAGGAACACCCCCTCCAAATACTGAGACATGGACTTCCCTTTTCAAAGTCCTTTCTCTTTCTTTTATTCCATTCTTTGACCCCCTATACACACACACACACACACACACACACACACACACACACACACCACAGGAGAAAGACAGACAGTGACAGAGACAGACAGAGACAGAAAGAGGCAACTGGCCCCACCTTAGCTCAGCCTGTTATCTATGTACTCTACATCATGCTGCTCCAAAAGATTCTTATTTCAGGTTGCCATGGCAACTCAGCTTCCCTGAGTCTAGCCTAGGGGCTTTTCATTAGACATAAGTTCAGCATCTCTGCCAGGGTTCCAGGCTTGGAGTGGTCATGACTCACCTTAGGGCACAGAGCACAGCCCTGAGTCTTTTGCCTCAGTGAAGGCCCAGTGAGGATGAGGCTACTCCTTGCACCTGTAGCTCAGACACAAGGATTCTAGGTCAGGGTCACCCCTCTTCAGAGGATTTCTAAAATGGCACCACAATTAGCAAGGAGATTCTCCTTCCTTCTCCATACTCCACCCTGCCTAAAGGGCTTCTGCTTCACCCTCTGGGCTTCTGACAGCTTGTTAGTAATGACAGAAAGTAAGTCATATAAGCACCAAGGCTCTGCTGATAATTCTTCCATTCTCTCGGCCAGAATGTACATGGTGTGAGTGTTCACAGAAACACATACCCATGCATGTGCACAAATGTATGGACACTAGGAACATATATGCAATGTACACACAAAGCAGAGATAACTCTAGACATTATCTGTGTATATATGCTGGCCCAGCTGCTGAGGGCACACATGAATGTTTACACAGGGATGCTCGATGTGTACACTGAGATACATACTTATGACAGGAAAGCACATGGCTACAGATCAATCTATGCATCCCGGTTTGTGGATTACAGATGGAGTTACTGCCATAGATATTCCTTGCTTCACATGCGGAAACACACACACACACACACACACACACACACACACACACACACACTTCTTTTGTCCTGTCAGCTCAGACCCAAGGAAAGGCATGTGAAATGTCATCAACTTGAAGGCCCTGGAAAGAATTTCACAAGCACAGAAGTGACACAGAAGAGACCAAACATACCTGAACATCTGCTTGGCTTTGAGGCTGGCATCTCAATGAAATGAACTTTCCACAAATATCTAAGTCTTTATGATGGCTATGGCTGTCACCATAGTGATTATTATAGTATATGTGTGTCTTGCAGTATAAGATCTGTTTTTTCACAATATGCTACATAGTTAGGCCAGCCTAGGCTACATTGCAAGGCCTTTGAGAAAGAGAGAGAGAAGAAATGGGAGAGGGAGGAGAGAGAGAGAACTAGGAACAGCATTATATTTACTAAACAACACAAAGTGTCTTAGTTGCAACTAAACATTGTCCTGTTAGTTCTGGCCAATGCAACAACTTTTGTGATGTATTTTCATGTAATTATTAAAAATAAGAGCCAGGCACGGTGGAACATGTTTGTAATCCCAGAACTCTGGGAGGCAGAGGCAGGCAGATCTCTGTGAGTTTGAGGCCAGCCTGGTCTACAAGGCTAGTACAGGACAGCCAAAGCTACACACAGAAAACCTATCTCGAAAAAACAACAACAAAAAGAAAAAAAGAGAATAAGATAAACTATTATTTACATATCTAGTAAGTCTCTGAAAACCATTAGAACTGACAAACAGTTCAGTGAAGTTGACAATCGTAGGATAGCTGTTCATAAATTATTGTTTTTTCTACATAGCAGAAACATCCGGTTAAAATAAAACAATAAACACTGTATTCAAATAACCTCTAAGTAAAGAATATCTATAAAACTTCACAAGAAATCTCTTAGTCCTGTGTGAAAACAACAAAAAAAATGTCTCCAACTCCCTACCTCACCTGCACAAACAGCCTAGCTGACTTCCCCCACCCCCCTCATTAGAACATCATGCTCTAATCACAGCTGCCGTAAGGGTTTTCTTCCAATTGGATGAATTTATTGCAAAGTTCATCTGAAAGAATAAACTAATATTCCAAGACAATCAAAGAAATTCTGTGAAAGGACAACATGAAGGCAGTTGCCAAGCCAGCCACCAAACTGCACCATGTGCTTTTCACCATCTTCAAACATAACACAAGTCTGTATCCCAAACAGGAACACTGACGTGAGAATGACCGGCTGCATCACTGTGGTAGAAAGACAGGCCGTGCACAAAGTCATGACATAGGTGGTCTTTCAAACACAGCCAAGGAATGTCAGGTATTAAGCAAATGGTTTAGAGATCAATTTGCCACCACTCGGAAGAACAAAAGTCTATCCTTATTTCCTACTACATACTGACACAAAAAACAGGTGGGTTAAAGATTCATTTAAAAAGGAAACAAACAGGAAGGTAAAAGTGTCCGAGGGTATTCTTTCCATCATCTTTAAGGAGCCGGATAGCTCACTGAATCCCATTTCTAAATCCAGAGGCAGTGTTTTATAAGTTAAAAATCATAGACTTTAACTAAATTAAAAAACTTCAAATTCTCTTTCTTAGGCCACAGACACTCCAACTGAGCACATGCAAATTTGGTAGCTCTGCTGTGAGTCTTATCTGGAAGCCATTATAAAAATATGTATTACCAATGACTTTCAGAGACATTCATTCTTTGTAAACCATTAATGTTCTTTTTCTGAAGCCATTCTAAGAAAACAACCATAAAAGCATGGCCATTTATGCACTATGTTCAACACAAATTTAGGCATTTTGGAAACAACCAAAATAAGAGGATTCTTAGATTTCAATAAATCCACAAAACCATCACACAGCCATTAAAAATAACATTTGTTCAATAATACTCCTGAAAATGTATTACATGAAACCTTTATATGGCAAAACCTTTTCACTAGAATGTATGCACACACAAACAGAAAATTTCGACTTACAAATAAACTCAGACTGCACATTCTTATAATGTTCAAGATATTTTTCAAGTAGCACTTAAATTTAAACCCATTAAAAAATTAAGTTTCATTAGTAACAAAGAATAACACAGAACAAATAACATTATTTTAGGATCCATTCTGCAGTACTTATTACTCCCAGGGTTTTCCTGAGACTTCCCTGTAGGACCACACCAACACTAGCTCTGAGATACGAATCTGCCAGGGCAGACTTCCATCCTCTCTCTCTCTCTGAACTTAAGCTTTTTATTTGTCACCACGGACTCTTATGGAGTAATATCTGCCTAGTATCTCATAAAGTTGCATTCCAACGAAGACATAAGCACTGTTGCTGGAACAAGTGGGAAGCATGAAAGAAGAGCAACAGCAAAACATCCTTCCTTTCTGAGCTCTCCCAGTCCCATACAACCTGTTTCTTAGGAGGTCAGACTTAACCAAAGGGAAAAATAGAATCATTTTTTTTTTAAAGCCAGAATGTCTTGGCTTCATGGTAACAGCTGTTGGACTTCCTCATTTTCTTGTTTTTGTAGTGAGCTAAGGACTTCTAAAATAGCCACATAAGTAACATAGTTGTTAAGAAATGCATCCGAGAGATAATGCTCAACTTCCTCATTCACCAGAGGATATAAAGACCACCCACGACTTCATGCTTTGCTCACTTCCTAAAACAGCTAAAATGAAAAGACAAAGCTCTGGCAGGGACTCACAGCCATCCAGACTTTGACCCTATACCCTACAGTGAGGTACACTGGGAGGAACATTCTGAGGAACTGCGGTAGCAGCCATGAGAGTCGAACTTAAGAGAGGTTCTGCAATCCTACTGCTAGTAGGAATCCTACAGACAAACATATGTGAGAACCAAGAGATACATACAAAAATGTCCACAGTGGCACTGCTAATAACCTCCAGATGTCACAAAGACCCACTAGCAGAATGGATGTATTCACTGTGCCACAGTCACCTGCCTGACTACCATACAGGGACAATAAGTGAACTGCAGTGGAACTATATGCCTAACAGACGAATCTCACTATTGAGCAAAATAAGCCAGTTTCAAAGTGAAGATAGTAAATAATCCCATATGCATGAATGTCAAACAGTGTGAAATTAATGCCGTGCTAGAAGTGAGGTTAACTAGTGGATATAGTTTCCAGAAAGGATCTCTTCAGGGGGGCTCCTAGGGTGTCAGTGCTCTTCTTGTCAGTGTAGGTGCTATTGACCTGATTGTGCACAGTGGCAAACACTCATTAGAAGCTGTGAAGCTTGTGATTTGTGCATGTTGATGTTCAACATAAATATTTCAATGAGAAGTTTAAATTGGAAATTAATCACCCATCAACAGGCTTTACCTCTGAGTGTTGGGAGTACAGGAAGTTTTAAATTTCATTTATTTTATGTTTAATTATGTGTATGTGTGTGGGAGAGTGCACATGAGTACAGGAGAACACAGAGCTTGAGGGTGTAGAACACCTCTGTAGCTAGAGTTACAGGCAGCTGTGACCCATCTGAAGTGGATGCTGGGAAGCAAACCTAGGTCTTTTGTAAGAGCAGTATGTAATCTTAACTACTGAACTCCATAAGTAGTTTTATTTTTCCTATATTGTTTCAAGTAATCTATATTTACTATAATGAACACTTGTTTTTGTATATGTATGCATATATGCTATGTACATAAACACATATACAAACACGCTACATGAGGCCACCATGGTTCTAAAAGGTGTTGTAAAGTTGGCCTGGAAGCAATAGGTCACCACATCTTTTCCTAATATGTATTCATTGTCTTCTTCCCAGACTTGGGTCAGTGGTCCCCAGTTTTGAAAACAGTAGGGGTGCTCAGGGTTTTTGTCCTCTCCCCTCCCTCAGTCACTGATTTAGTTGGTCTAGGATGGTTCCAATATGACACTCCCTGAGGTTGAAAACACTAGCACCAGGTAACACAGGGTCTGAAAGCTCCAGCTTTCCCTACAGGACAAGGGATGGGGAAACCTGCCTGGGTTCTCCTTGGGTGGGTTGTGAAATGGGGGCTACATCCTAGGGTTGGTGCAGGAGAGCATGGAGATAGCAGGCTGCAAGGAACTCAAGAGCAAACACAGGCTTGGACGCAGGTCCTGCTCCGTGCTCTGTTCTGTGACTTACAGGTTTAAATTTCCGAGTCTTAGCTGCAGCGCAGGGATCCACGGGATCTACCACCTGTTTCCCAATGTTATGGACAGTAAGTAGGCTGAGCTGTGAGCTGACGGCCAAGAGACATCCAGGCCCCTAAGAGCAGCTGGCCTTGGTTCTCCTTCTTTCCAAAAGACCCTTTCGCTGAGTACCTATTCAGTGCATGGCCCTCTGCTAGAGGTATAGGGTGAAGCACTACTCTGGTCTCAGAGAGGTCACAACTTAGTAGTAGACCCAGGTATAACCACAGTTAGAACAAACACCCTAAGAATTGCAACGGAGCTTAGCACTGAGATCGAAAATATCCAAGTAGTTTTTCTGGAGGAGGTAATAGCAAGTCCTGATGGACAAAGAACAGTTCACAGGTAAATGCAGGCAGATTTCATGTAGCAGGAGCCACGGGCGTGGAAATGTGGGCATGAGCTGGGGAAACCTGCGGTGCAGAGAGGATAGATGGGAGAGGGTGAGCTGTGCCGAGAGCAAGTTAGTAAAGAGCCTCTTGTCTCCACAGTGCTGAACCTCATGTCACTGAGTGTCAGAGACATGAGCAAAAGTGTCAAACAGGAAATGATAGGATGGAATGAAACAGGATTGGAGGCAAAAGGGCAGCCCAGGCTGTTGTCTACTAACTTAGACTGAAGATGGAGAGAGTCCACAGTGGTCTGTGGCTGGGGACGGAAGAGGGAGTGAAGGCAAGAAAAGCCCAGGTGAAATAATTTAACAACAGCTTCCAGACCTTAGAGACAAAACAAAATCAGGGGAGGACAGAGATCCTGGAGGAAAGAAAGCATCAAGGTAGGCACATGTGACCCAACCTGATGGCTGAAGTTTCCAGGCCACAGCTTTGGGGAAGAACATTTGGACAGAGCCTGGCAGTCTCTCTTAATGGAGTAGATGGAGGCCAGAGTTCAACAAGACCAAGACAACTAGATTTTGGTAATGAGAATACAAGAACGAAGGGAGCTACCTAGCAGACAGAAGACAGCAGACAAAGACATGGTGTGCTTCAGTTAGACAGCTTCTGCCAGGCCTGAGTGCTGATCTGCGCACATGTGGGAGCACTACTCCAAGCTAGGGAATGAATGCATCAGCATAGAGCTAAGAGATCTCAGGACCCAGATTGCTGGATGTAGGGAAAGACCTCCTGCTTCCCAGGACAGATCTATCCCTCAGAGGAGCACTACTTTAACAGTGGGCAGATCAGTCCCCACAGGCTTCCATGGTTCTGCCTGCACAGGACACAGAGGGAAACCTCAGGTTTGACTATGCCCAAAGGATTACACTGTGTCACAACACTACCTGAAGAAATAGAATGAAGTCCATTGCTCCAACAAAAAATTCACAGAATGTACTAGATATGAAAAAAATATATAAAGAAAACAGGATCCACAACTAGAAAAAAAATCAATCACTTGTACAGTATGGGAAGAAATGCATATTTGGACTTTCCCTCCAGTTTCTGCCACAGAACTTTAAAAGTCCTTGGAGCTGCCCCATCGAAAGGAGTGTCTTTTTTTAGTATTCATAAGAAGCACATAGCAACCAACCAAGGCTATGCCAGCGCAACTCACTAGGCTCCCAGATCACTTCAGGATATAGGTTGGTTGCCAAAGGGGCCAACCATGTAACTAGAGAGTTAGAGCTTTCAGTCCCACACACAGATCAGGGGAATGGAGGGGAGCTATCAATTCAGCCATCAATTTCCAAAGGACTAATTGATTGGCCATGTAACAGGACCTCCACAAAATCCCAGCAACAGTGTTTGGAGAGCCTCCACACTGGAGAACCTCTGAGAGGGAGGTGAACTAGAGAAGGCGGGAGGCTACCTCCACATCTTGTCCTGTGCATTGCTTCTATTCGTCTGTTCCCAAGTTTTGAACTTTATAATAAACCGGCAATAGTCAATTAAGCAGCTTTCTGGGTTCCATCATCCATTCTGGAAAATTGCCAGAGGATCATGGGACCTCCCAAGTTATAGCTGGTTGGCTATAACAGGAAGCAACTGGAGACTTGTTAGCCTCTGAAATAGGGGTTGTATTGTGGGACTGAATTTTTAACCTGTGGGGAACACACTGATTCCAGCTAACAACAGAACTGAATTGGAAAACATCTGGTTGACATCCAGAGAGTTGCTGGTATAGAAACACAGACAAATAAAAGCTAACCAACAAACAAGCAAAAACAAAACAAAACCCTACACATCTGGCATTAGACTGTTGAGGGTAAATGCAAGCAGAAGCGCACAGGTGAGACAGATGACAAATCTAGGAAAGATGAGAAAAGTGGTTCTGCAAATTTACTTCAAGTAAAGAAAAAAACTGCAAATATGACAGGAGGAATGACAGCCATACTCGGTACCTAAAATGTAGTGGTACTCTTAGATACTACAAAAAAAAATTACTGAATTCGAAGCCATAGATAGACATAGTCCAAAGTAGGGTCAGTCATACTGCCCACACCTTCAATCCCAGAGCTGAGCTACATGGTCACCTTATCTCAAAGATAAATGTATGTGAAAATAAAACAGAAGAAAATATGGAAAAACACACAGTATCAGTGAACTGAGGAAGTATTAATCTACACACGTGCAATCTACACAGATGTCATTAAAGTTTGGAGAGAAGTGCAGAAAAAGAGGAGACAAAAAAAAAATACTGAAGAAATAATAGCTTCATTTTTTTCCAATCTACAGATCCGACAATCTCCAAAGACCTCAACCAAAGAAACCTGCAAAAAAAACTTATACCAAGATCCCCTTACAATCAAATTGTTGAAAACTAGTAACAAAGAGAAAATCTTAAAAGCATCCAAAAGAGCAGGGCAGGGCAGACATTGCAAAGAGACTGAGCAAAGAAACTTCTCACTACAAACACTAAAAATTAAGAGTAAGCCAAAGTATCTTTCAAAAATGATGGTCAAATAAAAACAAAGACACTAGAGCAGCGCTAGAAGTCTCTCTCTCTCTCTGTTCTTTTTTCATGCACACCAAAAGAGGGAATCAGATCCCATTACAGATGAGCCACCATGTGGTTGCTAGGAATTGAACTCAGTACCTCTGGAAGAACAGATAGTGCTCTTAACTGTTGAACCATCTCTCCAGCCCTAGTCTTAACATAAGTACTCCAGGGACAGAACAATGATAGTAGGATGGTAATTTAAATATGTGAATATATAATGTGAATATATGCATATGTATATAACTAACACTGGACATAGGAAATAGATATATGCAAAATTTTTCTCATTAAAAAATAACTAGCAAATTGAATCTAGCAACATCAGGATTATACATCTTGACTAACTGGAAGTTATTCCAGGTTTGCAAAACTGACTTGTCTTGCAAAAAACAATTAACAAAAATGAGGAATAAGGCCAATATATACTTCAGTGTATGCAAAACAAAAGTACTCTACCAAATTTAACACCTTTTCAAGAAAAAAAGGACATTTAACAGATTGGGAATAGAGGGGCATTGTTCCTATAAAGAACTACCTCTAAGAAGACACTAAAGGTAAAAACCAAATGAATCTACCCCAGGGAATAGACAAATAACTACCCACTGGAGGAGGTTCTACCAAAGAGGGTTAGGGGAAAGGTGAAAGAGAAGGTTCCCAGACTACAGAGAATGAAGGAAAGCTGTCTTCTATTTGTAAAAGACATAATACTGTTTTTAAAAAAAACTGATTGTGTCAAAGATAATACCCTAAAATTAATAAACAAATGCAGGGAAATTTCAGGACACAAGATCAATATATAAAACCAGTTTTATTCTTAAACACATTCAACAAACAACCTAAAATGTAACAATTCAATTTGTCAGCTTCAAAAAGTAAAATGCCAAGGAATAATTTAAAAAAAAAAAAAAGGCATTTGTCAAACAAACTTGAGTTTGAATTTTAGAACCCACATAAAGATGGAATGAACCAACTCCACAAAATTGTCCTTTAGACTCCATACATGCACATGGCATGAACATGTAACCTCTACACATACACACTCATGCACACACACACACACATCAATCATAAATTAAGAAAAAGTAAAAAGACCGGGCAGACAAATGGAGAGCTAACAGCAAAAGGGTAGGTTGGAATTCAATGATATAAATAACCCAATAATGTAAAAGGTCTAAATACCCCAATTAACAGCCAAATTTATTAGGCTGGATAAAGATGGCACAGTTATCTGTTACCTAAAAGAAAGGCACACCAGGTATAAAATTGTTGAGGTTAAAAGTAAAAAGCACAGAAAAAGATGCCAGTCAAATACTGATGAAGACTATGATGAAGTGCTTATATTAATAACAGACTAAGTAGACTTGAAAGCACATTCTGGAATCAACTGATGTCTGTATTGATGCAAGGCAAACTTCTTCAGTGCGTACAACAACCACAAATGTTTATAGTCCTAAGACGGGAACTTCAATACACAGAGTCAGAATGATCTGCCTGAAAATGCAAACTAAGGGAAAGCTTCTTGGGTATGGTGTAGTTCTCTGCCTAAAATCGAAGCAGAACTTATTTTCACTAACATAGTCACCAGAAACACGGGGGAGGGGGAAAAGAAACCAAGACAGAAATTTTCATATCAAAGATGAAGTAGTAATAATCAGAAAGGTGGGGCAGCAAGCAAGGAGAGTGCACTGCACAAGATGGTCCTGAGAGGTGGAATGTGCTTGGTTATGTCCAGGGCTGCCAGGAGGTAAACAGGAAGTAGGAGTTGCCAGCAAAGGTGGTGTGGATGGAGGAGTGGGAGCAGAAGCCAGGCTGGAGCTGAACGAGGGCTCTGCAGGTGAGGAGGAAATGGAGCAGACGGGTCCTGACTTTGATTTAAATAGACAGATGAAAGGAGAGATGGGACCTTATGAAATTGAGGTACTGGGTCTTTTAACTGGGTACTGAGGAAGGTCTCTAAGAACTGACACAGCTTCAGTGAGGAAGGAAGCATGCATGGGGATACAATGAAATTAAGGTTTCAGAGATATAAAAGAAGGTATAGAACTGGGAAGGAGACACAGCAGGGTCTGAGAGAAGTTAAAAGTGAGGGTGGACATGATCGAAATACACTGCACATATACATATGAAACTCTCAAATAATAGATAAAATAAAAATTAAAGATTTATTTTATGCATAAGAGTGTTTGTCTGCATGTATGTATATGTATCACATGCATGTCCCCAGAGAACAGAAGAGGCACTGGATCCTCTGGAACTGGAGTTTCAGATGGCTGTAAGTCATCATGTGCCAAGAACAAAACCAGGATCCTCTGCAAGAGCAGTAAATGTTCTTAGCCACTGAGTCAGCTTTCCAGTGTCTCAAAATAATTAAAAAAAAAAAAAATTGAAAGGTGGTATATTTTCCATGCCCTTACTTTTAACTTCAGTGATATCTCTGAAATGATTTTCTTTTAGGCATCATATAATTGTGCTATTTTTAGCCAATCTAGTAAATCTGGCCATTAAGTGGGGATGTTTAGATTCTTTACATCTATTGTTGTTATTAATATCACAGAGTTCTATTTACCCTATTATTATTAATACTCCATTTGTCCATCCTGTTCTTTTAAAATTAGTGTTGCTATCAAAAGATAATGAGATGCCAGTAAGAGTGGATGAAATGGACATGATATTCAAGGAGTTGAAGATTAAAACAAAACAAAACCTCAAAGGTCATGATATATACGCACTATGCTCATGGCCTTAGAAACTTCTAGTACAGTGGTAAGACCTAAAACGAAACACTATAGGTCAAACGCCAAATTTCTATTGCTTCTATTCTATTCCTATATCCCTAACTGGCTCTAGAAATTCCTGACTTGTGGTCTACAGACTTCCTGAGGCCCAGGATAAGCTAGTGCTGTCAGAATGTCATGTAAGACACACACAGATATGTTCTTGCAATGCGTGCTCCGTGGGTTAAACACCCCTGGGTTTAATGTGTTGCCCAAGACAACTCTTCCTTGTCTAGTGTTGCCAGAGAGGCCTAAAGGTTGGCCACCCTTGCTGACTGTTCCTAACCTATAAATATGTGCTTCTCTATTGCAGCCCCTGCCTTAGAGGCTGCCTAACTCCTTATTTCCCTGTCTGTCTATGGAATGCATGTTCATGCAGAACTGGCCAGCATTGGTGGGCACCATCTTGAATAAGGAACTTTAGCCTGACCTTAAGGGATACTGAAAGGAGCCAGAGTGGTGCTAGCAGAGCTGAATAAAAAAGAGATGTAGAAAATTCCAGAACCCAGCTAGCCTAGACCAATATTATGTCCAAGAACCCACAATAGTCCAGCTATCGGCTGGAGATGTCTATATCTTGTTCAAGGTCTTTAGCTAAGGCAGGATTGTGGCCACTAGGCCAGCGTCACTCCCAGTAAGCCCCATGCCACCCACACAGGAATTCTTGTTTCCTCATCTCCCGTGTATAGAAAGAGCCCTGAGCAGAGAGCCTGGGTTCCAGCTCTGACTCTCCCATGAACTTGCAGTGTGACCTGGTCCCAAAGCCCCATTTTTTTTCCTGTTAAATAATGGGTTGGATGTAGGATCCCAAAGACACTGGTAGACCTGATGATGTGTGTCGAATGCACGAAGAATCATTAGCTCCCATCACTCAAAACACAGGAGCTGCAGAAGACGAATGAGCTGAATCTTGCATCAGTCGTCATGGCTCTTGCAGAGCCATCCCTTTGGGGTGGATTACTACACCTTTGTTCTCCTCTCCTTCCCAAGAGCCTGCAAGGCAGGCTCAAAGGATACTGTTCTCATTGTGAGACTTTCTCTAGGCTACATAGTTAACCTCCTCTGAGGCTGTGAGGATGAGAGGCCTCTGCCACAGAGACATACCTGAGACCCCTGGTTCTATACAGATTGGATCTTTGGGATATTATCACCACACAGCCCATCAGCATTCTATTATCAACATCCATTGGGGGTGCAAAAGAGAGCCCCAGATGCACCTATTTATCTAGCCTTTTTCCTTGGAAGAACAGGTAGATTCCCCAGATGCTTGGCACACCCAGAAGGCAATCCTCACCTACGGAGGGGATACTATCCTTTTGCTTCATTTGTAAAGATGGAGCTTAGCCTCCTCCTTTGCAGGTAGTTACTGCTGACTGCTCCTCTGGCTAAGAAATGAATCCTAGGGATTCCCAATACCAGTGAGCTGCAAATGATGTACTGAGCAGGAGTCCTGGACAAGATCATTTCCTGTTTGCAAAAGGTAGGTGTAGGGAGGTCAGTCTGGGGCAGGAGACTGAATACATGGACAAAAAAGGCTGGAAGCTTTAGCATCATGATCCAGTCAGTGCTGGCCCTAGGCCACAGACTGGCTACATGGTGATGATAGCTCATCTCTGCGGAGGTCTAGCTGAGAGCCCCAGGGAAGGGGTAAACAGATCTGGGCCTCTGGGTCTTCATCAGTGCTACCTGGATGGATAGGGGACAAAAGGACCACAAAAGAGCTAACAGGAACAAATCAAGCTCACAATAGTCACAGAAATATAGACTTTACCCAGTGGCCACACCCTTCCCTACACCCAACCTCTTGAACACACCACAGTATGACTTCAGAGCCACCCACACTTCCCCACCTCCCCACACAGCTCTCCTGTGGACAGCCTTCAGGGCCAGAGCTCCCTCCTCCCCAGTCAGCTCACCCAGCGATTTCCCTTCCTTCCTTCCAGTACTTCCTCCGGGATGTTCTCCTGAGGAGGAAAAGAACAGGTGACTTCCATATCCTTGCTGGCTCATCACATTTTCCCCACTTACTGGCTGGCCACACTGTGGTCACTGCCTCCTTTAGTGTCCTGGTCTCAGCAGCCTCAGGAAGTAGATTAGGTGATAGATCAGGGTATAGGTATTTCTGCGGAGTTGTTTACTCTGTGGTTCTAGCACAGAAGGCAGACAGATCAGGATAAGGGCAGCAGTGACTGGCCATGGCAATGAAGCTGTCTGAGATGTTGGAGAACAGGCAGATTTTGGATAGAGGAGCACACCAGAAGAGGCAGAAGGCAGAATATGGAGTGACAAGAAGGTTTGAGGCATGGGGAGCGGTGCTCACTTAAGTAGTGGAGGATCCCCGAGATGCTGGGCACACCCTGGGGTGTGGACCTCCTCGATCACATGTTTAGAGTCCAGGGGGCTTTGTGGCAAGAGTCTGGGGGACCCTAAGTGTTGAGGGAGAGGCATCCAGAGAGAAGAAAAGAACTCAGAACAGTAAAGGTGAGGCCAGTGAGTGGTGGGTGGAGCTGACGCAGGTCCATGGGACAAATGCAGAATGTTCAAGCGCTTACCTATCTCTTCGGTGGCCCCGTTTCAGGGGCCCAGGTTTCCTGTTCTGCTTTGAGTGCCGAGATCCCATGGGCCAGGGAGTGCCTCCTGGGAACAAAATTCTTGTCTGGGTGAAGAAGTGTAAAACCAGAAAGGAAAGATGTCCTGGTCTCATGATGGACAGAGAAAGGGAGTGAATTTGGGAGCTGGGTCCTGGAGTTAGACTACACACAAAGCCCTGGAGTCTGTTGACAATTGTCTTCCTTCATCACCATGGCAACAACCCCCAACACTGGTTAATTGGGACACAGAAACCCTTCTGATCTGGTATCCCTTCTAAGCCCTTCAATATCAGACTAAATTTTAAAGGTCTCAGTGGCTATGCCACATAGGAATTGTCAACTGCTGATTTCCATGGGAACGGAGAAACTGAGTGTCTAGGTTACTACGGCAAACCAGGCTGCACCGAATACACTGGCAGATGGCACAGGACTGCTGCTCTCTCTGTGGCCAACTCTGTCCCAGAGGGCAGACTCTGGGGTGGGAGTACACACAGCATGCCTTTCCGAAGCCAGTGAGAACTAGGCTCACTTGTCTGAGTCCTCCACCTCTTGTCTCCTTACTCCACCAGAAGCACACCTGGTAGACCACATGTCCTCACTTCCACTATCTCCCTACACTGAGAGCCCAGGGGCCTGCAGGCTGCATATTCTCTCCCCTTTTCTCTACCTGCTCTCCAGACCCAGCGCCCTTCATTCTGTATAGCACTTCCCACGGTAGGGCGCTCTTGCTGATTTCCTGTGTGTCTAACCGCTTAGTCTATAACACATACCTATGTGAATGACCCAGGCAGGTCATCATGGCACCAGCTTAGCTTCTGGATATGCCCTATCCACCTTCATCCACAATGGAACATTCTGATGTTCACCACTGAGCATCTCTGAACTCCACCCACCGCTTCCCCAAACCAAGTCTAGATTAGGGTCTCCTCTCTGCTTGTTCAGCATCAGGATAATGTCTGCTACCAACCTGCTTCTCTCAACCCTATCCTCCAGTGGCATCAGTGGAAGCTGTCTGATGACCCTCCTTGTCCTGCTGAATCCCTCAGACACACCTACTGCCTCAGGACAGACTCGGCACTGCTCAGCTCCTCAGATGCTCCTATCAACTCTCCAGCCTCATGCTGGAGATGCTGCTTCCTTTCTTTCCCTTCCCTAACTCTCACATATCCTGTAAATACCACATCCTGAATTTCTGCAAGAATTGGGAACAATAAGAATTTCTAGTAAAAATGTCTAAAACATCTTTGGGATCTAACTTCAAAATCTGAGTGAAAAAGTGATTCCAGATATAAAGCCAGATGTTGTTGACCCCAAAGGGACTCTGGAGACCCAGGTCTCTCATCTCAAAGCAGACGGATGAAGTCTTGGGGAAACTAAATGGCCAGGGGAGGAGTGCAAACAGTGAGCCCATTCTATTAGCGCTCATCCAGGACACAAAGCATCAGTGACTGTCAACTGAGATGATTTCTCATCCACCCCAGATATCACAGACAGAAGTGAGGCTCAACAGGAGGAAAGGCCAAAGCCAGCCTCTGGATACTGCACTGTACATAGGAGTGGGGAATGTGAACGACACAAGTCAGACTGCCAAGGTACCCTCCTAGTTTTGTCTTTTCCCTACCCACCTTCCTTTACCACCAAGTAAGCATTCTGGTGTGCTTGCTTGTACTGGGAAAGGGAGATTTTATCTATTATAACTTTCCTCCATCCCAGATGTTTCCTGCCCTGTCTCAGCAGAGGAGAAACTTCTGGTTAGATCTAGGAAACTCTCAGAGCTGATGCACCTTCCCAAGTCCTCCCTGGTCCCTTCCTGCCCAGTCCACAGGGTTAAGCCAGGAGAAGTGGACCACACAAAGAGGGTGAACTTATCAACTGAAGCCAGCTTCTTCGAGGGGAGTTCGTCCTTCTCACCTTGAGGCTTCTTGGTAGGTTCAGCTGCTACTGAGGCTTCTGCCCATGCCACCCTGGGGAGGATTAGGGAAGGGCTGTCAAAAGGAAGCTTGGGGCTGAATAAGCTGCACACATCCAGGATCACACCTCCCAGGAAAGGGCAGTTCCCCTGACCCTGAAGAGATGGACAGTGGCCCTAAAACCTCATACTGCATACTTCAGTATGTAGGTCTGTACTCAGCAAAGTCTTCTTCAAGCCCAGAAAGACCTCCCTTGTATTCTGGTTCTGTCTTCCAGGGCTCCACAGAACTGGAGTCTTTGAGTTGTCATAGTATTCCATATTCCCTTCTCAGTGGGAGTACAACCCTCTAGTACTATTTCACAGAGAACCCAAGGCTCAGAAACTTGTTTGGTATGTGGCAGAATGGGCAGGCAGAACATGATGCTCTGTTCATACACATGAGGGACAAGATGACCTTCTAATGCCAAGAGGGGTGATGAGCCAGCTCTGTAGTACAGCAGATGCTCAAAAAGGAGATCATGGAATTAGCAGGCAAGACAGAGAGCTTTCTCTGCCTGACACCTGAAACTTGCTCACCTCCCCTCACTATGACAGGTGTCCTGACATTGAATGGCCAAATGACCTAGGCCTCCCCATAACAAGCATTTTGGTAACACGTTGACATTGTTCTTTCAGTTCTTAGATGAGCTGAGTGCAGCCTAGGTATGGCAGGGAGAGAGGATATCCTCTGGTGGCAGGGGTTCCACCCTGACAGAGACCCTAGCACAATGGGAGCCCTTCAACAGACAAGACCTACCCTCTGCAGAAGGCTGGTTAGCATGCGTCCACATGTGTGTGTTTCGTGGTTCACCTCCCTGTCACAATGAGATCCTCATTGTCTTCTTTCAGCCACATGCTGTCCTCTCCCTGGGAGGAATTTAGGCAAGTGTAATTTTCTCCACTTCTGTGTACATGCAGCAACCCTTTTGTCTCCCTTCAGATCCCCGTGCCAGGGATGCTGTACGCTTGCCTGCACTGCTCTGGCTGGTCATGCTTACAGGAGGGGGAAATGACCAACATGGTCTGTCTTCCAGTTACTATGAAGACAACCTATGGCCTTCTTTGAGGTGTCTGAAGACTGAAGCAGGGTCCAAATGGATGGATGGAGGGTGGACGCACAAGGCCAGTTATAAGGGTGGGACAGGAGAGTTTCCCTGGGTCCTTGCTACCCAGGGCCCTCTCTCAGAAGAGAAGTTGAGCCACTGTTCCCAAGATAGTAGACATGAGTACTGAAGGGAGTAGGGGTAAGTTCCTGGAGGAAAGTTAGGGTTTCAAGGCCAGAGCTGGCTGGGCTGAAAGAGACATGCAGAATTTTAAGGACAGAAAAAAAAAAAAAAAAAAAAAAACCTCAATGCACAAGAAATATACCACTTAAAAAATGCAAACATGTCCATGACTAAAGATTAAACTTTTAAACCACCATCTATAAATAATGGAGTGAGGTAAGCAAGGCTTTGGCCTTTTCTTGCTTGGAGATGTTTGTGCATTTGTTTTGTTTTGATTCTTTAAAGCAATTCATTAATACGTGGGCATACTTGAGCCTTAGCGTGCATGTGGAAACCAGAAGAGAACTTGGGGGAGTCAGGTCTCCCCCCCCCAACAGGATGGGTACTGTTCTTTCAGCTCAGGATTTCAGGCTCCCCAGCAGTTTTACCTGCTGAGCCACCTCACTGGTTCTTGAATATTTTTCAGAGGTTGTATGAAAATATTGATTTTGATTTATGAAGGTGTTTTTGAGACAGGGTCTCATTGCCTAGTCTGGCCTAATCTGAAACTCACTCTATGTAGCAGGTTGGCCATGAACTTGTGGCAATCCTCCTGCATCAGCCCTCTGAGCACTGCGAATACAGATGGCTGAGCTACCTCGCTCGCCTGGCTTGATTAATGGGCTTCCTAGAAATCCCTTTAATTATGCACTAAAGATAAATGGCTCTCTTACTTCATCTTTGTCTGGGCCGTGAAGGAGTGGGACAGTCTGAGTCTCCTTGGGGACTGTGACTCTGTTGAAAACATATCATGTTTCAAAGCTTTAGCTGATGAGCTGCTACCCGCCACAGATTCCATCAAAGTTCTGAGTGTACTGCATGCAGGCTCACATGACTGTGCTATAAGGAGGGCTTCTGGGAAGCACAGGTGCCTGGCATGCACATGGCCCCCTACACATTGGGTGACAGTGACTCATAAGGTAGCTCCTGCTTCCTGCCCTCCCTGAGGTTGGCTGCTAAGAGGAGGGGAGGGGAAACAGGGGAGG
This sequence comes from Psammomys obesus, assembly GCF_907164565.1. Taxonomy (NCBI): domain Eukaryota; kingdom Metazoa; phylum Chordata; class Mammalia; order Rodentia; family Muridae; genus Psammomys; species Psammomys obesus. Next base: position 991,112 of record NW_026590468.1, read on the forward strand.
GAGTAAAGGGGCGGGCAGGGAAGAGGCTGCAGTCTTGCATGACTTCCCAGGAATGGCAGGTTAGCGGTAACTGCTTGGAGCTGAGAGGCTGTTGATAAATGTTCATAATAATCAGCCTTCAGATCTGACACCAGCTCAGGCTGGGATGACTGTTTTCAATGAAAATCGAACCCAAACCAGTAATTAGCAAGGTGAGAGATGCCAGTCTTCTCCTGGAGCCCTGTTCCAGACAGAAATGCCACCTGCATATCAACTAAGGGCTCTTTCCTGGGTCCACACTCAAGAGAACAAACTGGCCTGGACTCCACCAATGTGATAGAAAACAGCAGGCAGGAATACCCATCTGTCTTCCTAGGAAATGCTGCTCCTAAGGGATTCACCGTTATCCCTAGTTGCTGAGCAGACACCTACCTCAGGCCTCACTCCCAGTGTCCTTTTCCCTACAGCTTGCTCTAGGATCTCTGCTGACATTATTCCTCCATGTCAAAAGCAGGTATGTCCCCCACCCCACACACACCAAGGCGATGCCTAGGATCACTGGACACTTAGATAAGGAACCTCTTGTACTGGCTTGGGCTATGGCAAGAGGAGAGAAGCATGGCAGGCCCTAGGGCCATCCCAGCTTATGCCTCTGGTCCCTGTTTGCTCCTGCCTCCAGACGAGCCAAAAAAACTGTACCTGGAAATAAGCAGCCTTCTCTGGCCCACCCTGTGCTGTCTCATTTCATATCTGGACCTCTAGAATGCTGGCACCAGCCAGAACCAAGCCAGCAGGGGAAAACACTACTCCTGTGTTTTTTGCTCCGATTCTCACAGGGCTTCTGGATACTAAGAAAAAAATGCTAGACAGCTAAGATGAAGTGAATGGTGGTTTATACATTGGACACATCAAACACCTCCACTGCCTATATGGTGCCTGGCCCAGGTCGATTGAGAGGCCCAGAGGAGGCGTATGCCTTTTGGGAGTTGTTAAGGAAAGATGGATAATCAGGCAGCTGTGCTGGTCTTCACCCAAGGAAACACTGTGAGCCACAAGTCTAGAGGTGTTTGCTAGAAGTCTCAGGAGAGACAGAGCTGGTCAGGCCAGTGGGATTCTGAGAGTGGGAGCATGGCCTTTCAGACTGTCACTGGACCTGTGAATGGTGGCAGGAGGAAGGTTCTGGCACCTCATGTGCCACCTAGTGGTATCACAGCAGGAAGGCAGCTTCAGGCCAAGTGGTATTTCTGTGCCCACCCCTGAACTCAAAGGAGAAAAGCCAAGGAAATGGGCTTTGTGTTACTCACAAAAGGCCTGGGTAGAACCTGGGGCCCAGGGTATGGAAACAGCAGAGCAGCAGGTAGGCAGGAGCTGGGCCCCAGGTTCCCTTTCAGAACACACTGCGGCCTTCTAAAGGTTTCTCCACTCTGCAGTGTTTCCTACTCCTTCACCAAAACTTCAACTGCTCCTGGTCTGGCCCACGGGAAATAAGCAGCGCTCATGCTCAGCTGGGCCTAGAAGAACTGACATGTACGTGGGGTTCAGAGAAGCTACACTTTGAAGCATCATCAAATTGTCTGACCAGGTGGCCTGGGAACGATTTCTGTTACAACCTTGGACTGACAGAGGGCCCCGCCTCAGCCCTCAGCTACCCTGCTGGGTTCCGGAGTGCTCACTGCTGTTCACCTTCACTTCTTGCCAGAGAGAAGTCATCAACAGAGCTGAGTGGTCCTGGAAGTAATGTTCCCAGGGGTGGTGAACACTCAACAGAGGATATAGCTGGTGGGTAGGTGGGAGTGGGGGAGGCATAGGGAGGACGGAGGCAGCTGTGGGAAGACCAGGAAGACTGGCCACCATGGGGTAAAGCAGGACAGCCTTGGGGAATAGTTCACAGGGTTGCAAGGGTTTTCCTTAAAGGGCCAAGGAATAAATATTTTAGACGTGTGAGCCAGATTAGCTCCGTGACTGCAGAGTGAAAGTGCCTTGACAGTATTTAAACAAATAGGTTTAGCAGTGTCCCATTATCCATTTGCAGAAGCAGGTACTTGTCCACTGGCCATAATGCACTGGTTCAGCACATTCAGAGGGCCCGACCTCTTCCTACACAGTCAGCAAACATAGGATACCCACAGACTCCCATCACACTAACTGATATCTCTTAGGGCATGGTACACAGTATAAGGTCAGGGTTAAGAGCAGGAACAGTTCCTATGTCGGGAACTGTGCTCTTAACCCTTGCCCACAGCACTCAGGTGGGGGACACTCACCTGCAGTGAAGGTGCTGCTGCTGCTGCTGCTGCTGCTGCTGCTGCTGCTGCTATTCCCCTTTCTTCCTCTAGGGGGGTCTCTCTTGGTCTAGCTGCTGCCCCTCCAGCCCCTTCTCCAGCAGGAAACCCCCAGAGCAAGGGGTGGGAATAGGGGTGAATGGGACTGAACTGCCCCAGGGACAAATCAACAGACAGATGACACCAGGGGAAGGTGAGGTGGCCCAAGGAGGGAGGAGGAGGTGTAACCCAGCACCAAGAACCAGGGGCCAAGAAGAGGCTAGGTTGGTCCTACTAGTCCTGTAAGGCTGGGCCCCACCGGATCCCCACCCCAACTAGGGACACACACATCTAGCAAGGGCCTGTCTAGCCTTCCCACCACAGCCCCTGTCCCCTTGTATGTGACACCTGGCAATAAGATCACAAGTCCTGGATGGGGCTGGTATACTTGTTCTCAAGTTACACTAAAAGTGAGACTGGGGACGATGGTATCGAGGCTCTGCAGACGCAGCATGGGCTCATCCAACATTGATGTGGGCCCTGGATTGCCCCGGAGCCCCTCTGAGCAGATGTGGGATCCAGGTCTCATCTTTTGGTGATGGACTGCCAGGCAGGGAAGGGTCCTCTGGCCTGCAGATCAATGCCCAAGGTCATCCTGGGGCTGTTCCCCAGCTCTCTGATCAAATCAGACCCCTCTGGTGGATTCTGCTGGCTGTGCAGGCACTTACTTACTAGGCCACTGTATTTTAGACATTACTGGTTGGCAGAAACTCCCAGGCAAAGCCAGCTGTTCAAGAGGCCCTCATCATACCCAGTCTTGGCCTCAGGGAAAGGGAACTGTATCCACACTGCCCACTCCCCAGTCCTGTACCTTGTTCCCACCTAATGCAGAGGCAAAAGAAAGGGCCAATTCCCACTACCACCTTCTATTTTCCTATACACATATTCTACTCAGATACACAACATTGCACACATGGTCACCCTGCTGGCATGTGCACACACCTGTCTCCAAGGACACACAACTCAGCCATCTGTATCATGTGCACACACCTCAGATGTGCTCACTGGCGTTCACTCAGTGCATGCACAGATGCACACACTCGCAGACATTTCTTCCAGGGTATCCCAACCCTCACAGATCTGTTCTGTGACGACAGGTGATGGATAGGAGGATACGACTCAGGATGTCAGCCTGTGGAGAAAGAGACACAACCCCACCGACTGGCAAGCCCTGGTCTTCCTGACATGGTGTCAACACTGACCCGCAGTGTCAGAGGAGTGCTGGAGGCAAAGTCAGGTTGGGATCCAGTCTTTGCTAATCCTGGGCCACCATTACCCTAACTACAAAGATGTCCCTAGGTACTGTGACTTCATCACTTGACCTGAGCCCTGTGTCCATCACTCTTGTATTGGTTCTGATCTGCTGGCACAGTTCTCTAGCAGAATTCACCCCTTGACAACTGCCTCTTATAGCAATAGCCCTGACAGCTGGTCACCAAAGCCTACTGACTATCACCCCAAACCCAACTTATTCTCTGTCTCTCCTTCCCTCTATCCCTCCTTCCTTCTCTCCCCTAAGAATTTTATTTGTTCACCATTTCAGACACCAGAATACCTGTCTGACAATGCAGAGGGAGGCTGACTGGGAACATGTTTCTGAGCCCCGACTTGGGTGCTATGGCTTCAAAAGAATCCTTAACACTAAGGATAGAGAGAAAATAGATCTCTCCCCAACTTACTGCCTTTTAAGACAGGTCCCCACTGGCTCCCTGGGCACCCCATTTGCCCTACCCAATCCAGATGACTCAGCCCTGTCTTACTAAATATCCTTTAGAAGAGAAATCTCTGGAACATATCAGAGTCTCCTGTCACATGCCACAGGAGGCCTGCCCCACCCAGTAACTCCTGAGACAGCAGTGTCATAGCGGGGTTTCAATCCTGCCTTCCCTGACTTCATCTCTCCACCTCAGCTCTACCAGTCACCAAACACACTGAGACACCACAGTAGGACAGAGGGAGATGTTTTGAAATGGGGATCTTGGTGCCAAACTGCTCTCTAATGAGGCAGCTTGGTCTTGACCCCTACAATAGTTGTCACCTGTCAACACTATCCCAGCATCCTGATGTCACCAGTCATATAAATCAACCGCTTACTGCTGTTGTCTTATGTTAGCGTGCTGTTAGAGCCATTTTAATTTTTTGTTCACAGCTCTGGGCCTTCCATGTAAGGCTCTAACTCCCCTAACTCCTGAGAGAATCAAAATCACTGAACCTGAAATTTTGGAAAAGCAATAAACTATGAAAATTACAAAAAAAAAAAAAAAAAAAAAAAAAAAAAAAAAAAAAAAAAGAAAGAAAGAAAAGAAAGGAAAAGGATAGGATAGGATAGGATAGGATAGGATAGGATAGGATAGGATAGGATAGGATAGGATAGGATAGGATAGGATAGGAAAGAGACCAATGAAAAAGACTGGATTCCTTCCCACCAAGGAGCGCCTGCAACAAAATACCTATGTGCGTGAGTGTGTGGAATACGTGCTCCACACAAAGCTTACAAGAAAAGCCAGGAGGTGGTAGCTCATGCCTTTAATCCCAGCACTTGGGAGGCAGAGGCAGGCTGATCTCTGTGTGTTCGAGGCCAGCCTGGTCTGCAGAGAGAGTTCCAGAATTGCCAGGGCTACACAAAGAAACCCTGTTTGGAAAAAACCACTAAAAAAGGTTACAAGACAGGGGCCAATATGCTATTCTCCCCTCTCAAGCTCTAGCTTACTTCTACCCTCAGAAGTGCCGTTCTCCCTTAATAAACTCTTTTGTCTGTTACTATCTGTGCCTCTGTCCAAATCTTTGTTCAGGCACACGCAAACCCACAAATCCAGTGAGTGCCCTCTGGGCCCTACCTCTAACAAGAGTCATGCTGCTTGCCTAACTGACCCAGCTCCTTCAACTTCAAGGGAAATAGATTCATGGAGCTAGTGACTTGCCCACAGCTAGAATGGGCTCTAAGTAGGGGGCTCTAAGTGGGGGCTCTAAGTGTAAGGGACTCTAATTGGGAGGCCCATAGTAAATCCTAGACTGCGGCCTCTGCTCTGATCTTTAAACACACCTTCCCACTTCATAAACCCAAGTATAGACAGTGAGTTCAAGGCTTGGTGTGGCTGCCCTGAGTTGCGGCTTCAGTCTCTTCCTGTTCTTCTGTGGATTCTGACCCACCGGCAGTGATGAGTGGAGTTGCTTAGTGGGGCTCACTCTATGGATCTTTCTGTAGTGATCTCTCAAAGGTCTAAGTCTTAGGGGTGGGGCTCTGTTTTTGTGTCTGACATACTTGTGGATTTTTCCCTTCCTTCCTTCCTTCAAGGAGTTGAACCTTGTTATTCATGCCTCAGGCACTAAAAGGTCCAAGATCCTGAGTCCCCATGTGATTTTTGTTCCTCTCTGCACAAGACCCTACAACTGTGCCCTGCTCCCACAACTGGTCCCAACTGGTGATGTCCTGCTCTTTACTGGCCATGCAGCTTTAAGTCCTGGACTGCCTCCTTCTCCATGTCCTCAACTCCTTCCAGCCCTGCTTATCCTTCCAACAGCTCCTGGGCACCTGGGGGGCGGGGCCTTCTCAAGTTATCATACCCATGCCTGTATCAGGGAACTGCCTGCCTTTCAGATGCAACTGGAAGGGTAAGCCCTGATGTCGATGAATGGGATCCTGCCATGTCCCAGGTAACAATCACAACAGCTAAGAATCAAACTGCAGTCCATGCCAGGCACTGACCTAGCACTCTGCACTTAGTTATTAAGCCTCAGCCATGGTAATTTATCTGCCACCGTTGGAGGCAGTCAGGATTTCTGTGATCTCCGAGGTAGAGATGAGGCAGCGGAAGCTCACAGCAGGTTAAGAGTTCTCCCAAGGTCACCTCTTCTGGGCAAGAGCTGAGAATACTGTGAAGGAATGTTTTCTGAAACATTAGAAAGCAGAAGCCAGAATCATTGTTAAAACATCACTGAAACCCGGCTTCTCTTCCCTCTCCACACCTACCCCTGGCCAAATACATACCAGTTTGCTAGTGGGGAGCCAGGCTCATGTACCCAATTTATTTCCAACTATTTGTGTATGTGTTTGTACGCGTGTGTGTGGGGGGGTATGTATACATGAGTGCAGGTTACAGTAGAGTCCATAAAAAGATGTCAGATTCCCTGGAATTTGAGGTACAAGTGGTTGTGAGCTACATGTGGGAATTGAACTGGGGTCTTCTGAAGAGCAGTCAGTGCTCTTAACGACTGAGCCACCTCTCCAGGCCCAAATAACCCAAGTTTTGAAAACAGGAGCACACATCTTGTTAGTGTTCAGTTCTGATAAAGTGAGACTTAGTGTAGAGGGGAAACCTCCACAAGAATAATTTAACTACTTCCTCTGGGCATGTAGCTCAGCTGGTAGAAAACGAGTCCAGTATGCACAAGCCCTAGGTTTGATCTCCAGCACTGCATAAACCAAGTATGGTCCCCTGTGATCTAAGCACTGGAGAGGTGGAGGCTGACAGATCAGAAGTTCATGGTCATTCTAGGCTTCCACAGTCAGTTCAACTGGAACACATGACAGCCTGTCTCAAAACAAAACAGAACACCAAACAACCAACAACAACAAAAGAAATAAAGCACCACAAGAAAACAAATCCAGTGGCTTCCTCGACTTGACAGAAACATAGAGAACAAAATCAGCAATGGCATTCTGAAAACCAAGGGACCAGAGAAAGCCACAATAACATCCAAAGCGAGGAGACCAGCCTCGTTCTCTTGTTCTCTGTAAGCTTCAGGTCAGTTAAGTCATGAACTTCATTGAGCGGAATCCTACAGAGGACATACAGGCTCTCTGTCTGCAAAGCCATAGCCCACCTGACAAGGTGGACAAACAGTATCTCACTAGAGTACCACATTGGCCCATCCATGTTGGTAAAGTTACCACTCCAAGTTTACAGATGGAGAAACTGAGGCTGAAGAGGATCATCTACCCATTTGATACATTTCCAAATTGCTTTGCCTTTGTTACTTTGTTGTTTAAAAGTTTAGTTCATTTTAGGTGTGTATATGTATATGTATGTGTATGTGTATGTGTATGTGTATGTGCGTGTTTTGCACATGAATGTAAGTGCCAGTGGCACCCAGAAAAGGAAGTTGGATCCTCTGGAACTGGAGTTACAGGTAGTTGTGAGCTGCCTGATGTGGGTGCTAGGAACTGAACTCAGATCCTTTGAAAGAGCAGCAAGTACTTTTTACCACTGAGCCATCTGTCTAGCCCCCTTGATTATTTTTACAAGTATGTATGATTTATTATTATTATTATTATTATTATTATTATTATTATTATTATTATT